>NW_021318595.1:14659710-14713034 GCF_001605985.2 Dendrobium catenatum | reverse complement strand
GGTAGGTCGACTATGGAAGCCATACATTTATTAAGAGGTTTGATGGAGAAATATAGAGAAAATAAGGATGATCTACATATGATATTTATTGATTTAGAAAAAGCATATGATAAAGTTCCAAGAGAAGTGCTATGGAGAGTTCTTGATAAGAAAGGAGTCAATAATGCTTATATTCAAATCATTAAAGATATGTATGCAGGAGCTATTACTTGTGTTCAAACACAAGGTGGATTGACCAAGTATTTTCCTATTTCGGTTGGGTTACATCAAGGATCAGCCTTAAGCCCATATCTTTTTGCTTTAGTCATGGATGTTCTCACTAGACATTTGCAAGATGATGTACCTTGGTGTATGCTTTTTGCTGATGATATTCTTCTTGTTGATAAGACTAGAGAGGGAGTTGAAGGTAAACTTGAATTATGGAGGTCAACCTTAGAGTCTAAAGGTTTTCGCTTGAGTAGATCTAAAACGGAATATATGGAGTGTAATTTTAGCAGTAATAGTCCTAGTGAGGGGATTGTGACTTTGGGCGATCAAGTCATTAATAAGAGTACACGTTTTAGATATCTTGGATCTATTGTTCATAGTGATGGTGAAATAGATGGGGATATTATCAGCAGAATTCAAGTTGGATGGTTGAAGTGGCGGAATGCATCGGGCTTGTTATGTGATAGAAATGTACCCCTCAAACTTAAGGGAAAATTCTATAAGATGGTAGTGAGGCCTGCAATGCTTTATGGTGCTGAATGTTGGCCTTTAAAAGAGAAGCATAATACTAAGTTAAGTGTGGCATGAGGATGCTCAGGTGGATGAGTGTCTTTACCCTTAGAGATAGGATACGAATGAGCATATACGTGAAAAGGTTGGAGCAGTTCCAGTAGAAGATAAGATTAGAGAGGGTCGCCTTAGATGGTTTGGTCACATAAAACGGCGGCCTTGCGATGACCGGCCGGTTAGGAGAGTAGAGGTATTAGATTTGACTTATGTTAAGAAAGGTAGGGGTAGACCTAAAAAGACTTGGTTAGAAAATATTAGGAATGACCTTTCTTTATTAGATTTAAACGAGAATTTGACTTTTAATAGGACACAATGGAGAAAAAGGATTCATGTAGCCGACCCCACGTAGTGGGATAAAGGCTTGATGTTGTTGTTGTTGTATCTTAATTATAGTTAATTATTATGATTAATAGTTACCTATAATTAATTAAATTTTATTATTTTAATTTTAATCAGTTGTTATTAATTAAAATTAAGTATAATTAATTATTGTAATTATAATTAATTATTAATATTTAATTATTTAGTTATAATTAATTAAAATGAATTATAATTTAAAAAAAAGGAAAAATACTCTTGCCTCGATCTACGTGCCAACACCACCGTCGGGCGCTAAGGTATAACCATTCTAAACCCTAAAACTCCAAGAACCCATTTTCGATGTTTGCAACGCAACAAAACAACCACCTATGCACGCTTTTCTTAGCGTGGTGGGAGGAAGTGCGGCGCGATGCTTGCAACGAAGCGGGTAATCACCTAAAGTCTCTTCTTCAGAGTTTGTAGCGCACCAGAAAACCGCATATACACGCTTTTTTTAACGTGGTGGGAAGGAAACCTCGTGTGATGCGTACGACGAAGCGAGGATACCCATAAGTACCCGCTTGCGGGGAAACGACTGCTTTTCTTTAGCAACAGGTACCGAAGACTCATACACACTTTTCTTAGCGTGGTGGGGGACCAAAAAAAATATACGGCCGCTGTGTCCTCGTCCGAGGAAACATACCATACACGCATTTTTAGCGTGGTGGGAAAGGCCGAGTTTCCCATAGTTTTTTCCTAAACGGGGGAGACGCCGGGAGGCTGCCGAAATTTTGGGTGAAAATATGATTGTACTCAGACCTGTTTGAACTCAAGAAGGATATGCAAGAACTTGGACTCAAATGAATACGAACTAGCGAACTTGAGCATGAAACACAAGGACTTGTACTTGAACAAAATTTAAATGATTAAGCAAGACTTGAACACAAATGAGCCTAACTCAAGTTGGACTTGATTTGCATATTAGGCATGACTTGAACATCTGAACTTGAGCAAGGATTTGACTTGGACCATAAAGGACTTGTACTTGAAAAAGAACAGTGGACTTATGGACCTAAACCTTAAAAAAATCTATATGATTTCTAAAAGTCAAACTCAAATGAAATAAAATCAAATTGGAGCTGAATTCAAATCAAATGAACATAACTTGAACTTGCAAAGATTTCAGAAAACTATGAACAACCAATTTGAACATGTACTCTGAGCTTGTACTTGAACTCGGGATATACGACATTAAGTTGGGACTTATAAACTTGATAAATTCAGGTTTAAATGAAACTGAACTTGGATTCAAACACATACAAGGAACAAAGTTTGAATCACACACGAGGGAACTCAAACTACAAGAACACTTGTACTGTCAATAGTGACTCAATGTTGGATGAAATAAATTGATCCCTGCAAGCAAATGTGACTAAGATGTGATAAATACAAACATCCACGGGCTCTTGTAGGGAGGATATTGCAACATCCTTGTGACCAACATCAAGGTACAAGCAGGCACACTACAAGACTTCAATGCGCACAAACAAAGAATGCAGTGGACTCGTACAACGGTTTCTACGAGATCAGGTGTATCATACCTGCAAGAACAACAAGTGCTTCACGAATACACATGTGTTCTAAATGCATTATTGAAACCTCCAACACAAACGACAATGCATGTTGATTGAAGAAGGAGACATTTGAGGCCAATAGTGAAATACATATCCCTACACATAAATACAATCAACAAGCCACCTGAGATTGGTGAAAGGTGGATATCATGAAGGTGACAATGGCTCTTCTACGAACACGTCTAAGAGGTTGTAGTGGATACAATGGGTCCCTACAACAAACATAAGCCACTTGTAGATAACAACAATGTATATATCGTAGGTATAACAAATCACAGTGGACACAAGTACAAGCATCACCTACAATAGCGGTGATTGAGATTAGCAAGTACGTCGGGTATAAGGGCAACTCAATGTACGAAAAAGGACACCCCTGGCAAAATGGAAGAGGTGTTTGAACAAATTAGAACTAGATTCCCTGGTATTCCAAAGTGTCTTCTTAGTACTATACTTGAGAAGAAAGCAGCTCTGGTATACACAGACGCTGAAAATAACAAGTTTACTATGTTGGTGATCTTGAAAGGAGTTCTTTTCAATGTTGTGGTCACGAATTTCAAGAAGCACTTCCCCGGTGAATGATAAAGGGGGAGTCAACATCAAGATAATAGGATGCCTCATGACATCCAAATACCGCCACCGAATCTGCAATCTTAGTACAAGCAGACAAAAGGCGTCCACAATTTACAACGCACCGCCACTGGATCTGAAATCTTAGTACAAGCAGACAAAAGGCGTCTACAATTTATAATGCACCGCAACCGGATCTGCAATATTAGTACAAGTAGACAGAAGGCATCTACAATTTACAACGCATCTCCATCGGATCTGCAATCTTAGTACAAGTAGATAAAAGGCATCTATAATTTACAAATACCACCACCAAATCCGCAACACTCGTATTAGCGGACAGAAGGCGTGTATAAACTCTCAAATAAAATGTTGTGTGCACTCAAATGGCAATTGTCAGCATAACTGAAATATTTTAAAATACCCCTGCATGTGCACTGTAATTTGTATACACATAGGTACACAAAAGGAGATAATAGAATCTCGACCCGCATGGGCCCCGACGAGCTTGTTATTGGTACACACGTGATGTCTAGGGGATGCTGCGTGGGTCGATAAGTGAATTCTAGTTCGAACCCAATCCCTCTATATGTATCAACAGGAGTCGACAGGGTTCGAACCATTAAACAAATATACGGTTGCAGCGACTGGTATATTCATTTTAATGCATTCATATTAGACTTTCAAGGCCTATAATCAAGAGAACTCACTAACAAAGGCATAAAGCTACGAAACTCGATCCCCTATTAGTAAGTTGACATGGTCGACAAGGTTCAAGCTTTAAATAGAAATGACCTCTCACACCTCGATGATGGCCGTGTTGAATGTCTATCTCAATCGGAGGGGTCAATTCTAAATAATCCCAAAATTCCACCCAAAAATCCAAATTCCACAAAAATCCAAAAAATCCTAAAATTCAAAAATATTTAAAATTGAAATTCACACTATCAAACACTTAAAGTAAAATCCATCCACAACTCTGCAACAACTTGTCAGGGTGGACAAATTAAAATTTACTTCAGCTTACACAGAGCTAAATGACTAGTCGAAAATATCACTAGGATCCATTCTCAAACAATCTCCTACTAATAAAGACGTGGTACGTGTCCTCTGACCGGCAGTTTTGCCGCCAAGTGGCACCGTAGGATAAATGGTTATGACCCATGGCCCTCTGAACCGAGTGGTTTTGTCGTCAAATGGCACCACGAAATACCGGTTATGGCCAAAGCCAATACGCTCCTTAGCGGCATCAAATCCTTGAGATATGAATCAATAGGATATGATCGATATGGCATAAAGCCCTCTGTTAGCTAAGGTGAATTCAGATTTGTCCCCTTAGACAAATATTCATCCCAGGTCTACAAGGTACCCTTGGACGAAGCAACCCATCGCTGCCAACAAGGATCCTATTGTCAGGTTGGGTGGACTACCTCATCTGACTAACTAAACCAGGGACCACGATGGCCCGGGACGACGAAATCATGGGATCTTGATCGGGTCCATCATCCATTCCCCTACCATGCGCTTTAAGTGCTAGATGGTAAAATTTCTATTTTAAATATAAAACCTTCAATTTTCCAACATCCAATCCTATGCTGCTACTATATGCCAGATAACACATATTTTTACGTATCTCATTGACGACTAGCCTTAATCAAAAGTTCTCTCTCGTTATCGGGAGGGGTAATTAACTATAGGGGCTTGCACCTATAGGAAACCAGAACTCAGGTCATAAAGTCTTCGCAAAATGAGGGTGAAATCTCTAGGTAGTGTCTTATCTACAAACCCATCTGCCTTTCAAAATTTACCCTAAAACTTAATCCGTTAAAACTCCCTTGTCAAACAAAAAACAGCAATCAGCAGGAGGCCGGGGCTGAATTTTTGGAGCCCACAAAGGGGCAAATACCCCCACTCCTTTTCTTGTTCACGTTCATCTTAATTTTCCTAGAGGATGAATTCAAATGCCCAAGAGACCTAAGTTCCTTAAGAAGCTTAGGTTTGTGCCCCCCAACCACAACATTACCCAAGCAAAAAAATCCATCACCTTTGGAATCCAAAGAATCATCTTTGCTGAAAATAGCCAAGCCATCCCTTTTAGCATGATAAATATGATCTACATAATCCACCAATTCACCATCTTCCACATCAATTCTAATAGACTCATCAGATTTCTTTAAAGTAACCTCCTCCTCACACATTGAATTTAGTACTTCAATACGGTTTTCTTCAAATAATATTGATTTACAAGAAGAGCAAAGTTTAATACCAGTCATGATAGGAACATCTTGAGCAGATTCCCCATCAACATTAATAAATCCCTCCTAAACAAGTTATCCAATAGCATTTTCAAGCCCATCCGTGATTTTCTTACATAACAGAACATTTCCTTCATCTGTATCTAGCCCAACAGAAGGCAAAATCGCTTCCATGACATTCTCTGCTCTATCAACCCTGGAAGCCAAAGATTCATCCACAGGAGCATTTGAAACCACATACGTTACAGGACTGATGTTCTTATAGAATTGACTAGGTTCATCCAGACCCTTCTCCCCATTCAAAGGTACTTCCATATCATCAGCAAAAGTAGTTTTTCTCAATTCTACCAAGCATAGCATCATTCACCCGAACTTTAAAAACACCTCCAGACTTAGGTACAAATTCCTTCTTCATGTAACTTACTTTATTTCTTCTATTCCTCCTGTTGTTCACCAATAATCAAGACCCATAAGAAGAATCCTCCTTAATAGCAATAGCTCCAGGTTTATCAATAATTTTACTTTGTTTAGGCTCCTTCCCCATATTCATATTATCTTCTCCCTTCTTAAGCACATTGCAAGCATCAATCAAGTGTCCAATCCTTCCACAATTGAAGCAAAAGGATTAAATTTTTTCATACTTCACCTTTTGAAAAAATCTTCCATTCATCTCATCCACCCAAACACCCAATGGTAGTTGTTTGTCAAGCTCGACTTGGATGCAAACTCTAGCAAACTCCCTTCTTCTCCATTGAAACAGGTCGTCATCAATCAGAAGAGGTTTACAATTCATAGAAGCTATTCTCAACACATTGATTTTATCCCAACAGTAGAGTGGGAGGTTTGGTATCCTAATCCAAATTGGAGATGAAAGTCCCTTTAGAAAATCCGGATTGAAATTAGGATTCCACCTATCAAGTCCAACAATATGGCCATTTACAAACCAAGGGCCACCAGATAATACATTCTCCATTGATTTCACAGATAAAAAAGAACAAAGAAGCCAACCCGAGCCAAGAACAACCAAATGAAACTTTCCAAATTGCAACCATTGACGTCTCAACTCATTCGCTATCACCTGGATAGGAATAAATTTACCAAAAACTTTCACAGCAACAGAGAATTGAAACTTCATCGAATTGGCTTTAACATTAGGTTCAAACAACTTAACCGCAGAGCCATCATCCGAAAGGCAGGATTCAACATTCAGCATATTGACCTTGATATAGGGACGCTTCAACCAAGGATTTCTAGGACGATACTTAATAATCTCTTTAACACCAACTTGAGCTTCCTCTGATGAAATTGAGCCTTGCCTTTTTCTGGAGAAATATCACAAATATTTGATGGACCAACCATTTTCCCTTGAGCAGACAGAGCACATTCTAAAACTGAAATAGGTTTAGCATTGGCAAACCTATTAATGAATAGCTTCATGTCAGATGAAGATGATTCGACATTCGTAATTCTGTGAACATCAAGAGGAGTATTCACATTAATATCTTCCACAATCTGCTTGCCTTTACCAACAACCGTTGGTGATGATTGGATTTTAATGTCAATTGGTTCTCTGATTACCAGAGGAGCATTAGACCGAACGAGCTTTGGAGAAATCACAGGCTTTAGCATAACAACGGAACCAGAAGAGGAACTAGAGTCAAAATTCGGCCATCCAAGGTGGCCGCCGGCCGATCCTCCATGTCCAGCGGAAAATCCGCCAACATGAAGATGAAGAAAAAAAAATTGATAAAACAATTCGAATTCCTGGAGTTTCTCTCTCTACTTCTCAAAAACGTGAAGGTTTTTCCAAAGGATTGAGTATGAGAAGATCTCAACATTTTGCTATGAATGTGGAAGGATTGAACATGTAAGGAATGATTGCTTAAATAGAACTTCATATGCCAAGGAATCAGTGAAGGATGCTAGTATATCTAGACAAAGTAAATTTGAAATTGATCTTCAAAATGACATTGAAAGAAGCTCTTTGTATGGACCTTAGGTTCATGTGAATTATAGTAGGAAGAAGAAATCTTTTCCAGCGAAACCAAATCATAATGTTGGTCAGAAGATGTTTAGGAGGAAAAATCCAATTAATTCCTCAATTGGGGATGCTGTGAAGAATGACAAATCTGTGTCGGATGCCATGGCAAATTCTACTAACTTGATGTTAAGAAGGAATAATGAACTGAATATTGTTGCTGAAGAAGTTGAAATTTCTCCGGAGGACAATTTTGAAGAAGCTACTGCTGTACATGTTAATTTCGAAGAGCAGAATAAGATAGAAGCAGATTTGGTGCATTCTAATCCAGATCCGGAACATGGTATGAACTCTATTTCTTTTTCTGGTAAAATACCTATTGCTGTGAATAAATTTGATGCTTAGAATGGAAGCTGTGATGAAGAATTAAATAGTGAAGATATTTCCAAAAACATATTGGAGGTTGGAAAAAAAGTTGATGTTTCTTTCGATCATATAAATTATGTTATGAGTAAGGGTGTTAAAGAATTGAGAAGTAATGAAGATGTTATGAAGATTAATTATTGTAAGGAGGTTGATGGCAGCTCGGGAGCTACAAAAGTTAATCTTGCCAAGGATCTAAAGTATCTCGGGTCTCTCGGGCCGGTGAGAATCCTTCCTTGTATCAGGAATCTAGAAGGATTGAATAAAGGTAAGGGTGGGGGCTCATCCACCTTGATTGATTAATGAGTTCCATAGCTTTTTGGAATTGTAGAAGGGCTAAAAAGAGAGAAGCCTCTCTTTATTTAAAAGAATTTGTAAAAGACTTTGATGTGTTTTTTGTGGGTATTGTGGAGACTACAATTTCGGTCATTGATAGAGTAAAATTCAATAAATTTATGGGTTTAGATTGGGATTATTTCCTGTGTCCATCTGATGGCATGTCGAGCGGAATTATGGTCATTTGGAGATCGGATTTGGCTTCCTTCTCGGTGTTGGAGGCTTCATTCCAAAGTGTGATTAGTGATTTAAATGTTTTTAACAAGGGACAGTGGATGGTTTCTACTATTTATGATAGCAAGGATGTTTATAAAAGGAGGAAATTGTGGGATAGTCTTCAATCTTTTTCTCATAGAAATCTCCCTTTGGTGATAGGGGAGATTTTAAATGTATTTTGTCTCAAGATGATAAGGGGGAAGGGGGGGGGAGAGAGAGAGAGAGAGAGAGAGAGAGAGAGAGAGAGAGAAATTTGTCTTTTCTCAAGGTCCTAAGGAGATGACGTTGTTTATGAAAACCAATGATTTATATGAAATGGCCTAGTGGGACCTAAATTCACGTGGTGCAATAATAAAAGTGGTGGTGAAAGCATTTTGGAGAGATTGGATAGATGTTTATTAAACTTTATTGCTTTAGAGAAGATTCATTTGGCGTTTGTAAGACATATTGCAAGAGTGGCTTCAGACCATTGTCCAATTGTGTTGAAGATCTTTATTTCCTTTAATAAGAAGAACAAAATTCTTATGTTTGAAGATATATGGGCTTCTTATCATGCTTCTTCTATAATTGGACCAAAATTCTATATATACCGGGTAGTGATGGGATTTCTCATTCCTTTATTAAAGCTTATTGGAATATTATTAGAGATGATGTTTGTAAGGCTAAAAATCAATTCTTTTCTTCCGGGAAGCTTTGTCATGAATGGAAGGAGACTGTTATTGTTCTGATTCCTAAAGTACATAATCCTATGATTCCTTCTAATTATCAACCTATCAGTCTTTGTAAATCTATATACAAGATAGTGGAAAAAGGTTTGTTAAATGGATTACTATTGGTTATTCCAAAGATTACTTTTGAAGATAAGTGACTTTCATTAGAGGAATATCAATTTCAGATCATATTCTTTTGGCTTTGGAAGTGTTCAACAAAATCAAATTTTCTAAGTCCAACAAAGGCCTCTTCTTGGCTATCAAGATTGATATGGAGCAAGCTTATGATAGTATGTGCTTGTCAACATTAAAACAAGTGTCGAATTACTTTGGATTTTCATTTAAATTTTCTAATTTGTTGATGGAATGTGTGGTTGATCCAAGGTTCTCTATTCTGATCAATGGAAATAACTCCAATTGGATAGAGGTGAAGAATGGTTTTCGGCAAGGGTGTCCTTTATCACACTTTTTATTTATTTTGTACTCTCAACTTCTTTCAAATGCAAAAAATATATATAAAAAAAAATTAAAAAAAAAATAAAAATAAAAATAAAAAAATAAAAAAAAACTTCTTTCAAATGCTTTTATACATAAAGCTATGAATCTTGGGATCAAAACTTCTCCAAATGCACAAAAGTTTTCCATTTACTGTATGCGGATTATATTTTGTTGCTTTCGGATGCAAAAACTAAAAGGGTAAAGAAGCTGAAGAAAAATCTCTTGTACTATTGCAATTGGTCGGGTCAGAAAATAAACATCCAAAAATCACCTATTTTATTTGGTAAATCGATCAATAGAAAGAGAAAAAAATAGATATTAAAGTTGTTGGGTTATAAAGTGGTGGAAGAAATGGATTACTTGGGAGTCAAAATAGCATTAAGGAGGCTGGTGAATTTGGATTTTCAACATCAGATGGAGAAGTCATTAAATAAATTGAAAGCTTGGGGGAATAGGTTTATTCTTTTGGGTCTCTTTAAGGAGTTTGATAAAATGTGCATAAATTTTATTTGGAATAAACAAAATGCTAACCATGGTCTTTAGCATGGGGCTTGGGATGCCTTATGCAAAACTAAAAATTGGGGAGGACATGGTCTTTATTCAACTGTATCAACGATGAGTCCTTTGAGGGCAAAATTTGCTTGGAACCTCAATAATAAGCCCGGAACACTTCTTAATAGAAACTTGATTGCATAGTATGGAGAAAAATTGTGGAATTGTGAGGTGAAAAGGAGCAGCTCTTGGAAAATTATTCTGGATGGGTGGAAATCTCTAGTACCATTGTGATGTGGAAAATTTCTTCGGGCTCATCCATTAATGTCCTTAGAGATGTGTGTATTCTTGACAAAATCATTAATAGGTGGCCTACATACATTGCGGACTTGGATGATACATTGTCCTTGGATATGTTTATTAGGAATGGAAGCTAGAATGTAGATCAGTTGAAGCAGCAATTTGGAAAAGATCATGTGGACCTTATCACTCAAATTTAAATCCATCCAGATTTGATACATGACCGGCAAGAGCTGAAATTTAAAGTTTCTATATGTTAAAAATGGGAATTTGAGAGGGAAAAGCTTGAAATTATTCATTACAATCTTCCCTATTTATAGATCTATACAAGATATCCTAATGAAGAAATAATAAATTGCAGAATTAATACATAAATAATACATAAAAATCTTTCCTAAATTCGTCCCCTCATTATGGCGTGATCCATGAGAGTATCCCACGGAATGA
The DNA here is from genome assembly GCF_001605985.2 of Dendrobium catenatum. Taxonomy (NCBI): domain Eukaryota; kingdom Viridiplantae; phylum Streptophyta; class Magnoliopsida; order Asparagales; family Orchidaceae; genus Dendrobium; species Dendrobium catenatum. The sequence goes on along the minus strand of NW_021318595.1, from coordinate 14,702,101 downwards.
TCATTGTGTCCGTCGGATCCTTTGCATTGGGAACGGTTGGATTTCGACAGCTGGATTTTAACACTCCCCCTCAAGCTGGGAAATATGGATCCGTCATTCCCAGCTTGTCAATCATACGGAGCTTCTATCAACAGGTGATCCTGCGTAGTCAGCATCCGTGTATACTTCTAGGATCATTCCGCGATCTCTCTTAAAGAGAATTCCTTTTCCTGGTCTCCCTTTAAGGTAGTGCAATATCCTGTCTACTGCTTGCATGTGAATCTGCTTTGGATTCTGCATAAACTGACTGACCATGCTTACAGCAAATGCTATGTCTGGTCTAGTGTGGGAGAGGTAGATCAATTTCCCTACAAGTCTCTGGTAGGCTCCTTTATCTACATCTGGATCTTCTTTAGCTTCTCCCAGTTTAAGATTAGGTTCTACTGGTGTTGGTGCTGGTTTACAGGCAAGTTTACCTGTTTCTTTTAGAAGATCTTTGATGTATTTCTGTTGTGAAATGAAGATTCCTTTGCTGGAGTGAGCTACTTCAATTCCGAGAAAATATTTTAGTCTACCAAGTTCTTTGATGTCAAATTCCTTAGCCAGATTTTTCCTTAAACTGGCTTTCTCCTCTTCATTACTTCCAGTCAAAATAATATCATCAACATACACTAATAATATTGTGACTCCCCCTGAGTCTGAGTGTTTGAAGAATAGTGTATGATCTCCTTGACTCTGTTGATATCCATTCAAGAGCATGAATTTGGAGAATTTTCCGAACCATGCCCTTGGTGATTGTTTGAGCCCATATAGAGCCTTTTTCAGTTTGCACACCTTGTTACCTTCAGATTTCCCTTTAAAGCCTGGTGGTATTTCCATAAATATCTCTTCTTCTAAGTCTCCATGTAGGAATGCATTTTTCACATCCAGTTGTTCCAGGTGCCAATTGTACTTGGCTGCTAGTGAGAGTAGTATTCGGACAGTATTCATCTTGGCCACAGGTGCAAACGTTTCTTGGTAGTCAATGCCATACGTTTGAGTAAACCCTTTTGCCACTAGTCTTGCCTTATATCTCTCCAGTGTGCCATCAGCTTTGTATTTTACTGAGAACACCCATTTGCAGCCAACCGATTTTTTCCCTATCGGTAGATTGACGATCTCCCATGTTTCGTTCTTCTCCAGAGCCTGCATTTCATCTTTCATGGCATTTCTCCAATTTTTATCAGATAAGGCCTCAAAAACATCTTTAGGAATACGGATATCTTCTAATGAAACAAGAAAATTTTGGTGTGACGATGAAAAATTGTTGAAAGATATAGAGTTGTTTATAGGGTATAAGGGAGGTGGTGAACTTACCTCATTTCCAGGAGATGGTTCAGATTCTTGGATCTGCTTTGGAGTACAGCTTGGGCTTGTACGTCTGGAGTAAACCTTTCCAAATCTAATAACGTTGTCATTTGTTTCCCTTTCATGGGTTTCAGGTGGATTATTTTGAGGTGGTGGAGGAATGTCAAGAGGTGCTAGTTCAATTTCCTCATCTTCCTCAAGTTCAGTCTCCCCCTGAAGATGAGTTTTTGAGAAGTAGGAATTTTTCTCATCAAAGGTAACATCAATAGAAACAAAGGTTTTTCTTGTGGGAGGATGATAACACTTATAACCTTTTTGGGTAGCTGAATAACCAACAAAGATGCATTTGAGTGCTCTTGGATCTAATTTTCCTCGCTCATGGCTGTGGATATGAACATAGGCAGTGCATCCAAAGATTTTGGGTGCTATATTATGATGGGTTCGAAACTCTGGGTAAAAAGAGGACAAGGTCTCCATTGGAGATTTGAGGCCTAAAGCAGTTGAAGGTAATCGGTTTATGAGATAGGCTGCAGTTAAAAGAGCTTCCCCCCAATAGGATTTGGGTGTATTGTAGTGAAATAGGAAGGCTCGAGTGGTGGCTAGAAGGTGACCATTTTTCCTCTCTGCAACCCCATTTTGTTGTGGGGTGTGAACACATGAGGACTCATGGATGATCCCTTCATTCTGGAAGTATGAGAAAAGGGTTTGGTTGAAATAATCTTTGGCATTATCGGAGCGGAATCTCCGTATTTTTACCCCAAATTGATTTTGGATCATGGAATGAAAGATGGGAAGAATGGTGCTAACATCAGATTTATTTTTAAGGAGATAGATCCAAGAGACTCTAGTGCAATCATCAATGAAAGACACAAACCAGCGTGCCCCAGAGATATTGGGGATTTTTGAGGGTCCCCATATATCACTATGAATAAGGTAGAAAGGAGTGTTACATCTCTCACTTTTGTTTGGGAATGAGGTTCTTTTATGTTTAGCTAACTCACAAGTTTCACAATGAAAATTTTTAGTTTCTATTTTCTGAAACAGTTGTGGATACATATGTCTTAGGATATCAAAAGACGGATGTCCTAGTCTATAATGATGAAGCCAAATAGTGGAATTCCTATCTACTAGGGATAACATGGAGTAATTATTATTAAATTGGTTTGGTTCTTCCAGGTAGTACAATCCAGCTTTCTCCTTAGCAAGTCCAATCTTCTTCCCCGATCTCTGGTCCTGAAATAAGCAATAAGTAGGGTTAAATAAGGCTTGACAATTATGGTCATTGGTAAGTTTTTGTATTGATATTAGATTTGTGGATAATTGTGGTACGTGGAGGACGTTTTTCAGGGTGAGTAAGGGAGATAATATGATGTCTCCTTGACCAGCTACCGTGGCAAGAGAACCATCAGCAGTGATGATTTTCTTATTGTTTGGGCAAGGAGTATAGTTTATGAGGTGGGTAGGTGAGTGGGTCATGTGATCTGTGGCTCCTGAACCAATTATCCATAATTCCTTTAGATGATTTATGGAAGCACTTAAACTGAAAGAAATTGGAGTCTTACCTGAGAGTGCAAGTGAAGAAGAAGCATTTGGTTTTTCAAGAGATACCAGGAGTTGCTTTAATTTGTCAATGTCTTCTTTATTGAATTCTCCTAGGCTGGACCATGCTTCTGGCTTACTTGTAGTGTTGTTGGCATGTGATGTGCTCCTTGTTTCACCCTTTTGATTCCACTCCTTGCTGGGGGGTTTTCCATGTATTTTCCAACATGTTTCCTTTGTGTGTCTTGACTTTTGCAATAGCTGCACCAAAGTGAGTCATTGTCTTTGAACTTCGAAGGATCTTTTCCCTTTTCCTTCCATGACAATTCTTTGTTCATCACCATTACTGAGCTTTCAACTGTCTTAGGTTCTAACATTACTCCTCGCCGACTTTCTTCTGCGCGGATGAGAGAAATGGTTTCATTGAGTGATGGCGTCTCCTCTTTTCTGAGGATCTGAACTCTAACTTGGTCAAATTCTGCATTGAGTCCTGCAAGAAAATCATAAACTCTATCTTTTTCAATAAAGTTCTTTAGGATCGCAGCATCCTCCGGACATTTGGTTTCAATGCACCTATAGTGATCAAGTTCTTGCCACAGATTTTGAAGAATGGTGGCATATTCCATCATATATTCTGTCTGTGGTTAGCAATGAAGGCTTCCCAAAAAACTTTTTTTTTTTGACAAACCAGCCGAGCTCTTTAAAAACTCAGATCAGGACTAGGCAAGGAGTCGGGCTCCAGAGAAGAAGCCGATCGCTCCTTTCGCATGCAGGGAGCCGCTCGTACGCAGGAGGCTTCTCTTTCGGTCGGATCGGGACGCCTTCGACGATCGGGACTAGGCAAGGGGGTTCGAGCAGGGCGATCAAGCGGTCGACTTCCCAAGTCGCACGCGTGGATCAGTCGACTTCTCTCAAGTCGCACGCAGGGCGATTTAGCGGTCAACTTTCCCTTTCTGTTGGATCGGGAGACTCTTCTTCGGCTCCTATGTGGCTGTTCGACTAGGCCCCTTCCGCCTTCCTCTCGGATCGGAAGTTCCAATCAGAGGTTCCGATCGAGTCGCTCCTTTCGTCCGGGTCTGCAGCTTCCAATCGCCCGTTCCCTCCGAGTCTGCAGCGATCAAGTTCGGATGCGAGCTTCTACTTTTCTCTTTCTCATCCGACGATCTAGGATCGTTGTTATTCGACGGCAATTAAGGCCGTGGCTCTGATACCATGTTAAAAACGGGAATTTGAGAAGGAAAGGCTTGAAATTATTCATTACAATCTTCCCTATTTATAGATCTATACAAGATATCCTATTTTAGAATTCAATTTTAAGTCCCAAAGAAAACTAATATTTTCAAAATATGCTTTCAAAATTCCACCAACAATAATACATAAAAATCTTTCCTAAATTCGTCCCCTCATTATGGCGTCGGATTGATCATTGTGTCCGTCGGATCCTTTGCATTGGGAACGGTTGGATTTCGACATCTGGATTTTAACACTATAAAAACAATTTATGCACTTATTTCAAAGACATTATATGAAGATGATATGGAAGTGGACTATGTTGATTCCGTATAGGATGTTAAACCTACGCAATTGTCCCGCGGCTAACAAATAAGGGGGTGTTTGGTAATTTAAAAATTATCTTGGATTTTTTAATAAAAAACAGATTTAACAATTTTCCAAATGTGATTATCTTGTTGAAATAAGCTTTTCAACCACAAATATTAAATGCTGTAAATTAAAATGCAGAAATAAAAAGAACACAAGGATTTATAATGGTTCAGTCCAACAAGACCTACATCCACTCCCTGAAGACTCTCTCTTCAGTTATTGCACTATTATCAAAAGTTACTCTCTTTTTGCTCCCATAACAAGGTGGAGAAGCCTTTACAATTTTCCTCTCTTCCAACAATCCCTAGTGCGGCAGAGAACCGTCGTCCATTCACACCCTCCAAGTGTTGGCAGAGAACCGTCGTTCATTCACACCCTCCAAATGTCGTCAGAGAACCGGATCTTCTTCAAAGATTTTCTCTCGAGCAACTAGAAAGAAGAAAATGAATAGTAATAACCAAAAACCAAAAGAGATTCTTACCTTTGAATAACCTTGTGAACCCTTCACACTCCACTTGCAAGAAGTCTCTCTCAAACACCCTCCCACAAATACTCTTTCACTTGCCCTTGAAAAATCACGAAGAACAATACTTTTCAAGTTAGTTTCTAAGGACCTTTTATATGAAAGACACGAAAAACCATCCAAAAAACTATTTTTTTTCATTTTGAGCGTATATGATCGTACAGTAAGATTATATTTTTGTACGTACAAACAGTTTAAAAACTATTGCATACGAACCTGTGCGAACTTGTACGAAATATTTTCATACACGATCTCCAGTACGAGCCAAGTTCGTACTGTATGAACGGTTAAGAAAATTTTTTAACTTTGTTGGGATGACAAGGTATCCCACATTTTTGTACTCTGGATGTCGTCTGTACGAACAAGACATCGTACAGTATTCATCGGGACGAAAAAGGACCTGTCCAATTCGTACTCTGGGCGTCGTCTGTACGAATAAAATATCATACAGTACGATCAGTTCAGAAAACTCTGGGATTCGTCTGGACAAAAAGGGACCCGTCCAATTCATACTATGGACGTCATCTGTATGAACAACATATAATACAATACGATCAATTCAAGAAAAGATTTAAATTCGTTGGGACGAAAAGGGACCCGTGTAATTCGTACTCTGGATGTCGTATGTATGAAAAATCCTTAGTATAGTACGATTAGTACTTAGAAAAATTTTCTCCTATTGTTCATTTAACCACTTGTAGGAGAGTATAACTGAACAAATCGTCCCGTACAAAATGCATTCGTACAATACGATTAATTTAAAATTACAAATTTTAATCTGTCCCCCAATGTGTGTGTGCACAGTTACTCAATTATAATCACACTTTCTCAGACTCAATAAAATGAAAAATACATACTCCATTTACAATGAACTCTAATCTAATCTGATTTGAAGTTTTCAATAATCTGGAGTATGATTTTCCTGAAATATTAGTACACACAAACAACAAAAGTAATACATCCAAAATTTGTTAGGAGAATCAGTAAGTAAAACAATAATAATTGGAATCATCAAAAACACACATGTTGCAAGAATCTCAACAATCGAAAAACTAAATTGCAACAATCTCAACAGACTATTAGACGTGGATAAGAAAACTTAAACTTAATTCTCGGGTGGAGTTATTCTTATGGCGTTTATACAACAATATTATTCCATCTACTGATGTTCTGATGCATAGAAGATTGCTGGACAATAATTTGTGTCCGAGAGGTTGTAATCATTGAAAATTATGATCATATAGCAACTAATGTTTAAAACTACTTCAAGTGATCAAATTTTTGAATGCTTGAGGGTTTAAAGTTCTGGTTTTCAAATCTTTTTAAAAATGCATTTTGAAATTGGAAAGGTTAGCTAGTACTAATCCTTTTATAGCTAATATGAATTGTATATTATTATTCTTTTCTTGGAAGAGTAGAAATAAAGTAAAGCATGGAGGTGTGGAAGATAGTGCTGCATATATTGCTTCAAATGTTATCAGCTTTGCTGCTTCTTCTTATCAAAATAATCTCATCTCGGAAAGCTATGGTGTTAATCAACCTTCCCAGCTGTTTTGCAATTATTGGCACCCTCCTCCTCCCGAGTGGACTAAGATTAATATTGATGCTACTTTGTTAAGATTTAATAAAGCAGGTGTTGGTGGATTTGTTAGAGATAAAGAAGGAAGATTCTTGTTGGCATTTGGTTTGGATTCATGCATTGGGATATTGCTCAAGTTGAAATGTTAGCAATCCAATCATCAAAGAAAGTGATGCAAACTTGGACGCTTGAGATGGAAGGCATTATAATTGAAGGAGATGATCATAATCTTATCAAGTATCTTCAAGATTCTTTTGACAAATCATCGCGGATGATTGGGAACCGGGATTTGGAGGAGTTATTATTCTTAGAAGGGTTCAATAAGGTTTTATTTCAATTTTCCAATCAAAGTTGTAATAAGTTAGCCGATTTTTGTGCTAACTTGGATATTTATAATGATTTTATTTGGGATGTTATTTGTGTTAATAATATTCCTCATTTTGTTTCTTTGTTAAAGGAGGAATGTGATAGGATGTCTATCCTTGAGTAGTTTGTAATTAGTTATTTTTTATATAATGCAAGATGCATTCTCTTTAAACAAAAAAACTTTGCAGCACTTCAGTCTTGGGAATTTGATTGTCGGCGCACTGAGCTTTAAAAAGCTGCAATGCCAGATTGCACATTCAAGCGCCGTAACACTCAACTTCTAGAGTGATGCAGCAAAGCAGTTGATGAAATACACTCACACCAAATCAACCAAGTGATGCACTAGTTCAACAATTAAAAGCACCGAATCAGCCCAACACCGCTGTGGAGCAAACCTAGTAGTGCTGAGGTACTAGTTCATTTTATAATGTTGCAGCGCCACAGTGTTGAGAGCCATGGCGCCTAAGTCCGTTTTTGTACAAGCACAAATAATTTTTCAGTTTGTTTGAGTTAGAGTTCTATCATAATTTTGTCTAGTTCAATCCAAACTATAGTGTCCCCTTAAAGTAATGTCTAAAGTAGGTCATGGGAGAGAAGGATACAACATTTGGGAGTTGTTAGCCTGTCTCTGTATAAGCAATCATAAATTTGGAAAAGAAAGGAGTCTGGAAAGTGCATTTGTACGATCTGGGTGATATTTGAAATGACTTTTACTTATATATTTTCTCTTTTATGAAAGCAGTGAAATCAAATTTGTTTTCTTCGCATTCCATATTTTTGGGCTAATTATGTGAACCCAATATCAATACTAATATAGGCTCTTATGAGTTGAATGAGAAAAGAACATTTTCAATTTTATTACCATATTAGCACCCCTTGTAACATGCTGCCACCAAGATGTCCTTTGTCCATCCTGGCAGTTTATGTTGGCAAGCTAGCACGCGATTCATTATGTTGTTCATAACATAATTTCTCAATTTATTTTGTTTAAAAATCAAAAGGTTATCACTTCAAACTAAGTATAGTTATGTGCGTGTTTTTAAATATACCCTTGACAGATACTATAACTCAACTTGATATCTTTATTAGCTAGTCTCCTTCAGCCAAGTTTTGGGCTGCTTGACTATTTACCACTATATTCTAGGGGAAACGTTAAAATGACAAATTTAACAAGATGAAAAGTTCGTTTCGATGACCCCACATATCTTTGCTATCATGAATCTAATATGAAACAAAAATTTAAATATCAAACTATCAAAAGTTTTGTGGTCAAAGTACAAATTGAAAATTTAAAACCTATAAATTTTATTATTATTGAAACTAATTAAAAGCATTGTGATGTTCATTTCTGTGCTGACAATAAAACAACTTTGAATTTTGCTTATAAACCAACTTTAGAGACGTAAAATAAGGACTGAAGGTACCGGTTCGTGAATATATATTTTGTGAAAAAGGAAATACATTCATATATGAACCATTAATAGCCGGTCATGATAATACTGTTAAATGATATAAATACAACTTTTTAACAGGCTAAATTACACGGAATGTCAGTCATACATTAAAAGGAATAGAGCATAGTGTTTTTAAAAAAACAGATGAAAAGCTCAGTTGCGAAGTTCTGGTTGTGCCACAGAGAAGAAAATATTTCTTAACTTTAAGTCAGAAGTGAAATAAAACTTTAATGAATAATAAAGATATAATAGAATGCAGCATAGCCTTTAAAGAAAAGGCAACATAACTATACAACAACTAATTAAAAAGAATTGTTAAAGAAATCGATGTTGTGCAGTAAAGAATATGACATCTTTCTAAATTTTCTGAAAATAATCTATTAAAATGACGAAACTACCTTCAATAGATACCATTTTATTGCTGTCTGCAAGACACGCCATTGGAGAAAATGAATTGACGTTTGGGGGAGCAATATGCACATTTCTGCTTAGGTGAGAATGCATCATTTTCTCCTAAACAAGCAAGTATAAAAAACAAAGACTCTTTCAATAAGTCTGCAATACAGAAAATCAATGATGAAAGTCAGAAGTATTTGAAAAAACTCCTTCGAGCAGAGATACTTACTTTCCTTTCCCTTATCCTTTTCCCTGCACAATGCTCTTCCAACTTATGGCGTTTAGCAATTTCATGCTTCTGCTAATGGACATAAATTAATGTACAACAAAGTATGCATGTATACAATTTAAGTAAAAAGCCAAGGAGAACAGCTCTTCCTCCAATGAAGCACTATTATACAGAAACATGGCAATGAAAAAGTACATAATTAATGATTATAACAAGTAGCACAATACTGTGTTTGCTAAATTGAATTAACTTATATAAATGTCTTCTAGAAATGCATTCTACACCGAAATAATCATTATTGCATATTTGACAGTGATTTATTATGGTCCTTAAAATTTAAATATTAGCCAGATTTTCTGTGAATAACTTGCTAAACGAAAGGACAAGATTGCTGATGTCTTTCGATTCAATTACTTTACCTTTGACGTTGATAAACAAAATGCCTGTGCAATCATAACGCACGGTATTAATGCAACATAACAAGGGGAAAATGGGAGGAAAAAAGAAAAGGATAAGCATCAGCCATCTATCTTTTTAGCTATGATAAGGTAGGAAGCTCGAGTAATTTAGAAAATGCCATATTGATGGAGAACTCCTTCAGTGGGACTTCTGTCACTGTTGGATGTTGCTCGTGTTGCAGACTTAAGTGCCGAAGGATAGCTCCTCGCACTATTGTAACAGGAATTCCTGATGCACTCACCCATAACTTGGATATATTGCTGGAATTCTACCTACGTCCAGTTCTTTTTAGAATGTTGAGAAATTAATAAGTATATGATTCAATCTCATGACTAAGAAGAAATAATTTTTTCGTTTAACCATTGGGCCAGAGCTCATTTAATGCTTATGACTAGTTATTAGATTTTTTTCTGATTTGGCCTCTGTTATGAAATAGTCCTGCTTATAAATGGCTCAGTAGTTTCTTGTTTCCCTATTTCAACGATGCTTAACTCTTCGCAAAGTGATTGTTGACTCAAACTTTTAATATTTTATTATAAAATGAAGGAGATTTTTCCTTAGAAATAAGGGGGTTCAATGCAAGTAAAAATAATTCCACTAATATTTCTACTTCAATAATAGAATTTTTTTCTTTGATGTAATTCCTTCCTCCACCCATTACAAATGGAAATTGAAGATTTCTGAGAGAAGCTACCTTCTTGCACGCATATGAGGTTTGTTTTTTTTCTATTTGTTGATCTCTTATCTTTCTAAGTCTTATTTTCATTTCTAATCATTAGTCTGGTCATGCAACTTAATTTTGTCAAATTCAGTAAAATCAAACCTTTATTTAATGTGCGGTGAGTTTTTACACATTGAATATGTAATTCTATTAAAGATCCTAAATTTTTATACAAGATTTGTTATTAGAGGACTGCTAATTTATCATTTGCATGGATTTTCATATAAAGTGAAAATTATTTGTCTAAATTAGAAGTTTGTGACTACATTTTTGAATTTGTGTAAGTGATTATGTGTGTACTCAACCAAAATCTATATTAGAAAGTAATAAAACCTAAGAAATATAAGATCAAATTTGATATTTGAGCTTAAATTTGTGTCCCAATATCAACTAAAAGTAGGACAAAATAATAAGTCAATTTACCAATAATAAAATGGTGCAATTTAATTGAAATAAATTGAATTATAGTTCTAGATAATTACAATGAAACCAATGTTTATAAAGCGCTAGGCACAATGCTACACAAAAGAATTCCTTGTTGCTTCAACAGGCAAAGCGTAAAATAAAGTAGTGTTTTTACTAATAGGAGCATTTATGACTTTTACATATCATATATGCATATATTATATACAAATAATGGTCATTTAATTAGCTAAACTTAAACTACATTAGGTTCTATATTTTAGCAAATATAATAATATATTTGATAAAAATAATTATGGGGTATCTAAAAGAAAAAAGAAAAAAAAAATCAAAGGCATAAGTAATAAAGTGATGAAATCATATTCATATGAAAAATATGTATGTGATTCAGCGACTAACTAGAGACCGAGAAGAGGAGACTGTGAGAAATGAAAGAAAGTGCAAAGACGAGGCATTGATAAGTGTTCTCAAAAAGAAGCATGTGAGAGAGTAGATACTAGTGTGGTCAACAAGTATCAGCAATAAGTATACATGAAGCCTAGCAAGCGAGAGCAAAAGAAAAGAAAAACCACTAAGAAGTAACTACCTCTAACGAGATAGAATGGAGAACCAATGAAAAAACAAAAGAACAACAAGTCTTTATCCTACTATGTGGGGTCGGCTACATGAATCATTATATATTGTATTCTATTAAGAGTTAAATTCACTCAATACTTAAAAAATATTGAGGACTGTTAGTGCTTAATATTGTGTCAGATGTTGGGTCATATCATGAAATTTGAAATTGTACGCTTTTGATTAGGATTATAAAATTGTTCAAGTGTGGGAAGTGTCTTACCTTCCTTAATAGCTTTTAATTTTACTTTAAAATATGAGTTTGCACTTTCTAAAATTGAATTTTCATCTTTTAACTCACGTTCACTTTGATCTAATTCAGCTAAAAACACCTAGAAATTATTTTCAAGTTCATTATAAGATATTTTCAATAAATCATGCACCTTATTCGAATTATCAAATTCATCTAGCCAAGCCATGTGATTGTTACATATTTCAGCATGATCTTTTCTAAAATTTTCATACTCTTTTTGTAAATTCAAATCCTCAATATTAAGATTCACATGCAATTTTTTGAGTTTCCTATATGCATTATGAATTTTTTAAGAAACTTCAAATAATTCATCATAAGATAGGTCGCATACCTCCTCTTAATCTGAATGATCAAGGTTGTCTACCATTATGCACAGATTAGTAACCTCATCTTCTACTTCTATTTCTGAAGAGTCTGAAACTGAGTCAGCCCAGAAGCTCTTTACATCCTTTTCTTGTCGTTTCTGACATTAGTTTTCTCCTTAGCTTTCTCCTTGCTAGGATTAGCTTTGAGATTTGGGCACTCAGTCTTTATATGTCTAGACTTTCTGCATTCATGACAAATGACTTCATTAGAAATCTTTGTTATTGAACTTACCTTTGTTCCAATGCTAATGTCTTAATTGCTTTCTCTTATGGAAAATTTTGAATTGTCTTGTAATCAATGCAATATCTTCTTCATCAATGCCTGATCACTCTCAGAATCCTCAACTTTCAAGGCTCTTTCTATTTGTCACCTGCATTAATCTGTTTTTTATTCACTCCTTGCTCGTAAGCAATCAGTGATCCAAGAAGATTGTCAATAGGATATACATTTAACTCTTTAGACTTAGTTATCGCAGTTATCTTTACATCATAAGCAGTAGGTAAACAACATAAAACTTTGTTAACTTTTTCAAAATTTGTGAGTTCTCTATCTAAAGAATGCAATGAGGTAACAATCCGTGTAAACCGTGAATACATATTAGAAATTGACTCATTTGGTTTCATACGAAATAGTTCATAGTCATATAATAAAATTGTTAATCTCTGTATAAGCAACTCAAAAGGGGAAGAATCAATGAAACCAGCATACATACCTTGCGCTCGTTGGATTCACAAAATCCTCCGCGTTATCTGCCCAAAATCACGCCGAACCATTGTGCATTCGGCGCCGTTCCACGATTTCTGCTCAAATCCCGCTCTCGATCGCTGCTCTTCGATGCCTTTAAAAGTCGATTGAACGAAGCCTTCCCCCGCCCATTCACTACTTCTCTTCCTCCGATCCATCTCTCTGCCCTAGCTTCGCCCGACCTCTCGTTTCCTCCAACCAACACACACACACACACACACACACAGAGAGAAAGAGAGAGAGAGAGAGAGGGAGCACTCTACCTACCCGAGCCCTTCTCCGCCTCCTTCGTGCCCTTCGACTTCGCTCCTTCCACGACTTGCCTTCCTGTTCGAATCGAAAGTTACAGCATTTTGACCAGGAACAGCACGGGAACTCGCTAGCTGGGAAGGTAACTTTCTCCCTTTTGCGCACATCTTCGGCCAAATCCCGTAAACCTGGCTGTTAAGAAGTGAGTGAGATAGAAGAGCTAGCTAAATATGCTCAAATCAAACATTAATCCTGCTCAAACCCTGTAAATTCTCTATCCCGAACCTCTTAGACTAAATCCTGCTTTAATCCTTTTAATCTAATTGTAATTAATTAAAATTATTTAAAACCAATTATTTTTAGTTGTAATTAATTATAAATTAGTTATAATTAGCTAACTTAATTATAATAAATTATGTCTAATTATAATTAATTATTAATTATAAATTAACCATAATTAATTAAATTTAATTATGATTAATTTTTTAATAATTAATTAGTAATTTGTCATATATTTGTTATAATTAATTAAATTTAATTAAGGCTAATTATTTATAATTAATTATTATTAATTATAATTAGCTAGTAATTATAATTAATTATAATAAAAAGAAAACCCACTCTTACCTCGAGTCATGTGCCAACATCGTCAACCCCGCGAAGGTATGAACTTGATAAAATTCAGATTCTCATTCTCGAAATTTGTGGCACACCGGAAAACCGCCTATACACGTCTTTATTGCGCATGGTGGGATGGGACCCCGGTGCGACGCCTACAACGAGGCGAGTAATCACCCTAAAACTTCGAGAGCTTGTTTTTTGTTGTTTGTGGCGGACCGAAAAATCGCCTATACACGCCTTTATTATGCCTGGTGGTATGGGACTCCGGTGCGACACCTGCGACGAGGCGAGTAATCACCTAAAAGCCCCATTTCAAAGTTTATGGCACACCGGAAAACTGCCTATATATGTCTTTATTGTGCGTGGTGGGATGGGACCCCGATGCGACACCTACGACGAGGCGAGGTCACTCTTAAGTACCCTCGAGCGAGGGGAAAGATCACGGCCGTGGTGTTCTCGTCCGAGGACACCTATCATACACGCCTTTATTGCACGTGGTGGGAAGGCCAAGTTTCTCGTATTTTTCTCGTAAATGGGGGAGACGCCAAGAGGCTGCCGAAATTTCGGGTGAACACGAGCCATACTTGGACTTGATTTGCACATCAAATGAACAAAAGAATGGAACTGGTACTTGGACTTTTGAACAAAACCTAAGTGACTTAATAAGCAATTGAACCCAAATAAAAAATATGCAAGAGGCTTAATTTGAACTGAAATCAAACTTGAATCAACTTTGGACCATAGTGAACTTTTGAATATTTAAACTGATTTTGAATAGAAATTAAACAACATTTGGACAGCAGGGGACATAGAACTTGAGCTTGCTACTTGAACTCAAGCAAGAACTTGATTTAGACAACAAGACTTGAACTTTCAAGACCACATGGAATTTAAATTTAGAATTGACAAATATAGGATCAAAACAAAAGTACTAAAATCAAAGTGATAATGTTGATCAACTATAAGCAAGCAAATACATAAAATCTTCAATGAACATTGCAAGTCATCCATAAATGGTGGTAACCAGTATGCAACACTCACAATATTCATGCTAATGGAAAGGATTTGATAGTTGCAATAGGTATAAAGATATGCATGCTCATGGGTAGCATGCAAGTGATGAGCTCATAATTGTGTACAAGTAACTAAACATAGAATTTGTATTGATTGACAAAGGATTTTCAATATGACATGCTCACAATCAACATGGCAAAGTTTTCAATCAACATCAAGATACAATCATACCAACAAAGATCCAAACTAAATACAAAGGAATACATATGAAATTTGTGGTGAAAAGGAAGACTTGCAATGACTATAGAATCTACAAACATTATTTACTCACAAATGATGATGAAGACTCATGCAATCAAATGCACCCAAGCTTGCAAGCAATGAAATTGATTTGGACAATACAAATAACTTGAACGATGTGAATCACAAAGAGTTATACTTGAATGAATATAAGCTCTAAGGATCTTGAACTGGAATGGAGTAGGTAGAACCAAACCTTGGATCGATGAATGAGTAATCAAGATCTAAGCGAATATTAATAATTCAAGTGGATATAAATGAGCATGAAGCTTGTGTTGATCAAGGAATTTCAAATGCAATTCAATGGCAAGCCACAATATTTGGTCAATCATACGCAATGATAATATCTCCTGTATGCATATGTAAAGAAAGAGAGTGGTAGTGCAAAGAAGAAATGTTTGAGGATTTCATACTAAGTTCAAGTCGAAATATGACTCTCCTACAACCAACACAAGCTGACATACAAACTCTTAATGATACCAAGAGGTCATATACAAGAAACATAGTGTCCCACAAATAATCAAAGGACTGCACTTGCTTATAGATGCAGACAACAGTCTTCTATGGATATAGAGCTAGCTTACAAATGAATACAGTAGTTCTCTATAAATATCAAATGACTACAACGAATGTAAATGCCTACGAATTATGAAAGGAGATTTGTCATACATATGGCGTGTTATCTACGGATAAATACAAAAGATCTATAATGATTATTCTGGAATATATACGCAATAACATATATGCAAATCAAAGTGGATGATAACACATCATGTGTTGATGATCATAAGCTGATACCAAAGACCCATTCCACATTCAATATGTCACAATTCAGTAATGCAGTGAAAATGACAAGTTACTAATTCAAGATAGTGGTCACTGATTTCAAAGTGTGAGGCATTGGTAAGGATACAATCATCCAAGGTTGAAGTGATTGGTTCTTCAAGCCAACAATAGAAAATAAAGAAGACGGCATAAGAAAGGCCGTAGTAGAGCTTGATGCACTCGATGAGATCAGATTGCAAGCTCAATAAAACCTGAAAATCTACCAAAGAAGAATGGCAAAGTCCTTTGATCGGATGGTGCGCCCCCGGACATTTAAAGAAGGAGAATCGATCTTGGTGCTGAGAAGACCAATCATCCCACACCGAAGAATCGGTGGCAAATTCATATCTAATTGGGAAGGCCCCTTCGTCATCAAGAAGGTGTACCAAGGAGGAGCATATCAGTTGATCGATCTAGACGAACGTAGGCCTATGCCGCTTATTAACAGTCGACATTTAAAGAAATATCATGCATGAAAATTTCATGTCTAATGTACTTTATGATGATCAAAATTTTATGTGCATAGTTATCAATGCATACTTACATCTATATTTTGAAATTCTCTTATATAGAAAGAATGCATTTTAAAATCTCCCATTAGTCTGGGGGCATTTTAAATATTTATTCAGGACGACATTGCGCCACGTGCCAAGATCCCCGAACAAATATTTAAAATCTCAAAGATATAAAGTATATCCAAAATGTCCCTACGAGATAGGGGGTCTTTTAAATATTTATTTGGGTCAACATTGTGCTACACGTCGAGATCCCCAAATGAATATTTAAAATCTCAAGATTTCAAATTTATTTCATTTTAAGATGTCCCTGCGAGACAGGGGCATTTTAAATATTTATTCAGGTCGACATCGTGCTGCATGCCGAGATCCCCAAATAAATATTTAAATTATTAATACAAGTATTCTTTTACGCTAAAGAATACAACGATTTCTTTTTCAGAGTATATGCAGACGATCTTTCAAAAGTTCAAAACACCATCTTCTCCAACGTACCAAAATTCAAAAGTCAAGAAAGACTTTTGTGGCTACACACTTATAAAATAAGCCAGAAAAGCTTGAAGTCTTTCAACAGTCTAAAGCTTAAGGTTCGAATGGGTGTAAAAGGTCGGATCCAACACTCCTAAACATGGCCGGATCGCTAGAAGCTCTGTCTACTCAACATGCCATAAGAAAGACAGTAGTAGCGGAACCCCCACTTCGTCAACGCATCAGTAGGGACTGTAGGAAGCACGAAGGCTAATTTGACTCGACAAGTTCAAGTGATCGTAGCCTACAAAATTCTCCTAAAATGACTGGAGAACCAAAGTTTCAGTGGGAAGGAGTCGTGAACAACTACCAAATGCTCGTACACTCTAAATCTTCGACCACAAAGGAGAGCTCAAAATCTGCCAACATCAGTAAAGTCAGCATTGGGAAGCACATTTCACGTAGCTTAAGTCTGCAGCTTGAATGGGGGCAAAAGGTCGGATCCAATATGGTCGGATTGCTGGCAGCTCCATCTACTCAACAAGCCATAAAAAAGGTCGTAGTAGAGGAACCCCCATCTCAGTAACTAAATGACGAAGAGCTATCAAATCCTAGCTCTCCCCATCTAATGAACTCAAGTGACTTAGGTTAAAGTCTTCTCAAGTGGTTAAGGATCGAGATACTACCTACATTTGGTACTATCAACTAAATCCAGAACCTGAAAATCCTTCAACAAATTCATAAAGCACAAAGCGAGGATCGAAGGAACTTTTCTTCAACAAGTCCGCCAAAGCACAAAGCAAAGGACCGAAGAACATTATCTCAAAGTTCACACAAAGCTCAACGCTAAACTAAGTGGATTCTGTCATCAACAAGTCTGCTATGCACAAAGCTCTGGACCAATGACTTTTCGACATCAACCTAATATACAACTAAGGGTTTAGGTCGCCGATGCCACTCCTTCATCAAGCCCGCCAAAGTTAGAAGTATAGGGACGAAGGTACAAAAGAAAACCACCTAACAAGTCAGCAAAGACAAATCAGGTAATTCTTCATCAATGTCCGTAGCACAAACTATAATGCAGAAGGAACCAAAATCTCAGTATTCAAGCTAAAGCTATGGAACGAGCACCTTGGATGACATCTACAAATGTCCCTAAAGACTGGTGACATTTTAAATATTTATTTGGGTCGACATCGCACCGCATGCCGAGATCCTCAAATAAATATTTAAAACTTTGTCAAAACACAACCATAAGAGAGAAGAATGGAATATCCTCCATAAACTGAGTGTGCTATCAACGAAAAAGTGATTATACAAAAGAAGTGTCACATCCCAACGTGATAGTGGCAAAGAAAAATGTCAATCATATACAAAAATACTGGAAACAAAAGTAACAATCATACTAAAAGAAGAGTGCATGTAGTGACGGTGCTACCTACTATCATCAATCTACGGAGTAACACTCTAGGGATCTGAGTATGGAGTACCCTATCGTTATCCCATGGATCTCTACTTAACCAAGAGCAAATATATCAGCTATATTGAAGATTACAAATGCATCTAAAGATTCACAAAGGAATAGAGATGAGCTTTTGAAAATCTACTAAATGAAAATCTTAGTGTGACATCCAAACAAATTTTTGGAAATCTACTAAACATCTTAGTGTGTCATCCAAGTAAGCTTTTAGAGATCTACTTAATAAAGACCCCAGCGTGACATCCAAGCAAGCTTTTGGAAATCCGCTAAATGAAGACCTTTGTGTGATATCTAGAATAAATACCTAGAGATCCATAGAGTCAATCAACATACAATAAATGTGATTCGCTCTAGACGCGAACCATATTTGTTGGGAGGCATTTGTTAACCTCTGTATAAGCAACTCAAAAGGGGAAGAATCCATGACGTGATACGTGTCCTCTAACCGGCGATTTTGCCGCCAAATGGCACTGCAAGATAAACGGTTATGACCTGGGGCCCTTTGAACCGAATGGTTTTACCGCCAAATGACACCAAGAAATACCGGTTATGGCCAGAGCCAATACACTCCTTAGTGGCATCAAATCCTTGAGATATGAATCAATAGGATATGATCGATAGGGCACAAAGCCTTCTATTAGCTAAGGTGGATTCAAAAATGTCCCCTTAGATAAACACTGACCTCAGGTTTACAAAGTACCCTTGGACGAAGCGACCCATAGCTGCCGACAAGGATCCTTCTGTCAGGTTGGGTTGACTACCTCCTCTAACTAAGTAGACCAGGTATCACGATGGCCCGGGTTGACAGAACCATGTGATCTTGATCCTAATCATTATTAATAATACTTAAATATAATTAAAAAATTTAATTATAATTAATTTTAACTAATTTTAATTAAAAAAAGTTATGCATGATGTGTACAATATTTATGTATGATTTATGCATTTGAGTAGGATTTAGAATAGGGTTTGAGTCGGACTCATGCAAACAAGATTTATGATGGATTTGAGCAGGTTTAGAACCACTAAATCTCACAGTAATTAAATGCTCCATTTTCATCTCTTTTCCATAAATTCACGATTAAATAAATCCTTCAATTAAGCGCATTTACTGGATTTGTCCAAAAAAATGTGTGAAAGGGAAAAAGTTACCATCACAACGAGCGACTCCTATCGTTGCCTCCAATCTAAATGTCACAACTTCCAGTCCAACAAGAAAGGAGTGTAGTAGATGGTGGTTCGGCTAAGGAAGGGCATCGACTAGAAGAGGAAAGGAAGGGTGGGGTCGTCGGTTTGAGTTATATACATCAATCCAAGGAGGTGGCAGCTTTGATGGATCGCAGGAAGCAGGGATTTCTCGGCTTCGAGATAAAGATAGGGAAGAGGTTGGGTACAGGCGAGTTCGGCTAGGAGTCGGAGTGGGAAGTTCGGTCTGGTGGAGGCTCGATCGTAGGATCCTTGGGGTGGGGAAGGAAGAAGTGGAGTTGACGTCAGTCTTAGAGGCCGTGGTTCAAAGATTTGGCATGTGTGATTGAGGTCAGAAGGTTGATGGGGTTTCAGCTCTATGTGCATGGAAGAAGAGTAGCGTACAAGAGCTTCGCTCTCGTTTTAATGATGCAAAAGGGGAGCGATCGAGGCGAGAAAATCCCGGAACGACGTCGAATGCATAGGAATTTCAACATAAATTTTGCAGTATTTGTGTGATTTGGATTTTGGACAGGATTTCAACGGGATTTCAGCAGTATTTAAGCAATAATTCGACGACGTACGAGGTAAGTGTACGGTATTTCAAACACATTTAGAATTTTGTTCTTCTGGTTTGTTTCCATTGGCTGTATTTGTTCAAATTCTCAAGGGCAGCACTAAGACGCTTCATATCTTGGTGCAACGGCTCTATATCTCCTACGATCATTATTAACCTTCAATTCATCCCATTTCTAAGAAATAGTAGCAACTTAAGAAGTTAAAATGGATTGAATCATTTTCATAAACTCCTGTCATGCACCCTATCAGCATGACATTGAAATTTATTTGTTGTAATTTTTTCAACTAATTTATAAGCATCTTTAATAGGCTTTGACATCAAAGAATCTCCAACTGTAGCATCAATTATGGATCTAAGAGACCCTACCAATCTATTGTAAAAGGTTTGAATTGTCAACCAATCAGGTAAGGCATGGTTGGACACTTCCTAAGCACCTCCTTGAATCTCTAAAAACTTTCATAAATAGATTCTCCTTCTAACTGAGAAAAAAAGTAATGCCATTTCTAAGCTTGACAATCTTAAAAGGTGGCAAATACTTTTCTAGAAATTTATGAGGCAACTCATTCCATGTGGTAATAAAACTTGGGGGTAAACAATTTAACTATATTTTTGTCTTGTCTTTTAGAGAAAATAAGAATAATCTAAGTTTAATGGCATTATCACTAACACCATTGTACTTAATGTTGCACAAATTTCTAAGAAACTTGTTAAATGTAGATTAGGGACTTCAATGGGAGCTTCCGCAAAGAATTTTGTACCATCTCAATGATTGAAGATTTTAATTCAAAATTATTTGCTTGGATGGTGGGTCTATTTATGCTTAAGTGAATTACGTCTACTAAAAGATTTGTAAACTTCTTAAGAGATCTAGTACAATTTAAGTTTTAAGCAGGGTCGGCCTTTTTAAAAATCTTTTTGGTGGTTCTAATTTTAGAAAGAGTTCTGTCAATTTCAAAATAAAAATTTAAATGTGCCTCCTGTTTATATCTTGTAAGCATGCAACCATCGATATGCAATAGGTAAATTAAAATAAAATTATAAAAAAATAAAGCATGATTTGTTATGCAATTGATTCAATAATACAGTAAATAAAACAAATTCTTCCCTGATAATGGTGCCAAAAACTTGATGGAGTGATTGAGTAACCTAAAGAAATTGTGAAAATGATTTATTGCTCTAACAATCCCTAAATAAAGCTTAAATTTTCTTTGATATAAAAATTATAAAAACTCACTTAATATACACAAGTATATATACTAAATCAAGTATATAGTGATAGAGTAGATATCGATCCCATGAGGACGAATATTTACTTGCAAATAATAATATTGTCTACTTCAACTACAACAATTATCATACTAATCGAAATAAGTTTGTGTGGAGATTCAATTACTTAATTTAAAATAAAATATAAATTAATTAATTGAAACACTCTTTAAATAAATAGTTTTGGATTGATAGAATGTAAAAACAATATGTTTCCTAATGATTGTCTTTTATATTAATGTTATTCAGAGCATATGCATCACCGATCGTTTAGTCAAGCGTGAAGAGACAAAGAATAGATTTAACTCTTCCAATCTCAATAGCACTCTAAACTCTCATAGTCTGTCACCCTATAAAAATCTTAGAAGAGCAAGTAAAGCATGTACTGTTAATAGCCCCTCATGATAAGTCATCTCTATAAATTTGATAAATGACAAGCACTATGCCTATACTTACATTATATCAATCGAATATACCTAGTTGTGCTTTCTTTTTTATTCCTAGACTCCACACTACACCTGATATTTAAAACACCTATAGTCATTATGTGCACTAAATGAAGACTTGGTATATTAAAAATAATATGAAATTATTGATGAAGAGAATTTATTAGTACTCCATATTTCATTGCAAAATCAATATAAAACTATAGATTTTATCCATACATATAAAGATCAAATGAAGCAAATTCATTTTCATTAATTGCACAAAAGAAAATAGAGGTATTAGATTTTACTTATGTTAAGAAAGGTAGGGGTAGACCTAAAAAGACTTGGTTAGAAAATATTAGGAATGACCTTTCTTTATTAGATTTAAATGAGAATTTGACTTTTAATAGGACACAATGGAGAAAAATGATTCATATAGCCGACCCCACCTAGTGGGATAAAGGCTTGATGTTGTTGTTGTTGTTGTTGCACAAAAGAAAGTAAGAATAGAAGAAAATATATCATTAGATGGTTCAATGATCTCCTCAACACTCCTTGAACTTATAGAATTGCTTCCACAAATACGAGTCAAACATTAATGCAATGTATTTAATACTTCTCTGAATTTCTTTAGTTGTCACTCACAAGGAAAAATTAGAGAAGCATTATAAAGACTGAAATTAAACAAGTTACTAAACTCTCCTACTAACATGACAAATAGATTATTTATAGAAAAAATATATTTTAGCGGTGCGACGCTCGATACACTTACACCGCGGCGTGCATAAAATGTACTGACGGCAAAGCGCTAAACGGTTTCCTCTGCTGCAGCGCTTGCAGGCTTGAACCCACTGTTTATTGGATTGATGTGTCGTTTCGCTAGCAGCCTAAATAGTTACAACTGTAGTGTTGCGGCATTGTTTACAGTTGAGCGCTGCAACATCCATGTGGCTTGTAATAGCCCATATGTTGACTCTGCCAAATTTTTTTTTTAGTCAATATAACTCCAAATTGCATACCATTTTTGCCATAGAATTGTTATTATAGTATTTTACTTGCACAAATTTTTTTATAATTTTTGGGCATAAGTAAAAATTCTTAAAAAAATTAGTACCTATCGGTACAAGTGAAGATTTTGAGGCCATCATGTGTCTATTTTGTAAATTGATTTCACCGATATTTTCTACATAAAATGATTTATTTTAAAAATAATTTTTTATAATTTTTGAAATCCTAAAATAATTTTTTTGAATTTCATACTAAAGAATTGATTAAATTAAATATTATATTAATAATACATTATTATTTATTATAAAATATCTTAACTCACTAATTTTATTTAAAGCCCTTTTATTCTTATTAATTTCGCATAATAGAGGTCAGTCAAGGGGAAATAAGAGAAAAATGTGAGGAGAGAGAAAGGAAAAGCTAGGTTTTGGAGATCGCGGAGTGATTTTCATCCGTTGAGCAAATTAGGCGATTTGTTCGTCTCGCTGTAAAGAATCATTACCCTATTTTTTATTTTAAAGATTTTGTACTTTTGATTTTTTTTTCGATCAAACTTGTGTTTCCGATAGCGATGAACAAGAATAATTTTGTATTGGTAAAACTTTCACCGAGTAACTTTTTATATGTTATATAGATTAAGATTATGAATGTTTTGAGTATTTATTTGAGATTTATATCAGATGATTTTAAGTATGTGATATATTGAGCACGTGATCTAAAATATCTAAATAGTATAAGTATATTCTTATATGATTTTAATTTATTAATATGATTTCAACAGTATTTATCAATGTTTTGATTCAATGCTTTATTTGATTTCTTTACTGATTGGTATTACGGATACGATGACTGCTTTATAGGTTTAACACTCATATTTGTGTATTATTTTATTGGCTTTCATACTATAATATTTTACTACTTATAAATTCTACTACTACTACATATGAATTTTACTGTTTCTGCACTCAATCAATGAGTGTATGAATGCTACTGTTATGATTTGACTGTTAACATGCATATTATTTATTTACCGTGTTATGAACTCAATTATAGGTTTTGGTATCTTACTGGGCTTTTTAGCTCATTATATATGATTAAATAATTTCAGGTTATGGAAAAAGATCTAGAGTGTGAGGCTGATCAGGATTCCTTCATGTTCAAGTTCTTTTTATTTAAGTTATTCTTTTGTACTCATGACAGGATTGATATATGATGATTGTGTATATCCTGAATAGTGTATATGATTATTGGGAATTGAATACATATGTATATATTGATGCTTTAATCGATAATTTTATTTATGCTGCTATTGATATTGATAAAAGAAATTAGGTAGCTTTGATTGTTATTTATTAAAATATAAAAGAATAATTCTTCCAAATTAGATTCTGAGTATCACATGGCACTACCTTGACTTATTGGTGCTGAAATTTGGCATTGCAGCACTGTGCAAATAGAGACTGGGCTTTGTGGCGCTGACTCCTCCGAAGCTGCGATGCTGGGATAGTTAGCTAGGCTTTGTGGCGCTGACTCCTATGATGATATGATGCTTTCAAACAGAAACTGGGCGCCGCCATATCCATATTTGGGCGCTCCGACAGTGTCAATGATGCGGCAAAATTGTGTATGATGACAAGGCATTGTGCCATACATGATAGTTTTTCCCATTTCCTGTATTTTTCTGCATAAACAGAACTAAAACAATATGTTTCCACTAACAAATTAACACAGAGAATATAATATTATTTACACTTATCAATAAATCATTAGTTTGGTTTTATCACATATGACATGTATCTTGGTAGAGTTTCGCCTGCAATCTTCTACTAGATTTTCTCTTGATTCAGGCTACGTTATGATATAGCCTTGCTATTTAACAGCTCTTACGGTTTCTTGTTACAAGATTTCATCGATTATTATCTCTTTCGTAAGTGGCTGCTAACTCTATCTTTTGATTTTGTTATTTCAAGTTGAGAAATACTTGTTATAAACAGTTCTATCAGAGGCATGTAAAAACAATGCCATTTGATTTTTACTATGATAATGCAAATAGTAATAGTGGAAGAATTCTTTGAGAAATTAAATTGGACCTTTGACTCTTTAAATATGAACCAAATTAGTTATTTTGTGAGATCATTTAGAGAGATCATTTTTGTCCTTATCTCTATATGCATGATATAGTGCATCAATAAGTACATCTTGAAGGTTCTAGCATTCATAACTTATGAAGTTTGCTGGGAAAGATGTCTTGTAACCATTTAGTTGTAGCACATTTAAAGTTTCTCTATATGCTATCTTACGGGGAAATCAATTGCGTAACACGCATAAGAAGCTTATGAAGTTGAATGTTAGGCAATAATTTTTACCTGATATGGGGAAAAGAAACAAGTATCTGATTTATTCTTATACTTCCAACACTAGGGAAGAAGCTGCATTTTATGAATATTATCCAAAAGTATGATAAAGGATCAAGAAAGCTTCTCTTCTCCCACTTTTTCATACAGTTAGCTAGTTGACAAATGATGGAGGGTTTTTAAATCTACCGTACTAAGCTTCTCTAAAAAGAATGTGCTGCTCTTAAGTGACCTGTTTATTCATGGTGCATGTTTTTGTTTCACAGCAAATATCTTATTAATATTATGATCAGTTTTGACAATGATGTGCATAGCTACTACTCTAAAATACAGAGACGTGGATGAGGCGTAGGCAGTTCTCTCCATTGGAAAAGTAGGGCCAGTCCTCAAAGTTCGTGGGGTATGGCAGCTCGGTGTTCTTGACTAGAATGAATTCTAAAATATCTATTTTCCAGCTGGAAATTACATCCACGAGAAGAATAAACATGTTTTGTACTTCACTAGATCAACTAAATTCATGAACATAAACATTATTTCCAATTTAAGGAAAGAAAACACTTACAACCAAAACAGGAAGAAAGATGCAAATTCTTGGTTATGATTTTGAATAATATTGGTTTCGTTAACAGAACAGTAGATATACAAGAAAGAATTAAGGAACACTTATCATCTGTCTGGAAATTCGATTTATTGTATAGTTTATATCAATTTTGAGTCATTTAAATTATTTATGCATTCTTTAAAGGTTGTTCAATCATATTAAAAAAAATGCCCTGAAGCACATAAATATTATCATCATTTGAAAACTTCATATGCATTTGCTCATTTGGTATAACATAATTGTAGGTCAAATAATCAATTTGGATCATTGGATTGATGATGCGCGTTAAGTTATAGCAGATGATAATATGAGCACACATGAAAATAATACTGTTACTGCTTGGAACAAAAGCCTATAGAGCTGCATTGTTTTATTGGCAATACTACAGTTCCAAGTATTAAAACAATTGATTCTCTGCATGTTAACATCAACAATTACCACGAAATCACATATTTCTCCCCATGAATTTGACAAATAAGAAGGGGTCAACAGAAAAACAGATGTTGTTCAGACAAAATTG
Source organism: Dendrobium catenatum (assembly GCF_001605985.2). Taxonomy (NCBI): domain Eukaryota; kingdom Viridiplantae; phylum Streptophyta; class Magnoliopsida; order Asparagales; family Orchidaceae; genus Dendrobium; species Dendrobium catenatum. Next base: position 14,676,092 of record NW_021318595.1, on the reverse strand, counting down.
AAGTAAACTATGACTATGGATAATGCATAAACAAACATTTTAGTTAGACTATAAGTAGAAATGAGAACTCACAACTAACCAACGAATCCTTAATGCCACATCCCTTGCACTTTTATTGGGTAACAGAGCTGCTATTTTGATATACTTCATTATATGGCCATCACCAGCAAATCTTTAAGGTTCATACATAAAAGAATAACCAAAGGTAGCAGTTAGGAGAGAATGGTAACTGAAATATACCAAAATTCCAAAAGTTGAAATGGCAAAAATATGCCAACGGAAGCTGAACCTAAAAACAATGCACCATTCAAGCATTTGGTAGTAGCATAATCAAATGACATCAACTCAAGTTTTAGGGGTTGTTAAATTCAGTTACATCCATAATGTCATGTTATGCTATTTAACATTGTGCTGTTTAATTTTTTAGCTACATCAAATAATATTTCAAAAATGCAAACATGACCTGTTATTCCTGACTATATGTGTAGCTCATATTGGCAAACATCTATTGCCTGTCATCTAAAGATCATATTATTGTGTTTAAATATAAATAATAAGGACATCTCAATATAATAATATTGAACAAAACACATAATATTTGACTGGAAACAATGACATCTAATGGTACTACATCTTAATAACAAGAACATCTCACTAACATTAAATCAAACAACCCCTTGAGTAACGCTTTAGCAAGCCTCTCAAAACGCTAACAAAAAGAAATGTGATTTGCAGAAAAAAATCAGGGGAGAATAACATAGACTTGACGAACCCAGGAAGCAGCATGATAAGCAACGATTTTAAGAGCATTGAAGAGCACACCTGATAAGTCCTTCATTCAACATGTTCTGTTCCTCATAGGTCCAATCCACAGCCAACCTAATGTCATGCTTTAAACCATGAACCCATTCTCGTTGGCCGCTGCCAAATGATGTCCCGGCATTAAACGCTGCAGATGAATTACCAAAAATATCAGGACTCCCCGATGGAAAACTCCCAACTGCATTATTATTTCCAGATGAGCTGCACATGACTCCAGAATTCATTTCTTCTGTGGGATTCATCACATCAGTTTGGAAGGAAAGCATGCGAAAGTTATTATCCGACGAAGGATCAAAATCATGGACAAAGCCTGAATGGGAATTACTAGCCATCTTCAGTATTTATCTCAAAAGTTACGAAAATTTCCAATCCAATCCCCCACCAACACAATTTCGCAACTCAGCACATTAAAATGCCCTCATTCCCCGCAACATCTACATCACACAAGCTCCACCATCAAGCACCAAGACTCCCATTCCCCACTGAGGACACTATATAACTCTTACTTCTCAATCGGCACGGGAAATCACAATTCAGATTAACAAATACCCCATTCCATCATTGATATTCAATCAAAAATGCCCTACGAATCCTTAAAACCTTACACCGATATACCACGTGAGGCACAAACGATTTGTTTGCTTCACTCTAGCAGGAGAACGTAAACAAATATCAATTACTCGTATCAGCAAAAGCAGGAAACAAGATCAGCAGTCCACTCAAACTTTTCCCCCAACTCGTCGTAAGACTTAAATCCAGGTATCAAATTCCCGGATGCAAGAGAAATATCGATGAAGCTCAAGGCGGCGCCGCCACTCCCAACTCCAGCAGTGGACACCTGAGTTTTTTTATATGTTAATTCCACATCGGCTTCTCCATTTTCTCGGCACTTTCTACTGCCTAGTCCAACTTCTCACTCTATCAGCTTCGGCTTTCCTCTCGCCTTTCTGAAACTAGCTAAGCTACCGCCGGTTTCGCTCCACTTCCGCCTTTAACCTCCTTAAGTAACGAGGAAGAGGGCGCTGTCGAGAATGGCCCTGCATACTTTTATAATTACTGCAATGCCATTTTACTGTAATGCCGCGGTGCGCTTGTTGTTATTTTAAGCTGCTCCACAAACTCCGCATGCAGAGAGCGGCACAGGGATCCGCCGTTGATTATGGAATCTCGTATACACCGTGGAGAATCTTGTGCGGATAAAATATGTAGACTATTTTTAGGGACGTTCAGAATCGCTCTTATTTTTTCCATTCTATTTTATTTTATTTATATTCAAATATAAAATAAAAAATTATGTTTTTTTAAGGTATAATGAGCGCAAGCCCATGCTCGTTCACTACAAATAAAATTACAACAAACCTTGGCCCAAATACAACTCGAATTGTGAAGAGCATTGACTTACTATGAGTTCCAACAAAAAGAACAAAGCCTGGATTAGAAAACATCAAAGGAATGAGAACAAAAAATTTTCATTCGAATCTCAGTAAAGCTCAAAGAACAGAAATAACCAAGTTTTCTAGACTCAGAAAGACGCTACTTGATCTTCCATGTGTAAAGCTGAATGCAGTCAGCAGCTAAAAAGAAGCTACTTGGTTGGCAGAGCCAATGGCAATCTACCATCCAAGGGACGAAGAAGCTATCAAGGAAATTGAGCTATTCATCATCGTCTAGGTCGATATAAACGTCAGATAAAGTAATTATTGATTTCCTTGTGTTCCTTTCAGTAAGAAATTTTTTGAGATAATGACTGATTCCCAAATCTCCTATTGTTGTGTTACCTACAAATATAGTAAATCCACTAGTAGGCATACAAAAAATATGCATTTTGAAGCTCACACGAGGTGGTGGTGGTAGATCATTAATGCTATCCAGAACCTGAGAGATGTTTGGTTGCAACAAAAGGAGGAAAGCATGGGAAGTTATCTTTAGATAATGTTGAAGGATGAGGAACACATGAAGAATAAGAGGGGAATGGTTTTCGAATGTTCAAATCAAAGACTGCAAATAGCTGATACTTAAATATTAATAAGGATAAAAACATCTGCTAATTTTAAGTCCCCATTAATTGCCAACTGAGCAAAATAGAATATTTTAATGCATGTTTTTTTGTGCAAAATTTGTTTATGCCATTCCATCTTAATCCAGTTTACCAAAAAAAATATATTTTAGTTTGTGACGCATGTCCTAACAAAAAAATATTGACATCAACATTTGAAATAACGGAAACTGCATTTATTTCTTCTTTTAGAGAATCAGGCCAATCACCTTGGATATATTAGTAAGTGAATATAACTGAAGATGATAAGAGAAGTTTTCACCACATTCTCTAAGAGATTTGTCATTTAACAAAGGGTCCCAAATTAAAGATAAATTATAACTTTCATGAATTTTAAAGAAGAGCGTAGATTTGATTTTAGATGCAACCACTTGTAAGTTCGTATAGAATTTTGTAGGATGGGAGGAAACCAGAGAGGGCTTCCAAATGGAACTTTCTGTTGAGAGAACTCTCCAACTGAGGAAGCAATTAAAGGCACAAGCTAAATAAGATAAGTATCAAAGGTAAAACCCACAAAATTTGTGTGACTACAAGTGTTACTACGGAAAAATCAACGATTACCAACGGCTTTTTCCGGCAGAAAATGGTCATTTCCCGCAATTTTGCTAGTTTAAGGTAGCTTTCTGACAGAAAATTTTCAGCCGGTATAACACACATATGAAAATATTTGCGGCCGAGCTCCCACCCTGCACGCGCTGCTCGCCCGAGCTCTCGCCATGCCCGCTCGAGCTCCTGGCTAGCTTGCTGCCTGCCAGGACGCATGCTTGCACTGCCCTGCTTGCCTGGTTGCCCGGTTGCTACCCAAGCGTGCAGCTTGTCCGGGATTCTAACCGAGTCCATTTTGCTAAGTCCCAACCATTATGCTCAGAGGGAAAATGTGTTATAATGCTTATTATTTTTATTTAAACTATATTATACGAAAAGTATAATTAAAAATAAAAAAATATTAAAGTTAATAATTAACTAAATATGTTATTAAATTAGTAATTAATTAGACTAAGTTATTAAATTAATAATTAATTAAAAAAACTATAAATAAATATGAGTTTTCAAAAATTACTACGAACCGTCGGAAAAGCCACCGGAAACTCCGCTGGAAATAGAGCCGCTAGAAAATTGCTAGAATTTATTCTAAAAAATTAGGCCGTCAAAAAATTTTTCCGCCGGCAAGCCACCAGAAAAATTCGTCAGTAATTGACTATTTTTTATAGTGTGTTTCTACATGACACAAGATGCATTATGTTATCTGAAATGTCAGTAAGCTTCCTTTATCTAATCATTATTCTAGTGATGATTTTACTGACACGGAGGTGGATATTTTGGCTAAATGCTATGCTAGAGAATATCATGATTTGAGTTTCTCCAGCGGTCATGGTAAGAGAGGTAGAAAACCCAAAAATATTTTCTTACAGTCCCCTAGAAGCACACGTTCACATACTTCTCATTAATTTTGTTTTTAATGTTTAACGCCATTATTTGGAATATCCGGGGTATTGGTTGCCCTTCCTCTAAGGTAAGAGTTAAAAATTTATGCCTTATTCATAATGTGTCTATTCTTGTTTTTCTCGAGCCTCTTATTTTCGTGGATAAATTACTTAGTACTGTTAAATTTTTGGGTTTTAAACATGCTAAGTCGAATTTTGCCAATAAAATTTGGATTTTCTAGAAAGATTATGTTAAAATTGATATCATTGGGGATTTTACCCAAGTATTATATTGTAATATTGAAAGTTCTAATTTCCAATATTATGCTTCTTTTATTTATGATGCTTCTTCTCGTTATACTTGAAGGATTTTATGAGATCAAATCATTCAATTTCATAGTATTTACAACATTCTTTGGCTTGTTGGTGGTGATTTTAACACTATTTTGAACCCGACAGAGCGTATAGGGGGTTTTCTTCCTATCTATCAGTTGATGGAGGATTTCAATGATATGATTATGGATTGCAACCTTATTGATATTGGTTTTTATGGCAATTATTTTACTTGGCATCGTGGGCATTTGTGGCAAAGGCTTGTAGAGTTTTATTTAATAGTTCTTGGCTTAATTCTTTTGAGTTGACTAAGATTGATCACCTTAGCCACACCCTTTCTGACCACTCACCTCTTCTTATCAAAATTAAGAATATATAGGGGTTTCCCTTCTCAATTTAGATTTCAAAACATATGGTTGCTTCATGATTCGTTTCTTGACAAACATGTGGTTGCTTCATGATTCATTTCTTGATGTGGTTCAGAATAATTGGCAAGCCCCTCTCTTTCCAGATGATTCTATCTCTGGTATGAATAGACTTTGGCTTAAACTAAAAAGGCTTAAGAAAGTTTTAAACTTGTGGAATCATAATGTTTTTAAAGATTTATTTTCTAATATTTTAGTTGTGGAATATAAGGTGAATTCTACTGAGGATCTTTGTCAGTTTGATGCCTCTTAGTCTAATCTTTATCTTTTGAAAAAGGCTAAATCTGAGCTTTATAATCTTCAAGCTTAGGAAGAAATTTTTTGGAAGCAGAAAGCGGCTGTTAAGCATTTGGCTGAAGGTGATAAAAATACTAAATATTTTTATTCTTTAGTTACCAAGAAATGTGATATTAATTGCATTCATAAAATTACTCGTGAGGATGGCTCTGTTTCTGACGATGATGCTGAAATTGCCAATTTGGCTGTTAATCATTTTCATAACCATCTAAGTAAAACCTTTAATCCATCTATTATTTCCAATCTGTCCATTATTCCTAATGTTGTTTATCTTGAGGATAACAGTGGCTTATCTAAATCTCCTTCTCTTGAGGATGTTAAAGATACTTTATTTGGTATGAATGTTGATTATGTAGCTGGTCCGGATGGCTTCATGACTAAGTTCTTTCAAAAAAATGTGGCTTATTATTTATAATGATATTTTCTCTATTGTCATTGACTTTTTTAATCGTAATCCTATTCCAAAGTTTTTTTCATCTACTTCTATTATACTTATTCCCAAGAACAGTGCTATGAATTTCTGGCCTGACTTTAGACCTATTAGTTTGTGTATTGTCTTTTTTAAATTGCTTTCTAAAATTTTGATGAATCGATTAACTGTTTTATTGCCGAAGCTTATTTCTCCTTTTCAAATTGGCTTTGTCTAAGGTCATGCCATTGCAGACAATATCCTGTTAGAGCAAGAATTTTTTCAAGACTTAGATGTCAAGGTTAGAGGTGGTAATATGATTATGAAACTAGATATTGCTAAAGCTTATTATAATATTAATTAGAATTTTATTTACAATAGCTTGATTTTATTTGGTTTTGATTATAATTTCATCAACCTCATCAAGACATGTATTGAAAGCCCTTTTTCTCTATCATTGTGAATGGTAAGAGTCATAGCTTTTTTATGGCTTCTCATGGACTTAGATAAGGGGATCCCATTTCCCCTGCGTTCTTTATTATTGCTGTGGATTACCTTTCTAGGGGTCTTGCTGATCTTTTTGATAAATATCATGGTCTCTAGTTCAGAAATTTAGGTGACATTAAAATCTCACATTTATATTTTGCTGATGATTTCATTGTGTTTTTGAATGCTTAGATGAATATGATTGATAAAATTATGAGTTTCTTTGACCAATTTGAATCATTTAGTTGTCTGGCTTTTAATAAGCATAAGTGATATTTTAATGCTGCTAAGAATGTTCCTTCTAATTGTGTTGTGCCTATTAAGAATCTTACTTATTTTACTAAAGGGCATAAAGAAGTCTTTTCTCTTTGATGATTTAATTTCTTTGGTGCAAAACATACCGCTTCTTGGGATTTTAATTTCTCAAGCTTTGTTGGACGCCTTATTCTTATTAAAAGTGTTCTTTGTTCTATTCCGATCTATAATTTTCAAACTCTTCTTTCTACTAAGACTGTGTTCTATAGAATTGATATAATTTTTAATATTTTTTTTTTTGGAAAGGTTCTGGGAACAATTCTAAGATTCATTGGTTGTCCTGGGGTAAATGTTATAGGACTTTGCAAGAAGGTGCTTTAGGGTGTAAGAATATATTTGATTTTGCTTCCTCTTTCTCTTTTAAAATCTGGTACAACCTTAGGGCCAATATGAGTCTTTGGGCCAATTTTATGATGACCAAGTATTGTGGGGGGAGGCATCCCACCATGTGTTGTTTTATTAAAGGCCACTCTAAAGTTTGATAGCGGCTCTGCTCTGTTAAATGGAATGTTGATCCCTCTGTTTTGTGGGGTCTTGGTAATGGCAATATTTACTTTTGGCAAGATTGTTGGCTATATGGCCAATCGATTGACTCTTTATTGAACTCTTTTTCCATTGCTAATGTGAAGGTTAACTACTTCTTTTCTAATAATGGTTGGGATTTGGAGAAACTTTTTACTGTTCTCCATGACTTTATCATTCATCTTATTTTAAAGATTCCTCTAAACATCAACTCCAAGGATGTTTTGCTCTATACTTTTTCTAAAGATAGTTTCTTTAGAGTTAAAGATGCTTAGCATTTCTTTAGAGCTAAAGATGGGTCTTCTAAGCTTTTTAAAATGATTTGGCATAAAAGCTTCCCATCTACAATTTCTATTTTTATTTGGAGAATTTTACATAAACTTATTCCTACGGATGAGAATTTGAGGAGAAGAGGTTTATCTTTCTTTCTAAATGTCAATGTTTTTACCATGTTGACAATATGCATCATATTTTCATTTCTGGTCTCGTTGCTGTTAAAGTTTGTACTTATTTTGAGGACATTTTTCATCTTAACTTTTTTACTGTGAGGATTTCTATTTATTATTTTCTTGATTATTAGTTTGTTAAGTATAAAGGCCATGTCAGAAATGTTATTCCCTCTCTTATCCTTTGGTTGGAGAGAAATTATTCTCATTTTAATGGGGTTATTATGAATTACTATAGAATTATCCATAAAGTTAAGGATAAAGTGGCTGCCCTTTAATCTGCTAATTTACTCTCTTTTAAGAATTTAAGAACTGATTATTTACTTCTTCTGCTTTTGTCATTAATTTGGAGGTGGATAATTGTCATAAGGTGACGAGGTGCATTACTTGGATGAAGCCTCATCCTAATTCTCTTAAGTTGAATGTGGCTAGTGAGAGATTGGGTACAATTGTTGGCTGTGGTGGTGTCATTAGAGATCATAATGTCACCTTCATGTTGAGTTTGGTCCTGTTGCTAATGGTGATGTTAACTTTGCTATCTCCTATGTTGTGCTTCACGGCTTAAGGCTCTGTGCTAACCATTATCAAATTAATGTTTTGATGGAGGTGGGTTCTTATTTTGACTATAATTTTCTTCATGATAAGGAGGATAGGATTTTCTCTTCTGATTTATTTTACATTCGGAGGGACATAAGGGATATCTTGAACACTCTTAACTACTCCTTTTCTGTCATTTTGGAAGAAGGGAATGCGTGTGCTCAGTCTATTGCCAGTTTGGGTTGTGATCTTAACGGTTCACTGAGCTTTTGATTTCTAAGCTGCCATTTCTTGTTAAAGGCCTCTTAAGACTGGATCAAATTGGTTTATCTTATGTGAAGCATTAGTTTTTGTGGTGTTTCTTCCTTTCGGTTGCTGTGGGGTTCCTCTTTGCTGCTGTGTTTTGTTTGGTCTTTTTGGGGTGTTCTATTTTCCTCTCGGCACAGGTTTGGTATTTTCCGCTTCTTGAGTATCCTGTTGTTGTGTTTATTCTCTAGCTCTTTTTTGGGTTGGATTTTGTTCTTTTTTTGTTTTGCTGCTTTGAGTTCTTGATGAGGTATATTTGGTGGCCTTTTTCTGGTACTATTTGTTAGACTTCCAGGTTATTTGGAAGGTGGTGGTTGGGTTTCTTTGGGTTAGCTGTTATTATATTGGTTTTGTCTGCTTTGGTGTTTATAATTTTCCCTGGAATGTTTGTCACTTGGGGCTTTATTTTTTGGCTGATGTTATGACCCTGGGTGGTTTTAATTACTTCAGGTTTCTCCTTGCATATAGTTCTATCTAGAGCTTCTTTGTGATGGGTTGGTGGGTTTCTTGCTGGGTGGATTCTGGTGTTATCTAGGGTTGTTAGTTTTTCTATTCCTTGTTGTTTCAGCCTGGGCTATTGCAGGGGTGCAGGTTATTTTTGTTCAATCCTGGGTTGTTGAATGGTGCAGTTTAGGTTTTCTTTTGTTACTAAGATCTTCTGGTTCATCCTGGGCTGAGTTTCTTTTATTTGGTATGGTTACCTGGTATGGTTTAAATGTTGGGAACATTAGTACCTTATATTAGTTGTATCCTTTTTGGTTGATTATGGAGATGTGCTATGGTAGCTTGATTCTCCTGGACTTTGATGGTTTCTCTTTATTCTGTCATTTGGAATTTGAGTATCTATTATATATTGCTGTTATTATGGAGAAGTATCAGGTGGTTAGCTTGGTTACTTATGTTCCTTTTGTCTATTATACTAATTATTTTTTTTAAACTTTTAGACTATCCTTATATTTTGCTTAGGCTATATTACTGCTATATCTACTTTGCCTATTAGCCTTTTTTGCATGTTATTTTTTGGGTTGAGGACTCTAAGGATGGCATGGGGATTTGTTGCAGGGAGCATTTTGTTTATTTTTGGTCAGCTCCTTCTTTTTGGGTGCTTTCTCTTAAGCATCGTAGAATGTACTTAGGGATTCTTTTATTGTGCTATAGTGGGGAACTCAAGCTTTTAGGTTTTATATTTCCTCATTTTTGTGGCTCTTTGAGCCGTAGCGAGCTTGAGATCTCCTTAAGGACTATGTACAATTTTTCTTTAATTAATGCGTAGGCCCTTTGTGGGTTTCCCCTTAAAAAAATGTTATCTGAAATGTCCATATGAAACAAAAATCTGGAACAAAGCTTATTATATTGTTTAAATTAGCTTTTGGGTATTATTGATCCTCTTATCAGGTAAGTTATTAAATTCTTAATAATTAATTTAATGTATTGAAATCTCCCACAAAAGGCAATTTTTATACTTCCTACCTGCCATAATCATAGCTACTTTATTTAAAAGAGGATAAATACGAGTGATTTGGATTCTCCTTATAGCAATTAGGTCACCTTCATAAATCAAGCAAGAGTGATCTTATTGCAAATTCAAGATAACTACAATCCTATTAATATGAAGTGTACATTTAAAAAACAATAATCAAGCTTTTTAAAGAATTAATACTTAGCTAAAAAAAGTTATTACTTCATAATGTCATGGAGATTACACAAATTAAGACTATAAACCATACTAAATATAAATAAATCATCAGAACATTAAAGATGAATGATGTTAATATTTTCCATTTTGATGTCTTTAAACTTGTTATCCAAATGAAAGCTTGTCATAAGGTTTGCAAAAAAGGTATGGTCTGGGTGGACAACCTTGCCTGAGCCTAGATGATGAGTTAAGGAAACCTTCAAGTGAATCATTGATAAAAATGGAGTAATGAATTTGTTCAAAACTTTATGTTGATGCATGAAGTTTAATATGATTAAATTTTGGGATCCCATGATTAAAATTGCATAATTGTATACCTCAAGTGCCAACACAACCAAGTTGAATCATCTCATGCTTTGGTTCAAAGAAGATTTTTCCATTTTTAGAAGATATCATTATTATAAATCACTAGTTTCTATGTATTTGCAGATGATCCCTCCTCTTTCAACATTACCTTTACTCTTCAACAAGAATATTCAAAGAGAAAGAATACATGAAAACAAACATGTGAATTGACAACAATATGTTATATGCGTGAATGTAACACAACAATTAGGTTAAAGATCAAATAGGGCTAAAATGCCATCAATTTTGCTTAAATATTTTTAATAGCTTCTTAATAGTATTATGCACATCATAAAGTTAGAACTAATGCATTATTCATTAAATAAATATATATGGAAAAATAAATGTGTCACTGTTCTCTTTATGTTTCTTTTGTCAAATATACATAGCTAAACATTATACTACCTCGAGAGATAGACTAATGTTTCACTATCTATTTGATAATAGAGACTCAATTTATTTTTATAATCAAACATAGCATAAGAAATGCCAAAGTCATCCGAATGATAAAATAAACATTCACCTAATTTTGATTATGAAACTAAACCAAGGTATAAAGCTATAGTATACGTCCAAAAGGTTTTTCCCCTACTTTAAAAAAATTAAAATAGGGTTTATTTTTTTACTAGGTTCGAAACTCATTATAGAGGCATGCCTTTATATTTAATTGCATCTCAAGATTAGTCTTGAGAAAACTCTTGATTAAAGTGAGGATTAGACATTTCAAATTTATAAGGATTTTTTTTAAAAGTTTAAGTTTAAAAGAAATAAGAAAATATTTAGACTTTATATTTTGGTTTTATAGATTAGATTTTAGAGGATTGGATAACTCTAATGGGGATAGGAGAAACTGAGGAGTGTACAACCTAGACTTACATCTACCTAGAGTGAACTTTCATCTAACATCATAAGCACCAATAAATTGCCTTATGAATGTAAAATAAGATTGCTCCACATCTGATGTGGTGGGGATTGTGTATATTAAAATATTGATTTATATGAGCTTAGCTAGAACTGACATACATGATTTTAATAGGAATAGGTTTTCTTTCATATGTCAATCATTAAAGCCCACTGAAATATATGTGAGTATACATACCGAATAAATTAATAAAGTGATGAAGAAGAGTGTCCAACCCATGAGGAAAAGTTTTGCTTACTTGGAATAGAACAATTACTGATTACTTTAATTGCATAAGTTATCCTACTGAAATAAAAACTATATATTTGAGCTCCAACCTCTGAATGAAAATAAGTAAAATATTTGATACAATTTTAATAAAATATATGAGTATCATACATATAAATATCATATTTTTCCTAATGATACTCTTAATTTTAGATGTGGATCAGAGCACATGAATCCCTATATCTTTATCGACCTTATAGGGGTTTCAAGGATATATGTTGACCTCCTACAATTTTAATATATCCATAAAACTTAGAATATTCAAATATTCTATGTCTAGGCATGCCAACATTCTATCTCAATACTCATGATTATGCATCCGTTCCTCCAACGAGGCTATACATCACATAAATTTTAACTACACACATAACCATTGTATGCATTAAATAAAGAACGTGATATATTTAAAATATCCATAAATTCTTTAGAGTACATGAATATATATTAGTACTTAATTTGTTCTTTATATCATCAATCCAAAATAAGAGATCTAACTAGGCATAGAAGAAATACCAATAAAATTGATTTTTATTATATTCGAAGAAGAATCAAAGTATTTTATCACTAGAAAGGATCAAAGTATCTTGTCTACTCTCCTTCTTCCTCCACTTATAGAGTTTCATACACAAATCTTGTACTTCCCTAGCCTCTCTTAAATTTTACTATAAGAGGGTACTAGAGAAGTACACTTGAAATGTACTAAATTTTAGTAAAGTAACTAAAATCCTTTATAAATAGAAATGAACATCTATTATAAGAAAAAACAAAAATGTCCTAAAACACTGTGATTCTTAACAAGGTGGTGTCGTGGAACTTAAAGTTGAATTAATGCATCGGTGCTGACAGGTTTGCTCTATTGTGGTGCTTGATGATGTGGAATGGTTACTAATTGAACAAATGTGTCCTTTCACTATATTGTTCATGTCTCTAGGAAAATATAAATGCTACGTCACGATGCGCCAAAAATCTGAGCATTTTGGCGCTCATGTGGAACATTGAGGCATTTGAATAGTAGTGTTGCAGCTTTCATTTTCTTGAGAACCTAGTGCTGCCAAGCTCAATGTTCAATGCAGCAGTGTTCAAAAAGCAGCAATATTGCATTTGATGGCCCTGTAGCACTCACAAATAGAGAAAATGTCACAATAATGTCCTAAAATGTGCTTCAGCGGAGTTGATTTCAACATGACGACATTGTTTCATCTAGCATCGTTGCGCTATGTGAAACTTTGTTTTTTTTTTCACCATTTTTTTTATTTCCATTACAAAATAACTAAAATAACATATTTTCACTATAATTCAAATGTAAAAAGAGTACATAATTTACTCTTAACAAATTCTTCCAAGCATAAACTCTTACTTTTCCTCAAGTAATAAATAAATCATCACTTTTGAATAATTTAATAACCAAAGAAAAACTTGATAATTTAAAATTATTAGAATGTAGTATAATATATCACAATATAGAATTAATTTAGAATAAATAAAATTATAATTCCAGTTTAAAAAATCCTTAACAATTATCCTAATCAGTCACCCTTGCTATTGCTTTTTTTTTTTTAAATTTATCAACTATGAATATAAATTTGATTATTAAATCTTGAAATGAATAAGGTTAGTTAAAGATTATATGCGCTTGTAGTTAAAATTCTATTTTCATTAGTTCATTCTCACCTTTACTAGTTTTCTTAATTTATCCTTTGTAACTTTAAGTATAGTGTTGTAGTTGGACTTTAAGCTTCTAACTAACACCAATTTCTAGATGTACTCTTCTTCTTTTCTTTCTTTCTCAAAATATTCATTTTAAAACTCTTTCTTTCTTTTTTTCTTTTCATTTTCATAGAGTACATAATTAATAACTTTAAATATCAATTTTTCTTATATCCTCTTACAATCTTAATTATTTTAATATAAGGATTTAATAAGATCACTAGTTTTAATTTTAAGTTATCATAATTTTCAATTTTAAACTACCCGTGTCTATTCTTTAGCCATAATTATTCATCTTTCAATTCAAAAGTCAATGTATTAATGTATAACTAATAAATTCAAGACTAGTTAATAGCTTAAAAGATCTGAGTTAACTATTATTAAATTTTTTAAATTAGGAATTATAATGTAGCATTCATTCAAACTATAATATAAAGTTTTATTTTTATCTTAATTTTATATAACTTTTAATTATCTTTTTTTTTTTAAATAAATAATCAATAAGTGCATATGTTAATAGAAGATAATGTAAAAGGTTTTAAGAATAAGAAGAATAAAATCAAATGTAAATAAAAAAAAATGGTAAATATAGCTAATAATACATGCTACATAAATAAATGATAAAAAGTCACATAACATGTAACACACTAACAATAAGATAAGCAATGCTTAAGGCACCACTCTACTATTCTAAATGACTATGGACACAAATGGGTTACCCTCCCATAAATGCTAAAGTTATAGTATTCGGTGAAACTTGCTTAGATTTAAAAATCTGGCTGTGATATATCACTATCACTCCTCAAGTCGTTTCCACTATAATCTTTTGCTTTCTCCTTAAGATTAACTCCAGTATTACTAGGTAATGATCTAAGAGGTATACTACTAAATAAGATTGTAAGTTGTCATAATTGAGTCTCCAAATTTTTAATTGAAGTACCTTGACTTTCCAATTGAGTTCCTAACTGAATCACTATCTCTTCCAAAGTTGAATTTCTATTTTCAAACTAATTGTTTTGATTAAATCCCGAAGGATAAGAAGATCTAGGATTAACAATAGGTTGAGGAGGATTTTTCTAATGTTCACTTTGATTATTTTGACTAGAATTCCATTTATTTTTACAACAAACATTATTATTGGACCAATTAAAATTAGGATGGTGTTGACCCATGAGGCAGATACAAAAAGAAAATAAAAATAAATACTAAAATGATTACCTCCTCGAAGTCCACCCCGTATCACTATCAGGAATCCCAATGCCTGCTACAGGACCATCCCTTTGTAATGGCGTCGAACCATCCCATCACCCGCATGTGGAGAAAAATCGAGCGATTAAATATGATAACCAAATAAAGCCTTCAATCAATTCTATCTTCCCTGGTACAAGCCCAGATGAAGGCTAGACCCTTCTTTTCCCCTTTTCCCACAATCTCCCTCCACACATGCGCTTCCATCCTTCGAGCCTTCTTTGCCTCCTTCATTGCTAGTCGACTTTGCCTCTTTGACGACATTCCCTTTCTTGTCGAGTCAAAAGTTACAACACTTCGATCGGAAGAAACTACAAGTCCCAAAGCTTACTCGTTGAAGTAACCATTTTTCTTTCCATAACACTTTTTTGGTCGAATACTCTGCAAACCACTGTATCTCTTATCAAATAGTTAAACTCTCTGTTAATCCTTTTCAACAAGATTTGATTAAATCCTGTACTAATCTTATATAAATCCTACTTTATAGGATTTAATAGAAATCCTAATTAAATTAATTATAATTAAATAAGTTTAATTATAATTAATTATTTGTAACTTTAATTAATTATTATTAATTATAAAATAGGTATAATTAATTTAATTTAGTTATAATTAGTTATTTTTAATTAGAATTAATTAATTATTAAATTAATAATAATGTATTAAGTTTAATTATGATTAATTATTTTTAAATATAATTAATTACTAAATAATTATACATTAATTATGATTAAAGAAGACCATTTATAATTAATTATTCTTAAATCTAATTATATATTATTAATCATGAATAAATATAATTATTTATTTTAATTATAATTAATTATAAAAAAGAGAAGAAATGATCATCTCTAGCCTCGATATGCATGCCAACTCCAATGCTGGTCCACTTGCAAAAGGTATAAATTTCTAACTTAAAATTCTACTCTTGATGCTTGCGCTGAACCACCAAACCTCACTACGTACTCACGTAGCACGGTGGGAGAGAAATTGGTGTGAAGCTTATAACGAGGCGGGTAGGCCTTAGAGCATTCACATAACATAATGGGACAAAAATTAAGTTCCCTTAAATGCTCGTATAACGTAGCGGGGAAAGAAAATTGTGCTCTTTTAAACAGGTGCTCGAGATCCTTAAGCGCTCATATAGCATAGCGGGAATTGAAGAAATGCAGTCGCGGTGTCACCCGACATTTATCTGAAGTGCTCATGTAGCATGGAGGGGAAGGCTAGTCTATTTAAATACTTTAACTAATTGTATAGGGCAATACTAATCATACTGGTTGAAAGGGATATTTTGTACTAATCATACAACATAATATATTGATCGTACTGTACAATATTTATCGACAGAATTAAATTTCTAGGGATTTTTTAAAGCGCTCTTTTTAAGCTTTCTCAAGGCACTTGGTAAGAGTCTCTGGTAGCCATTGTATCTTCATTCTTCTAGACAAAAAATTGAATATAGAACTTGAAAGAGAGAGAGGAAAGGGTGGAGCTTGAGAGGTAGAAGATCATTGAAGGGGATTTCTAGGGAGTGTGGAGGGGATTTAACACGGTTGCTCCGGCAAGCTTGCACCTTAATACCATCAGATTCAAGGTTCATCTTGAGGGAAGTTTTGTGAAGAATAAGATCTCTTTGGTGTCAAAGGACCCGACTACTATGCCACATCGGGGAAGGTGATAGGAATTCATAGTTCTCTGCCATCTCCTAGAGGGAGAAAAAGTAGTCAAGGTTATCTCCCTTGAAAGCAGTTTTGGTCCTCTGCCGCACTAGGTTGGTGGAAAAATTTTGTAAGGGCATCTTTGCCTTGTTGTGGGG
>NW_021318595.1:14652618-14659531 GCF_001605985.2 Dendrobium catenatum | reverse complement strand
TGGGTGAAAATATTGATTTATCTTTTTATTGTGGATTTAATTCATTTTTTCATCGAGTTATAAAAGGATTTTTCTTTATGTTTAAAGTAATTTTTAAATACCAATTCACCCCTCTCTTGGTTAGCCTCTGGATAGTTCTTTAGGGTTTCACAACCCTCACAAACTTTTAATACCATAGTTTTTTAAGTGATCCTACAAGATGATCCCCCAATTTTGTACTATACGAATTAAGCGTTACATGGAACAATAATTTATCATTGCCTATCATACTAGACGATCAACACAAACTCTTGAACTGATCGTACAGGACAATACATTTTGTACTATCTAAAAGGGCAATTTTTTACTAATCATTCTAGACGATCATAGGATCATATTGAACTATTTTTTTTAGTTAAAACCCATCTAGGGGCCTACGCATTAAATAAGGAATAAATTACAGAGTCCTTAGAGGGGACCTTCAGCAACATACTGCTCATAAGAGCTACAAAACTAACCCAAAAAATCCTAAGAGCTGAAGGTCCCCTATGCTTACAAATAAAAAGAAACTTAGCAACATTCTAGGGCTGCAAGAAGACAAAACCCAAAAAAGAAAGCCAAATAGATCGAAGATGAGCACCATCTTTCTCCAAAAAATAGAGCAGAGCCTCCACCAGCATAACCAGTACTTGAACTTGTAATAACAATCAAGCACACAAGCGAGCCTGCCAAAAGAAATGCCAAAACTAAAGAATCAAATGATTAATACTAATGAGAAACTATTCAAATCACAAATCCAACAGGAAATAGAGATATTCCCATTAGTATAATAAGGCAGGTGATGATGTTGCCAACTAATAGAAGATGAGCCATTAGTGACACTCAAATAATTCCAATTAGAAACCAGCCAATTAAAGATGAAACCAATGACAAAGCAAAAATAAGAAAAATAGAAAATAGTATGAAAGGGTAAATCAACACGAGCTAACTTATAGCTTCTACCATCCAAGAACAAAATGGGGATAAAAAAAAAAGAGCTCAGAATTTGGCCACAACCCTCATGATTAATACCCCAACACTGCTCAATGTTAAACCCATAAAAGCACTGATAACAGAGAGAATTAGGAAGAAGAATAAGATAAATGATAGCCAAACAATCCAACCTCACAAACATGAGGCCAACATACCATAACATCTAGTTCATAGAGACCTTCGACACTCAACAAAACCAATAAAATCTACAGCCCCCCATCCAATAAATAACATGGATAACTCGTCCAATAGCAAATAGCTGAAGCAACCCGAAAGCCCCAGGAAAATAAAGCAGATGGGCCAACCAAATCAGTACACCCTCAGATAAATCCCACCCAACCAAAATGTGCAATTACACATAGGAAAAGAAGAGCAACAAAGGGGATATAATTCAGATCGATTAAAATACAAATCATTGTTCAACTCCCCAACAACTATGCACAGTCACTGCCACAGGAAAAAGCCATAAGCCAGAAAATCCAACAACATAAAGTCAACCAATAGAAGCCCCACAATAAGACCAAATAAATCAATGAAGAGGGAAGACATGCATATAGCCACAATCACAACAACAACCAACAAGGAGAAACAATAACAAATCAGATAATCATAACTAATAAAAACATAAAATCTAGCTATTAGGCAGGTACAACAGGAACCAAAACCCAACCACAACACGAAGCTCAAAATAGTATAGCTCTAGAAAAAACTAGCCATCAGGTCAACAAGCCACCACAAAAAAATAAAAACCAAACATTACAAAGGAGAAATGGCATACCCCCAGCCAGCAAGGACACCCACCTAGAAGAAACAACAACAAAACTAAGGCCCAAGAAGAACACAACTCTAGCAAAACCAGACAAACCATGAATGCTAGGAAGTCAAAACCAAGGGAACCAAAAAGATCAAAATAAGAACCAAAAACCCAAAAATAATAAATTCTAACATAAGGGGTACCAATTTTATCCAATATAATAAGCCCTTTTAAATGAGCAAGTAAGTTATTAGCAGCAAAATTATTAAGATGCTCCAAATTATAGGCCCAATTATTCAGTTAAACCACACAGGAATTTCCCTCCCTATAAACATTAGAAAAGGAGGCATTAATAAGAATCATAAACATTTTAATGTCCCTAAACAAATAAAATAGATTAGCATTGCAAACGAAATCCTCCAGACAATTTAAATATTGAATAATAGAAAGAATAGCTAAGAGCTCAGCAAAATTCTCTTCACACCTAGGTAAGGGACCAGCAAATGCCATAACAATGTTGCCATAATAGTCCCTGAGAATTCCACCCCAACCCAAAATTTGTTGATTATAAAAACCCTTGACACTCAGCTTATAAGTGTTGATGGGAGGCTTAATCTAATAAACAATTTTCAAACTAGCAGGATGCAAATCATTATTCCAACTAAAACCTAATTCATCAGCCACAAATCAATAATTTTTAAAATTCTTATAAGAGAGCATATTAACATAAAACATTCTCAAAACTTTGTCTTTTACGTTATTGATAATCCTATTATGATTCATACCAACACCATTAAAATAAGAATTATTTCATTCCAACCATAAATATCAAAGAATGAGAGAAGGGATAATGTTTCTAATGTGGTCCTTATATTTGACAAACCAAAAATTAAGATAAGCATTAATAGAAATCTTAGCATTAAAATAATTTAATTTGAAAATATCATCAAAATTTTTCCAAGTTTTAACAGCTAAAGGACCATACAGGAAAACATGATGCATATTCTCCACATGATAATAAGATTAGCATTTGGAAAGCATAATAAAACCCCTTTTAATTAAATTATCTTCTGTAGGAAGGAATTTATGCAAGATTCTCCAAATAAAAATAGAAATAGTGGAAGGAATGCTTTTATGCCAAATCCTATACCAAATAAAAGAGATATCCTTCTTGGTTCTAAAATCATTCCAAGCATCCTTTAATTTAAAAGTACCATCTTTGGACAAATTACATAAGACTAAATCCTCAGAATCTGTGTTTAGGGGAAGATTAAAAATTTGATGAATAATAGAATCAGGAATCACATTCACAAGTTTATCATAATCCCAACAGTTATCAGGAATGAAAAAATTCACCTTAACTGCCGTAGTAGAAGAGGTATTAGTGATAGAATCAATAGACTACTGACCTAATCAATGATCTTGCCAAAAGAAAATATTACCACCACAAAGCCCCCAAGAGAGACGCGGTTCAACCTTCCATTTAACCTTACAAAGTCTCTTCCAAACTTTAGAGTCACCTTGATTATAAGAGAAAAAAGTAGGATGTTTACCCACACAATATTTAGCAACCATAAACTTAGCCCAAAGGCTCCTATTAGCATGAAAGGTATACCACAACTTGAAAGAAAAAGCATAGGATAAATCCAACATGCTCTTACAACCAAAAGCACCCTCATTTAGCACACCACAACATTTAACCCAAGAGGATCAGGTGAATTTATAATTAATGTTAGCCCCTTTCCAAAAAAAAAAAAAAACTTATTAATAAGCTTATCAATCCTATTGCATACAATTGGAGTAGGTTGAAGAGTTTGAAAAGTATAAACCGGAAGCAAGCAAAGAACACTTCTAATGAGAGTTAGCTCACCACCAAAGCTCATAAAGTTAGAATCCCAAGAAAAAAACTTGCTCTGAATTGAAGTAATTAAATCATCAAAAAGAAAAGACTTCTTATTACCTTTAAAAAGAGGGACCCCAAGATACTTAATAGGCATAAGAGCTTGCACAAAGCCAGTCATAACTTTGATAGCCTCAATATGATCATTAGGCATTTTTTTAGGGGCAATAAAGAAACATTTATTTTTGTTTAAAGAAAGCCCACTAACATTCTCAAATTGATGAAAACAATCTAAGAGTTTATTGATATGATTTAAAGAGCCATTCATAAAAAGAATAAAATAATTAGCAAAACACAAGTGAGAGATAGGGAAACCACCTAAGGTTCTAAAATAGAGGCTCGGGTGATTCTCAAAGAGGTTAGCAATGCCTTTAGACAAATAATCCACCATAATAATGAACATAGTAGGAGAGATATGGTCTCCCTGTCTAAGACCATGAGAAGACTTAAAAAAACTAGAACTCTTGCCATTGACTATAATGGAAACATAGGAATGTTTAATATAGTTCTTAATAAGATTAATGACAACTGAATTAAAACAAAATAAATGTCAAATCTTATAAAGAAAGCTCCAATCAATGTTGTCATAAGCTTTGGCAATGTCAAGCTTCAAAATAATATTGTTACCTTTCGCCCTGACATCTAGGTCGTGACAAATTCTTGAGCCAAAAGAATGTTATCAACGATAAAATGAACCTTAACAAAACCCATTTGATAGGGAGATATAATTTTAGGCAAAATAGAGTTTAGCCCACTCATAAAAATTTTAGAAATCAACTTACTAAAAAAGGTACAAAGACTAATCAGTCTAAAATCATTCCAACTACTAATGGAGTTTATTTTAGGAATAAACACAATAGAAGTAGAAGTAAATAATTTAGGGATAGGGTTACAAGCAAAAAAATCCAAAACAACCAAAAAAAGATTCGAGTTAATAATATTCCAAGCTTTTTGAAAGAACTCAATAGTAAAACCATTGGGATCAGCAACAAAATCACCATTCATGTCACAAACAACATCTTTTAATTCCTCAAATTATGGGGGTATAGAAAGTAAGTCATTATCCTCCTGAGATATAAGATTATGGATAATATCAAGGTTAACCATTTTAAGAGAAGTAAAAACTTTATTAAGGAGATTTTGAAAATGCTGAACATCTAAATTAGCCATTTCCTCCCCATCTTCAGTAGTAGAACCATCATTATGAATGATTTTATTAATGGAATTTTTGGCTCTATTTCTCTTAACCAAAGAAAGAAAATATTTGGTATTATTATCCATCTCAATCAGGTGTTTAGCAGCAGCTTTTTGTTTCCAAAAACCTTCCTCCTATGCTTGTAATTTAAACAGGCAAATCTTAGCCTCTTTAAGCAAGTTAAAATTAGCTTCAGAAGAAAAAACTTGACAATTAGCCTCAATAAAATTAACTTTATCTTCAACAACCATAATATTAGTGAAAATATTTTTTAAAAACATTGTGATTCCACCAATTAATGATATCTTTCAATATTTTTAGCTTGAACCAAGACCTCTTCATGTCATGAAAAGAATTATCAGGATGTAAGGGGGCATGCCAATTTTCCTGAACAACCTCCAGGAAGGACTCATAAAGCAACCACATATTTTGAAATCTAAATTAAGGAAAAGTATTCATCTATCTAGCTTTAAGCATAATCAACAAAGAAGAATGGCTAGAAAGAGTTCTACGAATATGATTAACAGAAATAATATTAAATGAATTAAGCTAATTATCATTAAACAAAACACAATCTATATGTTGCCATAAATGACCACGATTCCATGTAAATTTATTAGCAGAAAAACCAATGTCAATCAAATTACACTCCGTAACCATATTATTAAAATATTCATTAAATGATAATTAGGGGTAGAGCCCCCCAATCACTCAGAAGGATTAGAAATCATATTAAAATCACCACTAATAATCCAAGGTAAGTGTAAATACTATGAAAGTTATTGAGCTGCTCCCATAAAGTTTTTCTAATATTACGAGCAGAAGCAACATAGATAAATAATGCATGACAATTCACTTTAAAAAATTCAATGTTATAATGTAAAAGTTGAGTAAAGTATTAACATCTATCCTAATAGGTTCTTTCCAAAAAAAAAACCCAATTTTTATTAGCAGAATTCCAATCACAATGCTTAAAACCCAAGAGTCTAGCTGTAGACTGTAATTTAGAGACATTAATATGAGGCTCAAGAAAAATAAGAATAGAAACATTGTAAATACAACATAAATTCTTAACTCTTATCCTATAAGAGGGGCAACCAATACCCCTGACATTCTAAATAATAGTTTTATTCATATGCAATAGGTTAATGACTAGTATGTAAGCGACAAGTGGTTATAGGAGATTGAACAATGATGTTTTTTCTTTTCTTGTCTCTCCTATTATGAAATTTAATAAAACTAGTGTCATTATCATCTTTAGCAAAACATTTAGCAACAATTTTCATATCCTCTGTTTAAGTAAAAGCATCACTTTTATAATGAGAAGTTGAAGGAAGCTTACTATCATTTTTTTGGACCACCTGACTAACCTATTGAGGACATTCATCCTACATAAACATACCATCATCCTCCACATTACCATTACTCCTCACAGCCAGTCCATCAATGCTTTCCTCAAGAAGAAGGCTATCCTCCACCCTAGTTAAGTCACCCTCCTCCAATATGTTGCTGAAAGTTCGTAAGGGATGTTAGCCCCTTAAGAACTAGTCTCGAGGCTAACCAAGAGGGGGGTGAATTGGTATTTTAAAAATATTTAAATAAAAAGAACAATTATCTCAAACCAAAGTCACCACAGAAAAATAAGTGCGAAAAATTAAAGTGCAAAAGTAGTAAAAAAAACATAAGAGTTTATAGTGGTTCGGTCAACTTGACCTACGTCCACTCCCCTGAGGCACCCTTCGAGTATTGCACTACCAACGTGACTCTCCTTTAGCCCCCATAGCTAGGCGGAGAAGCCCTTACAAAAACACCTCCTTTTTGCCACCCCCGGCAAGGCAGAGAACCCCACTCCTTTTGCTTCCTCCTGAAGCAGGCAAAGAACCTCGATCGATTGTTGAAGATTACCTCTCCCAACCCTTCCAAGGACAAGAGACTCTAGGGAAGAAGAAGTGGACAATGCTTGGAGCAACCCTTGTGAACTCCCTCACAAGCTCCCCCTCACAAGATCCTCTCTCTCTCTCTCTCTCTCTCTCTCTCTCTCTCTCTCTCTCTC
>NW_021318595.1:14645706-14647781 GCF_001605985.2 Dendrobium catenatum | reverse complement strand
AGATAATATACACCAGTTAGTCAGCATCATGAAGAAGGAAAATCAATCGAAGAGATGATGGATAATTTTAAAGAAAGTATCTGTCAAATAGTTGAATAGTAAGTTGTAGAGGATCTTGAAGATAATTTACAGGATGAAGAGATATTTGGTAGTGTTAATGAGGTAGACACTCGTTCAAATTTGAAAGGTAAAAGTGAAGCAAGTGCTACTGATGTTGGAGCTGAAGCAAAATGACACAACAGATTCAACCTAACACATTATATAGAAAATGCATGAGAAGGATGAATAAATACTCATAATTGAGAGAATGTTAGTAGAGAGGATATCCATAATTGCTATCATGCAAGGGAAGGCATCTCCTACACCAGAACCATGAGTTAAATCTTCACTAGTTGAGTTAGTTCAGGTTGATGTTAAAGGTAAACATGTTTACATAAAAGAAGCAAAAAATTAAATATTAAAAATAGAAATAGAGTCAGTACAATCCATAGATATAAAGAAAAATGGTGGAACAATAGTTCAAAAAAGCACTAGCTAAGGCTCAGGGTAGTTCAACTGTTCTAAAGGGTAGACCATAACAACAATAATATGACTTGGTCCCTTACCAGAAAGGGTTCATACCACATTCATTCAAGAGCATTTATGGTATAGAAAATCCAAAGCAACACCTCAAGCACTTCAGAGCTAGTTGTTACAATGGGGTGGTAGTGATGCCCTTTATTATGGCAATTTATCAGTAGCTTATCTAGTATTGCATTTCATTGGTATGTTGAACTATCAATGGGATGGTCTATAACTTCAATGAGTTAGAAATTATGTTGTGAAGAGATTTTATGGTACAAAGCATCACATCATTGTTCGCAATATGATAGTTAAGAAATAGAAATCAAGTGACAGTCTGGTAAATTATATCTTGAGATGGAGGAATCTTAGTATGAGGTGTGAGCCAAAGCTATATGAATAGCACATTATATAGATTTTGTTGAAAATATCTATAGTTTGGTTGCCTTTCTGTTAAAAGGTTTTATAATTAAAAGCATTGAGAAGCTATTGAGTAAAGCCTCTAATCTCTAAAAGGAATCCTCTCAACTGGCATTCTTGTAGGACCAGACTTCTTTAGAGATGAAGAATTTAAAACCTCAAAAAGTTCTAGAAAAGAAGCCAGGGTAAGGGACAGTCTCTATAGATGATAAGGGATAAACAACCAATATAGATTTAGGTAGAGACTCAAAGACAACCTCCTCAATATCAGCAATATGGTAGACCACAGAGTGAGCAACAGTTTAGCCCTCAATCTAAGGAAGTGAGATTAGATAAGTTTTGAAGCTTTTAAAAATAAAGTTTACCCTTTCAATAGAAAGGACATCAAGAAAATGTTTAGTAGTCTCATAAAGAAGCTTAGATTTAAACACCTTAATCCTAGGAAATTAAAAGAGGTGGGCAAAATAAGACAAGCCAATTATTGCCCGTATCATCAAATAATTAGCCATGAGTTTGAATATTGCATAACTTTCAAAGAATGGCTTGATAGAAATTATAGAGATGGAATAGTTGTGATATGCAAAGGATATTTAGTGGATTTGAGTTAAGGATCCGCTACATGTAGAATTTGTGAACCTTCTACACCCTCTTCTTTTTCAAAACCTATTAACAAGTGGGATGTATCATTATCCTATTCTTCTAAAAGAGCACTTGATAAACTATTTTGATCATTTTTCTAGGAAACCCCGAGGACACAAAATCCCATATATGTTTATCTGGTAGTCAGTGAGAAGTAGAATAAAGTTTCTATAGATGAGCCTAAAGAAGTGCGAGTAGATCAAGCTTCTGTAATATCAAGAAAGGAAGAGAAAGATAAAATGGAAGCCATAACTAATAAAATAGTTATTTTTGAGAGTGGGGAGGCTAAAACTCTTAAACCTATAATATTGTATGATTTATATTTCATCTCTACTGGGAATAAAAAACGAATGAAAAAAAATATCTCTTATATCATATTTATTTCTTCTAATGAACATTCAAATAAAAAATTAATTAGTGATGAAAATAATTCTCAAGAAATATATCTATAAATA
>NW_021318595.1:14637009-14645606 GCF_001605985.2 Dendrobium catenatum | reverse complement strand
CTTACCTAAGCGGAACCTATTTTTTTTTTTTTTTTTTTGAAGAAGAGAATGCCAATGCATTATTAAAGCAAATAAACTAATTACAATCTTTTTTTACACCAATCGAGGGGAAATGGCCATAAACTTTCTTTGACGACGTTGTTTTCCCGAGTTCTGGCTTAAAGCGAGGAGCATTGCAGAAGTTCTGTACAAGTAACTTCTATCATCATTCCTATGGATGATATAACACGTACATGTCATGAATACAATCATCAAATCTTTCATTCGCAGAGCAGTGAGACCCTATGTTGGGATACTAATGCTTGGTCGGACAAAATGTCTGATAGGTACTTAGCTAACAGTAAGGATGTAATATTGATTCAGGACCGATAATGAGTTTCGCTTCTAAGCACCAAAACGTCATTAAACATTCTAGTTGAATATTATTATACTCGATGTAATAACTAACATCCTTCACTCACATGAGATTAATCTCCATAAGAATGCGTACTGCCAACGCTTTCCCAAAATGGCTTTTGGAAGAAAACTGGAGAGGCGGATGATTAATAACTAAAAGGACTTTTGTAATCAAGTGTATAGTAATCTGTGTATTTATACTATAAGTGTCTTCCGCATTTTGGTGGTTCAATTCACACATGATAAGATCTTAAATGTATGACCTGCTAATCAAAAAATAAGTGTCTTCATAGGGTCTACTCATTGTGATTTTTCATGAAATTGTTTCAATAAGGACATGCTAGAATGAACCAATCCCATGAGCATCTCTTATGTGGCTAGATTTGCGTACTCGCATGTTGATGTTCCAAAATCCAACTAGTTTGAAGAAATCCCTTTCCATTACTACGAATATATAATTATCAGCTTCCATATCGGCTTAAGAAAAATTTGCACCTTGTCCTCTCCTCCCTTCTCATTCTTACGTTCTTACATTTGAGGTATTCCATTATTTTTGATAGGTGGCATTATCTACTCAAATTTAGCGCCCCTCTCTTTTGTAGAAGTTGGAAATTTTTTCTCCTTCCTTTCTCTTCTTTTCTGATCTTCTTCTTACACTATTTGAGATTGGTGACATCCACTATCAAGCTTCAATGCCCCTCTATTTTCTATAAGGGAATTTTTCCTCCTTCGTTTTTCTTCTATTATATTCTTCTTCTTACATTAGAAGCATTCCACTATTTGCGATATGAGGCATCTCCTATCAAATTTTAGTGTGTCTCTTATGTAGAAGAAGTCACAATAAGAGTTTATTCTCTTTATAGATAACTTTTGACATATGAAGATCAATTGCCTCTTGCATATGAGGGTTTTTTGAAACAATTTGGTGTTAATTGTACCAGAGAGGAGAACTAGTGATTATTAGTGGGCGAAAAAAAATTTGATGTGAGTAGAATTCTAATGATGATCGATATCCAGGTGAATGTGCGGCAGCGCTTTTGATCGGGCAGAGAACTGAAGGAGATTATTAGAGAGTGTATTATTAATAGCAGTCGAGCCAGAAGTCGATGATGGTAGATATAAAGTAGAAGGATAGATGACGAGCATTAGGTGAAGGGCTGATGATGGCAATAGTCTAGTTTTATTATGATACAGAAATATACATCCATACTGACGTGTGGGGACATCAAAAATCCCCAATGAAAGGGGTCGAAGAAGTCTTCCCTTACGGTAGTTTGGCAACACACTAATAGTGTCAATTGAGTTGAAGCCTGATAAAGATCATATTATAATCTTTCTTAAAATAAGAAGTTGTAGGAAATACATAAATGCGTGATAGAGAAGAGGTCACTTGAATCCACCAAGGACATTTGGCCATTTTAAAGTTATTTGTTGCTTGATGAAATTTACTTGTACGGATGATGTCAATATACTTTTAATTTCAGCTTCTTGCCAAAATGAATGTATCCTTGAATCTGATGGATAATTTTGTAATGTAATTCCAATGATATTACATATAAATTTGTATGAGCTTGACTCATGTATTTCATTTGAAATGAACTTATCCCTTAGACGAAACTATGTTGTTTATGCATCTTTGAGATATGCTTTGATATATTACTTTATATACCTTTTTGAGGCTTTTTAGCCTTCTAAGGTCTTCATATGGGTGATAACATTATCAATCACATGCTTTTATAAAATCTTTATAGAGATAATATTATTCAGTCAGAGAATTGCTTGATGATGTTGACCTCTTTGAAAGAGGTCCAGAGAATCCACAAAGGATGCATAACCTTTTTGAGGTTGTATGTTAGAGAACTACTTAATGATATTAACCTATGTGAAGGATATCGAGAGAATCCATAAATAATATATGACCTATTCGATGTTGTATAACAGAGCGCTGCTCGATGATGTTAACATATGTGGAAGAGGTCAAGAGAATCCACTAAAGAAGTATAACCTATCCGAGGTTGTATGTCAAAGAACTACTCGATAATGTTAACCAATAAGAAAGTGGTCAAGAGAATCCATCAAGGATGTAAGAACCCTGCTCGATGATGTTAACCTATGTGGAAAAGATAAAGAATTCACCAAGGATATATGACCTATCTGAGGTTAAACGTTAGAGCTCTGCTCAATGAATTTAACCTATATAGAAGTGGTTGAGAGAATCAACAAAGGATTTATGACCTATACGAGATTGTATGTCAAATCCCTGCTTGATGACCTTAACCTATATGGAAGAGGTCAAGAGAATCCAACAAGGATGTATGACCTATTCGAGGATGTATGTCAGATCCTAGCTCAATGATATTAACCTATATATAAGAGGTAGAGAGAATCCATCAAGGATGTATAAAGTATCCAAGGTTGTATGTCAGAGGCCTGCTCAATGACTTTAACCTCTATGAAAGAGGTCTAGAGAATCAACCAAAGATGTATGACATATCCGAGATTATATGTCAGAGTCCTGCTCAATGATGTTAACCTATATGGAGGAGGTCAAGAGAATCCACCAAGAATGTATGACCTATATGAGGTTGTACATACTCGATGAAGTTAACCTATATGGAAGAGATTGAATTGAATCCCCCTGGGATCAATTTTGCCTTGATTGGGAGGGGGTAAACTCCACATGTATCACAAATAAAAGGTGAAAAATGGTCTATCTTTAGACCATTACTACCTTTTTAAGCTCAATATTAAGACCTTTCCCAAGGAGTAGAATTTTAACAAGGGACTATATAAAGCTTATAATGGATTGGAAGTATCCTTGCATTTGCTAGGATTTTTTTAAAATATCATCTTTATGTTGAAAACATTGGAGGATATTTTTTACCATAGTTGGAGTCAAACTTGCCCCCTAGTCCACATCTAATTTTTATGAAATTAATGCAACAATGGCTAATATTAGGTTATTGATATGGGTGATCTTTTGAGATTGGAGGAAAAAATACCCGCCGATTGGGAACCACATTCCCATAGATAGCGCCACTATTGCGTCCTTGAGTATTTGTGATGGTAGAAAAATATAAAGTTTAATGTCTTAGAATTGTATGAAGATATAGCATGCAATCACATAAAAAGTGAGGGTGTAGCATTCTTATGAAACACTATGATTTTTACGTGGAAACTCTTAAAAAGGGGAACCCTTGGGGCCTAGTCTAGTTTGAATGAATCTACTATTATTTATAGTTTATTACAAATGAGGCCCTTCATTAGAAGAAATTATGTGGTTTTATGTAACAAATATACATCATATAGAGTATATTACATTATGGAAATAGGAAGAATCACTATTTATATATTCACTTGGTCGGAAGGGCCATAGTCGGTGGGCAACGGAGGTCGGACGGACTGTAGTCGGTGGGTAACATAGGTCAAAAGGACCATAGTTGACGGGAAATAGATGTCAAAAAGACCATTTTTGGCAATGGAGGTCAGAAGATTTGTGTTGGGTGAAAGTCCAACGATGGACAGAAGTCCAACGTTATATAGAAGTCTGACGAAAGTCTAGTGATAGGTAGAAGTCTAGCATCGAGTAGAATTCTAGCATATAATAGAAACTTGGCTATAAGCAGAGTTCCAGCATCAAGAAGAAGTCCAATGTCAGGTAGGAATCTGGAAACGAGTGGCGGTCCAATGTCGGGTAGAAGTTTGATGTCAATAGGCTATCGGGTGGAAGTCCAGCGGTGGTCAAGAAAGAGCCTAGTGATAAGAGAGCTCTCTATCTTCTCTTAGTTTTCTTCTTTCTCTTCTTTCTTCCTTGCTTAATTCTGGTGTTAGTTGGTGATCAGGAAGAACTCCGTCGTCAGTCAGGTATCAGGTGAAAGTTTGGTGGTGGTTGAGGACAAGTATCTTACTTATCTTCCTTGCTTGTTTCACTTCTCTTCTTGCTTGGGCCTCCTTCTTCCCCCATTTGGAAGTCCCTTTCTATGAGTAATGAGGGGTCTATTTATAGTTTTATGAGAGTGACATAGCCAGTAAATAGGAGGAAGACCAGGGGTAAATTGGGAGTGGTTTGAATGGATAGACGATGTTCATTTCTTTGATCATATATCATTTACTAGGCATTTAAATGTTTTAATGATATCACAATTTAGTGATCTTAGGCTCATTAAATTCATCTCATCGAGCCGCTCGATTCAACTATAAGTAAGCCACGTTTGGAAATTATTTGATAATCCAAATTATGGATTGAACCTTCTAAATGCGCTTCAGGTCTTTGATTTGGACTCACTTGTGCTCAAATTGAGTCGAATTTGGTGTCATTGGTTTCATATTTTTATGATGGTTAGTTTGACTATAAGTTTACTGAAAATGGAGTTCAAATGGTCTCTAATTTATTTTTGAAGTTTCCAACTTGATTTTGCATCAAGATTCGTGCCCAATTAATATAATTCTTCCATGATATATCATGAAGTATTTTTATGTATAAAAAAGGACAATGTATTCTTGAATGAACCTAAGAGATTTGGAATGCATATTGGAAAATTCTAAAAACTTACCTCTAGAGCACCACCATGTTGGCTGCTTGAGCATTGCAATGTTGTAGTGGCACCTATGAGCTGAATAGTGACATTGTAGCATTGTATTCTTGAGTTTTTTGAATTTGAATTAGTTACATAGATTAGATGGTTGTACCACAGCTCTAGGCCACTTTCTGCAATTAAATATAAAATAAATCTAGTATTCCATTGCATTTGGTTTCTTTGGCAACCGAAGAAGAGAGAGGAGTGGGTTTTGAGAGAGAAAGAAGAATTTTAGCTGCTTTGGGTGATTTTTAGTTGTCGATCCAATTATGAAAGTTTTTCAGTCAAGGTAGGTTACATTATGCCTAACTCAATTTATAAAAAAATAAGGTTTTATTATATTTTTTTATTAAATTTCTATTTTTATTACCCAGATGATGAGGATAACTTTGCACGGGTAAAACTTTTACTTCTTTTAGAGAATGAGCTTTTGATCATTTTGAAAATCTTTCTTAAATGTCGGCGCGGGGGCGGGGGCAGGGGGGGTAAATTGGTTATTTAATATTTTCTTTAACAAAAATAAAATCTTTTTATAACTTTTTCAATATTTGAAAACATATAATTTTATTTTTGATACATAAGTGAATTAATTTCACAATAACAAAAAAGATCATAGTTTTTAACCACTGTTAATCCCAAAAAATAAAGTGTGGAAAATAATAAGAATAAATACATAAGAATTTATAGTAGTTTCATCCAACCTGATCTATGTCCTATCCCAGGAAACAACTGTTGCAGGTATTGCACTAGAACTAGTCTCTCCTTTTGCCCTTACAGCAAGGCAGAGAAGCCCTTATAAAACCACTTTCACCAATCCAGTGCAGAGGAGAACTGGAAAATTTTCACAACCTCCAGGTGACGGCAGCATACCTCAAAGCTTTTCTCTTTCCAAAAGAAGGCAGAGTACCTTGAATCCTTTTTCACCCTCCACATGATGGTAGAACTACAACCTAGATTTGTAGAATGTTTCATAGGAGCCACCAAATAATCAATGCAGAAGCTTGAGGAAGATACGTATGAAGCTTTCTTGGAGTAACATTATAAATCCTTCACAACTCTCCCTCGCAAAAAGCTCTCCCTTTCTTCTCTCCCAAAATTCTCATAAACTCCTTCTATATGCTCCCTCTCAAGACACTTAGTAGCCAAAAAGCTCATTTTAAACAAGAATATATGAGAGTTCAAATAGAAATGCTCATAAGAAGCCCTAATTTAAATTATGGCATTTAAGATTGTCCAATATGATCCTTTTTTAAGCACTGGAAATTTGGAGGCGATCTAGGTTTCCATCTTCGTGCGACTGGTTTTTCCCTCATGGCATGGATTACTTGTGGTTTTTTTATTATTCGCTTTCATGTTGTTTCCTTATGTTCTCTCCCTGTGTTGATTTTGAGGTTTTTTTTGTTGTTTTTGGGCTTTGGGAGATGATGACTCCATCATCATCCTTCTCGCCAACTTCCTCTCTTGTTGAGGGGAAATCTTGTTCTTTCAAGGAGGTTCTGGCTGGTTCCTCATCCTCTTCTTCTAAGCTACAGTTTGTTCATTCTTTGATTAAAATATGTTCAGCTTTGTTATTTGAGGACTTCGTGGTTACTCAGTTGCCTGCTCCGTTTGTTTTAACACAGGTGGGAATATTTCTTTTAAGATGTATGAACCTTGATGTTATACAATTTTTTTTTTTACCCTAAAACTAATGAGTTCTTTTCATATTGGTTTGCTTGATCAAAGGCATGATGCGATCCAACTTTCTAATGATCTTGATTATAGCCTTATTTTTGCCAGGAGATCCTACAATATTTAAGCGTGTCAAATGCATTTGCTCAAATAGACACAGGAATTTGACGTTAGGGAGGAATCCTCTATCACTTCTGTGTGGATTTCTTTTCTGAATCTGAGACTTCACTTCTTTAATACTCAAATCTTATTTGAATTGGCTTCAATTTTTGGAAGGCCTTTACAAACGGACCAAGCTATTGCTTCTGTTACACGGTCGTCCGTGGCTCTGGTTTTGGTTAAATTGGATGTTTTTAAGAAACATCCAAATGAGATTTTGATTGGGTCAGAGTTGAAGGGTTGCTTCCAAAAATTGGAATTTGAAAACTTGCCCATTTTTTGTTCATTGTAAAATGCATGGTCATGATATAAATGAATGTTTTTGGAAGCACCCTCAGCTTCGCAAGGAGGACTCTTCCAAACATTCATAAGGGATTGTTGAGAATTTGGTTTCTCATGGAAATATTACTCCTGATCTTGTTAATTTGGAGGGAAAGACCAACTAAAATTACTAAGGAGCCTATGTAACTAGTTCATGGTGACCTTGAACTAACTATTACTAATGTTGTATGTCTGAATCATAATCAGGGAGTTAATGTTAAATCTACTTTTATTCTATCTTCTAGTTGTGAAAATATGGATGAGCAATCTTTATCTAATACTGCTACCCCAAAATATTGCTAATGTCGACTCGATTATTCCTTGTATTATCAACAAAAATTTGTCGAAGATGAATGGTATGCTATTATCTAATGTGTCTACTAATCCATCGGTTTTGAATAAGTAGGAGAAAGTGGTGGAAGTTAATATGGACATTGAATTACTTTATAAGGACAATGATGGGAATGGAAACTGTTGCAAACTTGGTTTCATGGATTGTGATTTTGATGTTAGCAAACACTTTGTCTGCCTTTTTCTACTGACATTTCAGGGCCAAGTGATCAGACGACAAACGGAGCCAGCTCAAAGATTAGGTAGACTAGGTCTGAGTCAGTCTGTATTTTTTCTTTTTCCCTTTCTTGAGTTAATTGTAATCTTTATAGTGTCTAATGCTATGTAACCCTACACACACACACACACACACTTGAGTTATTTAGAATTCCTATTTTCACTCACATCGTCCCGGATGATATTTATATCGGCCTGGACGATTGAGTTTAAAATAGAAACTCTAATCAGGATTTCTTAATTAAGGCAACCGTCATTAGTCGATCGGCCCGGACAATACTTTTATCGGAGTATAGGCTCAAAATAGAAAGAAATAGCCGCTATAATTAATTTATGTATTCTGTATTTTTGGAAATCGGCATGTACGATCTTGGATCGGCCTGAACGATATTGCAGAATTTTGCCTAAATTGATCCAATAATCAAGGAAGAAATTAAGGATGAATTGATATGATCACATCGTCCTGGATGATAGTAGGATCATCTGGGATGATATATTCAAAAATCGTTAGTTTCTCCTAGATGATAAATATCGGCCAGCACAAATTCAGGGTGATGTTCTGGCCAATCAGGATCGGACAGCTCGAATTCAGGGCAATGCTCTGAACGATTTTCCTCTGATTTGAACTGATCGTCCGGGATGATCATGAGATCGGCCAAGATGATCAAGCTAATTTCAATCATCTAGTTTATTTTCAGAGCGGTGTTCTGGCCGATCATTTGTGATTTGAACTGATCGTACAGGACAATATTATTATCGTCCTGGACGTAAAGTCGGTAACTTGCATTTATTGAGCTCCTTTCAAGCTTTTATATTTAAGAGCTTTTGTTCAACATTTATTAACATCCTTGGTTGTTGCCTTGACCTGAAAAAACCTAAAGGAGAGAAAGAGAGAGGGAGAGAGAG
>NW_021318595.1:14633507-14636909 GCF_001605985.2 Dendrobium catenatum | reverse complement strand
TCAGTATTCTCTGTTTTCTTCTCCACCTGATTTTTGAACCCGTGAACAACCTTAAGTGGGCATTCCTTTACATCATGTCCCACACAACCACACTGATAGCAAAGAGAATTGATTTTCTCATATTCAACACGCTGAAAAAATCTACTCGCTGTTCCATCTATCCATACTCCATTTGGCAGTTTCTTCTCCAGATGATCTTGACACAAATTCCGGCAAATTCTCTCTTCCCCCATCTGAAAGTATTCCCGTCCAAGTACATTGGCGTTCCAAAATGAGAAGCAATCCTTGACAAATTGTCTTCATCCCAGCAGTACAGTGGAAGACAAGGGAGTCTGATCCAAATAGGAGTAAAAATTCCTTTGAAAGAGTAAGGATCAAAAGCCGGAGTCCACCTATCCATACCAAGAGTAACGGAACCTATTTATAGGATGAAAATGAAGGGAAACAGTTTGAAGAGAGGGGAGGGGGGGTGGGAATTTGCCTCCAAAACCATTCAAGAAATTTTAAAAAATTATTCTAGAGTTTTCTAGAAAATTTTGGGCTCCATAATAAATTTTTTAAAATTATTTAATTTTTTTGTAAGCCCCACAAAAGAAAAGTTTTTGAAAAAAATAATTTTATGAGGGGCGGTTGTAGCCGCTGCTTCTTTCTTAAAAAAAAAATTCATGTGGGCCATTAATAAAAAAATTTAAATAAAACATTTGTTTTACTACAGCTGGTAGTTGTCAGTAGGCCGAGCCAAAATGTGTCCGGGCCTAAATTTTTTGCCTGTATAGTCCAAGTCAGACATTTTTTGGGTCCCCAGAACCTTCTTTTGACTTTCCAGACTCAATTTTGATACTTTTGGAGCCTAACAGAGCTTCAATTTCGTGATATTTTATAATTTTGGAATGTAATTTTTTGACCTTTTTTGCAATTCGATAAATTCCAAATGTTGTGATACATAATTTAAGACTTATGGAGCTTCGACGTTCAAAAATATGGGGCAACTGATATATTATCAAAGAATTATCTTGAGCGGGCATGAATCTCGATGCAAAATCAAGTTGAAAACTTTAAAAATAAATTGGAGACCATCTTAACTTCGTTTTAAGAAAACTTACAATTGAACTAAACATCTTGAAAATACGAACCCAAGACACCAAATTTGACTCAATCCGAACTCAAATGAGTTCAAATCAAAGTTCTGAAGCGCATTTGGAAGGTTCAAACCAAAATTTGGATTATCAAAAAATTTTCAAACATGGCATGCTTATAGTTGAATCGTGCAGCTCGATGAGACGAATCCAATGAGATTAAGATTTCCAAATTTTGATATCATTAAGACAGTCAAATGTCTTGTAAACGCTTTATGATCAAGGGAATAAACATCGGTCGTTCATTCAAACTACTCCCAATTTACGCCCGATCTTTCTCCTATTTACTTGCCATGCCTTCCTTAGAAAAATATAAATAGACCCCTTATTCCTCATAGAAAGGGACCCCCAAAGGTGTGTGTGTGTGTGGGGGGGGGGGGGAAGTAGGCCCAAGGAAGAAGAGAAGAGAAAGAAGCAAGGAAGAAAAGGATTAAATTCCTCCTCGACCACCGCCAGACTTTTATCCGGCAGTTGACCAACACCGGAGTTCTGCCCGATCACCAACTGACATCAGCATTAAGTAAGAAAGAAAGAATATAATGAAGAATAGAAGGAGAACAAAGAGAGCTCTCTTATCAAAAGACTCTTTCATGACCACCGCCAGACTTCCGCCCGGCGGCCTACTGACGTCGGATTTCTACCCGACGTTGGACCTCTGCTCGTCACCAGATTTCGACTCGACGTCAGACATCTACCTGTCGTCGGGCCTCCGCTCATCATCGGATTTCTATCCGACGCTGGACTTCTAACCGACGCCGGACTTCTGCCCGTCGTCAAACATTCGTCAAACTTCTATTTGACGATGGACGTTTATCCATCGCTGGACATCCACCTGACGTCTTCCTTTTGACCTTTGTCGTACGAAAACGGTATTTATGACCTCCATCATCCGCCGACTACGATCCTTCTAACCTACAATGCCCACCGACTACCGTCCTTTTGACCTCCGTCGCCCACCGACTATGGCCCTTTCGACCAAGCGAACATGTAAATAATGATTCTTCCTATTTCCACCATGTAACAAACTCTATATGATGTATATTTTCCATGGCCTTCCTTCCAATGAAGGGACTCATTTGTGATCAACTGCAAACAATAGTGTATTCATTCAAACTGGGCTAGGCACCATGATTTTTTTTCCTTTTGAGGGTTTTCTACATAAAAATCTTAGTGTCTCTTAAGAATGTTATACCCTCACTTTTTATCTTATTGTGTACTGGATATTTCTAAAAAGCTAAGATGCTAAACTTTATATTTATCTACCTCTACGAATACTCCAGGATGCAACACTTCCAAACACATAAAATTTCAAATATTTTCCTTTTCTCAACTCAAATCAAAGCATGTATAACTAAACATTGAATTTGGAGTTGCCACAACTAAAAAGGGTTAAAATGGCTATGACGGAAATTTTTATTTGAGTTATAGTTTGATTAAATTGTAACTTAAAACTAAGCGCAATGGTATTTAAAATGAAGGCAGAAAGATTAAAATGAATTTTATTTATATAGAACTATAGGTTAATTGAATTTGATATTCAATCTAGTAGAGTTGCATAATGTTATATATGCATGATATGATTTTACTTATATATATATAAGGTAGAAAGAATCAATGGTACGTCAATCGACTATCCAATTACACAGGAAGAAATGCAAATTAAAAATAACACAAGAAGAAGTGGAAACAGTAATGATACGTCCTAAAAAATTGCCTTGATCAAGCACGAATCTTGAGGCATATTTGAGTTGAAACTTTTCAAAATTAAATTTGGGATCATCTGAATTCCAATTTCAGCTAACTTATAGTCAATTTGAACATCTCAAAGAGACAAACCAAACAACATCAAAATTGGTCCAACACAAGCCCAAATGAGCCCCAATCGGGGGTCCGGACCACGTTTGGAAGGGTTAAATCATTATTTGGATAATGAAATCATATTCAAATATGGCATGCTTATAGTCGAATCGAGCGTCTCGGTGAGACAAATCCAACGAGCCCAAGATCTCTGAATTCTGACATTGTTAAGGCACATAAACAGTTGAAAGACTCTCAATGATCGGGGGAATCAATACGAGCCATTTGATTGAGCACTCTGAACCTGCCCTGGATCTTCTTTAGAATTACAGGGTGTGCCACTCATGAAAATCTATAAATAGACCCCCACTCTCTACATGTGGGGGACCTTTTGGCTTGAGATTGAAGAGAGCTCCGAAGCTTCAAAAGCTCTAGCACCACGGCCGCCTGTCGCCGGACCACCGTCTGG
>NW_021318595.1:14366813-14630002 GCF_001605985.2 Dendrobium catenatum | reverse complement strand
GCCGACGTCTGATTTGAAGATGTTCTTCATGTCGAAGTCCCCCTTCCTCTGCCAAGAATGCGCCCTCCAACACGTCCAGAGAATGAGCTTGCTGACACGGGAAGCTCTACCCGTCCTTCACGTACAGGCCACTGGCATTACATTCCTTCAGACGTTCCTGAGGACTCAGACCAACAACACATCACTGAACTCCCTCGTAACACCCTACGACATGAATTGTGGAGGCTAGTTTGAGAAGAGTTCCCCACAGAGGATATAAGGCAATCTCTACGTCAACGAGACCTTCGGGAGTCATCCCCTTTCACAGAAGCTGTCCTCCGACACCCCATTCCAGCGAGATTCAAACTCCCGAATATTGATTCTTACGATGGGACTTCAGACCCCTACGAGCATATCGATCACTACCGCACCATTATGCATATCCAGCGGGCACCAAATTCTCTACTCTTCCAAGTTTTTCCTGTCACTCTTAAAGGGCAAGCTCGGACGTGGTTCTATTCACTGCCTGCCCGGTCCATTCCATTATTTATTAAATTGGCCAAATTATTCGTCGAACAATTTGTCACCAACCGAAGAATGGTTAAAGACTCCTCCCATCTTTCAGGGATACGTCAGAATGAGGGAGAATCTCTTAAAGAATAATTTTAAAGATTTTTCGCGGAAGCCCGACAAATTCTAGGGGTAGATCTCAAGTTGCTTAGAGGTGTATTTCTCGGAGGGCTTCGTCCTGGCCCCTTTTACTCGGCACTCATGCGAGAAACGGTCTATTCATATGCTGACCTAATCCATCGAGTAGAGGCCCAAATCTCTGCCGACGAAGCCGTTAATGCTCACATAAGACAATTTGAATAAACAAATGGGAAGTGTAAAAATCCTTTAGAAATGGAGTATCCACCCTCACAAAGGAAGAAGCAAGGAAATTATAATTTTCCTCCTCGACCCTCACAGTCGCGATGAGAACCTCGCCAAGAAAGGAGTACACACCACTCAATACATCCCAAGCAAATGTATTAATGGCCATCTGGGATCAGGAGAACGTAAAATGGCCACACCCTTTTAAGCCCAACGTCGAAAACCAGGAGCAATATTGCCACTTCCACCGTAGCCATGGGCACACTACTGAAGCATGTTGGCAACTCAAGGAAGAAGTTGAGAGACTGATCTGACAAGGATATCTCCGACAATTCATCAAGAATGCACCAGCCAGAGATGAAGTTGGTCCGACTGGGGGGCAGAATCAACAACAAAGGCAGTCGATAAACAATCGCCAAATAGTGGGGGAAATTGGAACCATTGCTGGGGGACTATCAACGCCTTGCCGAGTTTTAATTGAGTAGAGCACAGTAGTGCTGCTTGTTTTAAGTATCGTATGTCTTTAGTATTGTATGACTTCAGTAATGTCTGTCTTTAATTTTTAATGTTGTTTGTGGTGTTTGTAATTTCTCCCTCCCTAAGCTGTCTTAGGGAGCTATGCTTTTGCTTAATGCAGTAATACTTTGTTTCTTTATCTTTTTTGAGTAAAATTGTATTGATAAATTTGCAAAAGCTGTGAACGTTAATATTCTTGATTCGAGCAAATACATAATCGTTATTATAGCTCAGTTATAAGATGATCAATCCTTGGTGGATTCTCCCAACCTCTTCCACACAGGTTAACGCCATCGAGCAGGGCTCCGGCATACAACCTCAGAAAGGTCTCACATCCTTGGTGGATTCTCACGACCTCTTCTACACAGGTTAACACCGTCGAGCAGGGCTCCGGCATACAACCTCGGAAAGGTCTCACATCCTTGGTGGATTCTCACGACCTCTTCCACACAGGTTAACGTCGTCGAATAGGGCTCCGGCATACAACCTTGGATAGGTCTTACATCCTTGGTGGATTCTCACGACCTCTTCCACATAGGTTAACGTCGTCGAGCAGGGCTCCGGCATACAACCTCGGATAAGTCTCACATCCTTGGTGGATTCTCCCGACCTCTTCCACATAGGTTAACGTCGTCGAGCAGGGCTATGGCATATAACCTAGGAAAGGTCTCACATCCTTGGTGGATTCTTCCGACCTCTTCCACACAGGTTAACGCCGTCGAACAGGGCTCTGGCATACAATCTAGAAAAGGTCTCACATCCTCGGTGGATTCGCCCGACCTCTTCCACACAGGTTAACGCCGTCGAGCAGGGCTCTAGCATACAACCTCAGAAAGGTCTCACATCCTTGGTGGATTCTCACGACCACTTTCACATAGGTTAACGCTGTCGAGCAGGGCTCTGACATACAACCTCGGAAAGGTCTCACATCCTTGGTGGATTCTCACGACCTCTTCCACACAGGTTAACATCGTCGAGCAAGGCTCCGGCATACAACCTCGGATAAGTCTTACATCCTTGGTGGATTCTCCCGACCTCTTCCACATAGGTTAACGTCGTCGAGCAGGGCTCTGGCATATAACCTAGGAAAAGGTCTCACATCCTTGGTGGATTCTTCCGACCTCTTCCACACAGGTTAACGCCGTCGAACAGGGCTCTGGCATACAATCTAGAAAAGGTCTCACATCCTCGGTGGATTCGCCCGACCTCTTCCACACAGGTTAACGCCGTCGAGCAGGGCTCTAGCATACAACCTCAGAAAGGTCTCACATCCTTGGTGGATTCTCACGACTACTTTCACATAGGTTAACGCTATCGAGCAGGGCTCTGGCATACAACCTCGGAAAGGTCTCACATCCTTGGTGGATTCTCACGACCTCTTCCACACAGGTTAACGTCGTCGAGCAAGGCTCCGGCATACAACCTCGGATAAGTCTTACATCCTTGGTGGATTCTCACGACCTCTTCCACACAGGTTAACCTCGTCGAGCAGGGCTCTGGCATACAACCTCGGATAGGTCTCACATCCTTGGTGGATTCTCCCGACCTCTTCCACATAGGTTAATGTCGTCGAGCAGGGCTCTGGCATACAACCTTGGAAAGGTCTCACATCCTTGGTGGATTCTCGCGACCTCTTCCACACAGGTTAACGTCGTCGAGCAGGGCTCCGACATACAACCTCGGAAGAGCAAAGGCTCTCGCATACAACCTCGGATAGGTCTTACATCCTTGGTTAACGTC
This sequence comes from Dendrobium catenatum, assembly GCF_001605985.2. Taxonomy (NCBI): domain Eukaryota; kingdom Viridiplantae; phylum Streptophyta; class Magnoliopsida; order Asparagales; family Orchidaceae; genus Dendrobium; species Dendrobium catenatum. Next base: position 14,626,894 of record NW_021318595.1, on the reverse strand, counting down.
GCCAGAATGTCGTCAATGGACTTACATCTGACTTCTCTGCAATGTTAAAATTCTACCCGATTTTGAATTTCCTCCTGTCGTTGAACTTTTGCCTTGCAGGGCTTTCGACGGACTAAAACCCGACTCCGGAATTCTTCCTATCATTGGATTTCTACTCCTCATCAGACCTCTGCTTGTCGATAAACTTTCGTCGGTCTTCTACCCGACGTCGAACTTCTCCTTGACTTCGGACTTCTGCTCGTTAACGGACTTCTACTTGACGTCGGACTTCTGCTCGTTAGCGGACTTCTACTCGACGTCGGACTTCTGCCCGACAGTACTTCTCCTCGACGTAGGACTTCCGCTCGTCAGCGGACATCTACTCGACGTCGGACTTCTGCTCGTCGACGACAACCTTCGTCTGTCTTCTACCCTACAGTACTTCTACCCGACATCGGACCTCTACTTGACATCGGACTTCTGCTCGTTAGCGGACCTCTACTCGTCGTTAGACTTCTGCTCGTCAGCGGACTTCTACTTGACGTCGGACTTCTGCCCGACAGTACTTCTCCTCGACGTCGGACTTTCGCTCGTCAGCGGACTTCTACTCGACGTCGGACTTCTGCTCGTCGACGAATCTTCGTCGGTCTTCTACCTGGCGCTGCACCTTTACCCGACTACAGAATTCTGCTTGCCGTCGGACTACTAACCATCGTCAGACTTCTGCCCATCGACGGACTTTCGTCGGTCTTGTAGCTGACGCTGCACCTCTACCCGACTTAGTACTTCTACCAGATGTCGGACTTCTACCAGCTAATAGACTTTCGTCGGTCTTCTACCCTACGCTGTATGACTACCCGATGTTGAATTCCTTCCTGTCATCATACTTCTCCCTGATGCTGGAAGTTTGCCCGCATTCCAACCTCTCTCCTTACAACGGTCTATCCGACCTCCATCGCCAACCACCAAACATCGGAACACCACAAGACCTCTCGAAGAAAAGAGGGAGAAGGGGAAATCTCCGAACTTCCTTGCAAAGAGAGGGGCCTTGGAAAACCGAGGGAAGGCCTCAATAGTAAGGACAGAGGGAGAAGAAAAGAAGGGGGAATCTCCAGACATCCTTGCTAAGAGAGGGGCCTCAAAAAATTGAGGGAAAACCTCAATAGAAAGGATAGAGGGAGAAGAGAAGAAGGGGGAATCTTCGGACTTCCTTTCCAAGAGAGGGGCCTCGAAAAATCGAGGGAAGGCCTCAATAGAAAGGACAGAGGGAGAAGAGAAGAAGGAAAATCTCCAGACTTCCTTGCCAAGAGAGGGGCCTCAGAAAACCGAGGGAAGGCCTCAATAGAAAGGACAGAGGGAGAAGAGAAGAAGGAAAATCTTCAGACTTCCTTGCCAAGAGAGGGGCCTCGGAAAACCGAGGGAAGACCTCAGTAGAAAGGACAGAGGGAGAAGAGAAGAAAGGAGGAGAAGAAGAGAAGAAAACAGAAGAAGAAGAAGAAGAAGAGAAGAGGAGTGATTTTCTAAAGGCTTTAAGGGCCTATTTATAGTTTTTTATGGAAAAGAAGAGAAGTTTCTAGAGTTTCTAATTTTCTAAATTTTTTTTATTTTTTTCGAAATTTTTAAGATTTTTTAGAAATTTTTTTGGCCAAAAAAGGATAAAAAATCAATTTTCCAATGCAGGTGGGGCCCACTAGGTCGGTGGGACGAACCGACCCGTCCGTTCATTCAAATGACCCGATTTTTGTCCCGGAAAGTCCGATTTCGACGTTTTTGGTGTTCCCTGACTCGTTTTTTGACGTTTTGGACTCAAACTTGATACTTCCGGAGTACAACGGGGCTTCTATGATCAAGATCGAGCAAATTCTTAGCTTTTGGAAAGCAATTTTTTGCAATTCGACCAGTGAAAAATTTCGGAACAAATATTTTCGGACTCCTAGAACTTCGACGCCCGAAAGTAGTGGGGCAACTGATACGTCATGCAAAAATTATCTTGATCGAACACGAATCTCGAGGCAAAAGGCTAGTTGGAAACTTTAAAATTTAATTTCAGGAGCATCCGAACTCCGATTTCAACGAGCTTACTGTCAAATTGAGCGTCTCGGAAATACGAACCCGACGACACCAAGTTCAACCCAATCCGATCCCAAATGAGTCCAAATCAAGGGCTCAAAGTGCTGTTGGAAGGTTCAAACAGCAATTTGAGTTACTAAACAGTCTCCGATTTTGACGAGCCTATACTCGAATCGAACGGCTCGACGAGACGAATCCAACAAGCCCAAGATCTATGAATTCCGACATCACTAAGGCCTCCAAATGTCCAACGAACGGTGCACGATCTAAGGGTTCACTATCGACCGTCCATTCGAACCACTCCCTATTCACCCTTGATCTCACACCTATTTACGGGTCATGCCACTCCATAAAATCTATAAATAGAGCTCTCATTCTTCACAAGAGATGATCCAAGCAAGAGAGAGAAGAAGAGAAGAGAAGGAAGAAGAGAAGGAAGAAGCTCATCCTCGACAGCCGCCGGACCACCGCAAGAACCTCGCCGGACCACCGCAGAACCTCGCCGGAGCACCGCCTTAAGGCCCGACGTTCAGCCCATACGTCCTGCTGAAATCTCGAAGACCCGACGTCCTGTTCAAGGCCCGACACTCAGTCCCTACGCCTTGCCGAAGACCCGACGTCCTGCTCAGGGCCCGACGTTCAGTCCCTACGTCCTGCCAAAGACCCGACGTCTTACTTAAGTAATTGATTGTAATCTGATCACCCTTGGAGGTGATTCAGTCCTTTGTAACCAACTCAAAGTCTAGTGGAATCGTTTTCAACTGGGCCAGGCCCCATGGTTTTTCCCCCTTTTCAGGGGTTTTCCACGTAAAAAACTCTGGTGTCTCTTATGAATGCTACACCCTCTCACTTATCTGATTGTGTGCTGGATCTTCGTACAATACTAAGACATTAAACTATATTTCTCTACCGTCGTGAATACTCCAGGACGCAACAAGTAATATAACTAATGAGGAGGTCCAGCCCAATGAGCTCCATGATATTGTAAATTTGTATACAAAGTACACGATAAAATGACATCAACGAAGAAATCATCATCAACCAGCGGGCCCAAATTTGACTTTGGTGGTGAGGTTGAACAACATCTAAGAATATTTCAAACTTTCAAGCTATCAACATTCGAGGGTGTCCGTAATCCAATTGTACAAAGTGGTCAACATTTGAGAATATCAAATTAAGTTTTCCAATTGGAGTATATATATAATTTTAAATCATATCGAGCTCAAATTAAAATTTAATATAGCTGATCTTTTTTATCTAATTAGGTGCCAATATTTTAATAAACTCAAATAATGATTGTAACGAGATATCAAGCCTAGCCAATCTATTGACGAGTGGATGTCACACGAATTTTTTTTGTTATATTACATATGTATCTCTACTTGTAAATAGGGATGTAAAAATTGATTTTGAGGTCGGATTTGGGTCCAATCCGAAATTGACCTAACCTCAATTGGTCCAACCCGAACCCAACCTGATTACACAATGGGTCAGAAATAAGAACTCAGACTCGACCTGCCTCAAACCCAGGTTGACTAGACTCGTAATGCTGACTATGGTGAGTGCAGAGCTGGCAAGCGTTGAGTGTGGGCCAAGGTCGGCTGCGTGGGTGCTACCATGAGTGAGAGAGTGAGAGTTCGACCTTGAGCGCGGGAGAGCTGGTGCGACCACGAGTTGGCGAGGGCAACGATGTGAGCAGGCTAGCAGGCACTGGTGTGAGGCTGCAAGAGCGGGGGGTCGGGGGCGAGGTTGGCCACAAGTAGCAGACGAACAACATGTGTGACTCACAGACGCTTTGCGGGAATGATTACTACACGCTGGTTAGTTCCTGATCATTTTCAAGTTTGCAGGTTGATCGAGATCCAATCCAATTTTGCATATGGGACAGGAATTAGAACCCGAACATGACTTGTTCGATAAACGATTCGACCCCAAACCAGAAAATAATTAGTCGACCCCAAACTGAATTTTCTGAGTGAGATTCGAGTCGGATTTTATGATCGTGTCGAAAATTAAAACCACTACTTGTAAACAAGGTAAGCTGTAGGGTTAAATCATGATGACAATTATTGCTTTGGCTAGACCTTTGCATGATGAAGAGTAATATATATGCCTATGTAGCATACATACACTTGGTAAAAAATTAAAAATTACTGTAACGGGCACCTTCATGATGAAGGCCGTATCCACTACGAATAGGATAATCAAATAAATTTTTTTTATTGGTAAGATATGAATTAGTGGCATTTTTTTTTTACATTTATATTGTAGAATGCGGGCATATGTAATAATATATATCTCAAACTTCAAAGGAAAATCTAACATTTTGTTATATGCCACCATTTAATGGTAATTCGAAAATTTTGTAAGCGACTCCATCTATATATTAAAAAGAACGAGATGCCCGTAGCAATCCCGAGAATTCGGCTCTTTTTTTTTTTTTTTTTTTTTTTTTTGGGGAATTAGAATTCGGCTCTTGGCCTTTAAAATACCTGTCGACACGTGTCAACCGGAAACACGCATTCCGACAAATTTTTTTTTTTTAGAAAATTAGAAAAAGATTGTGCGCCTGTACATCGGCCGGGCACAGCTAAGATCACAACGGATTTAAATGTTAGTGGAATCATGCTGTACTGCTGGGATGGTGAAACAGGCACCAGCTAATATGATTATGGCACGTGTATAACAAATACTAGGTAGAAAAGGCGGCGCGCTCTGTATGAATATATCATCAGCAATTAATATATATGTATATGGCGATAATTTATGGACCATGTGAGGTGCACAAGCAATGAAGCCGATCCGCAATTTGCAGCAGTCCTTATCCACTTGATTCAACTAATCTCATTCAGAAGATGCATTCATTTGAGCACCAAAGTAAGGCTGATGACAATTGAGGATCATAAATGAGCCATGGTGGGATAGTAGATGAAAGATAATTCACTTATCATTTTTTAACTCAAATATTAAAAGGCTAAGTGAATCATAAAGCTAAATGTAAACTCGTATATGATTTTTTTTTTGATATCTAACTTATAGTTGGCGAGTCCACACAAAGGAACTTGGTTGTTATTGTTTACACCATTTTTGAATGAGGTCAAATCATCCCATTTCAAATATTCAAACACCAATATTTAAACCTAAATCATTAAAATATATTTCAAATGCTATATCAACCTCATCACTGTATTTTGGTATGGTGATTTCATCATTGACCTTGAAACCATCACTTGACAATCACTCTTGATTGTCAGTGGTATGGTCTTTCTAAAGCCTAAAATTCCCTCATTCATTGACCTTCATTGATCACTTTAAAACCTATATCAAAATTAATCTTTAAACTCGTAAGTAGACAGTCCCCAGTAATAGTTAGTTGATCACAAGTTCAATCACTGATGATCATTAATGATTGTCAATGATCTAACTATATCAAACCTTAAATTCTATGAAGTCATTGTTTAAATCAAATCTAAATTCAATGAGTGACTAAATCCGTTGATCAATTCAAAGCTCTAAAATCTAGTGTTAGAGCCAAAACCAAAACCCCTTGGTCGATATCCTATTTTTATGAAAATTTTTATTACACTGAAACCTAACCAAATGACCTTGGATTCTTGATCTATCACTTGCATATTGAATAGAAATGCCTTTAGGGTCAACTATATCAATTTGAAAGCAGTTCAAGATCCCTAAACCCTATAACTTAAATTATTTCCATAAGCTGCAAAACCATTAAATTTTTACTGCATATGCCACTGAACATGACATCTTGTGATTTTGATCTTAGAGATCTCTCCCGACCCATTGATCATGATCATAATCATTTTCATTATGCATTATACCAATATCAAACCTAGGTTGATTATGGTTGGCCATAAAACCCTAAAATCCTATAATTTGGAAATTAAATTTTCCTTAAACTTCAATATAGCTCAAACAAATTATGCTGTGTAACCTTCAACAAATATGTTCAAAACATCATTTGACATGCACTAAACAAAAAATCAAGTTATGATTAATCTTTGTTTACCAAGTCAAATTAGGTTTACCATATGGTGTCAATGAACCCTAAAGCTGCATCTCATGCATTTGAATATTGCTATTGAATGAAACATCTTCCAATGTGTGCAATACATCATTTAGATTGATTTCAACCTAGCCTTAGCCCATGGGTTTACCTAGTTGACCAAGTCAACCTATGTTGACCAGATGCATCATTAAGGGTTAAACATGCACTTCCCATAAAAAGACTTTACCAAGCCATAAAAATGCCTCTAATAAACTTAAAACTATTTGGAATAGTTTGAAACGAACCCCAACCCATGGCTCAACTTGGTTGACCAAGTCAACCAAGGTTGACCAAGTTTGCATATATTAAAATCCTATGTAAATCCATTGACAATAGGCATGAACAAACCAATTTGAGCCTATAGGATGGTCCATATAATCCTTAGGAACTAACCCTAGGTGACTTTTGAATTGTGCCCACTTGGAGTAGCCACTTAGCTTGACCAAAGTGATCAAAATGTCCATACATTGAGTAAAATCCAAGTGTAAATCAAATTAATCCAAACTAGCATTTATATTGCATTCCATATGGATCATTATGTCTACCTTGGTCAGCTCACCCCTTGGGCTGACTTGAGATAACACTTTGGTCTAGCTTAATGTCAATAAAAGTGCCTAAATTAACACACTCTCCTTCACTAACTTTCTCTAGCCTAGGTGTCACTTGAATTTAGTTCTTGAATATTCCAGGGGCTCTGCAAACTCATTTACCCCTAGGTGGTGGTCGGGTTCAGCCATAATTTAAAAAAAAAACCATCCATGTAACTTATTGGATTGAGATAGCCCTTATAATCCAGATGAATCGAAGCCTATGGAACTTCAAGATACCTTCATTAAACCCTCTAAAAACCCCCCTAACCCAACCCGGTGGTCTGAAATTGTTTGAATGAAGCCTAAATCTCATGTACATACATTTATAAAAAATCTATAAAAAACTCAATATTTTTGCAAAGCATGGCTATGATTTCTGGTTTCAAAAAGCTTTGTAAGTGTGAGAGCATTGCTTCCCTTACTTCCCAACCCAATATGTGAGGACCTAGGAAGGTTTCGAGAAAGCTGCAATGAAGCTTCCACTGTGAGAATTTGACTTCCAATCCATTCATCATTAAGATGCAGTTTCTTGAGAAGTAACATTTTGGGGATCAAGACAGTAAAGCCCAAAGTAAGGCTGATGGAATTGGAGCTCTATCTTAGATAAACTTAAACTCTTCAGCTTTATCATAGCTAGGCTCGAACAAGTGTGAAAGAAATAGAAAATCCAAAGATATTAGACTATTGGGTTAAATTTTTTTGAACCACTAATGTTTCCCATGAAGTTTCATTTGATTATGTCTAGTCGATATCAAGGATCTAGCCGAATTATGACTACGGTCAACAAATTGAATGAGAGGTTGAAGATGAAATTAGGACTATTCATTTTGAACGATGATCTTGATTCTGTCATATCTGGTTTTGATAAACCGTATCTCAATTTTGAAGCTTTGAATAGAGACCATCAATTGTTGATCCAATGGCTCGTATAAAATCTGCAAGGCTACTATTAGTGCACCAATCATTTATTAAAAGATTAAAGCACGTTGCATGGAAAGGCTAGCATATTGGGTCAATAGGATTTAATTTTATAAGACAAATCGGTAAATCTTTAAAATTTCACAAATCCTCTTTTACTTGTCCAAATTGCACTATTGACCTCACTTTTAGCTGAGGTCAGTTGATCCACTTCTACCAATGATACTATTTACCTTATGATCTATAGTCACTTGATTTACAGATCTTTTATTCACAATCAATCAGCTTACAATCATTCAACCTACATATATTAAATCATCTTCAAGCAATCAATGAATATATACTCAATCAAACTTCAATCATCCCTAGATATCCAGTCACACTGATCAATCATCACTTCTTTAGTTAATAATTACTAAAATATAATCACTTGGATAATTATAGCCCTGCACTATAATTGGTAGCTCAATGCACTTCCTTACATAGTGCACCAACTCCATGACCTCAATCATGACACAAATCACTTCACTAGGAGCCTCTTATATCAAATCACCCATCATTGGATCCTTCTATAATCAATTAACCCATCTGACACAATTAAGCATGCCCAAGCTAGCTTAATTGATCATCAATCCTAGTCAATATCAATTAAGCTCCAAAAGAACCCTAATATTCATCAAATTCCTTTGGTCATCACACCTAGTGAATTATATCTGACTGGTCATCCAATAGTTAACTTGGTCTGTAGAGATTGAGTTTGGTCAAATCAAACCCATATTTTGTTAAACTATTGCACACTATTAATTTAGGACATCTAAACCTACAAGACTCCTTCCTTGCATGGTTCGAACACCTTCAAACTCACCATGAGTGAAAGTATGGCTAGCTTGACTTTGTTAAACCATTATAACTGGAAAAACTTCATTATAAACTAACTCATTTTCTCAAACACCAAGCTCACGCCCTCAAACATTTTCATAATGATCCAAACAACTCATAAATGTTGAAACTTATTAATTATGAGTTAGGTTGTTAGACATAATCTTATATCCCAACAGCTAACTAGGGGGGGGGGGGGGAATTGGTAATTTAAAAATTTAGGCCCTCTTAAATTTTAAACCTAAACAAAACTCTTTAAGGAAAATTTTTAGGGATTTTTCAACCACAGATTAACCATAGAAATAGTAATGTAAAAAACAAATAGCGGAAATAAAAAACACAAGATTTATAGTGGTTCGGTCAAACATGACCTACATCCACTCCCCGGAGGCACCCTTCAAGTATTGCACTAGTACCAATAGTGTCTCTCCTTTTGCCCTCACAGCAAGGCGGAGAAGCCTTTACAAAACTCTCTTCCACCCATACCCGGTGCTGCAGAGAATCGTCGTCCTTTTGCACCCTCCAAGTGTAGGCAGAGAACCTTTCCACTATTCACACTCTCCAAGTATAGGCAGAGAACCTTTCAGCTATTCACACTCTCCTAGTGTTGGCATAGAACCTTTCTGCTGTTCACACTCTCCAAGTGTAGGTAGAGAACCTTTCATCCTTTCACACTTCACCGAGTGTCGGCAGAGAACCTTTCGTCTGTTCACACTTCACCAAGTGTCGGCAGAGTACCGAATCTCCTTGAAAGATCTTCTTATAAGAAATCTAGATGGACAAGAGAAATGAGTGAAGTAATCTTAATTCACAAAGTTGAGATCCTTACCTTTGAGTACCAAGTGAATCCTTCACGCTCCAATGGTAAGAACTCTCCTTCAAACATTCTCTCTTACTCTCTCCTTCACTCTTCTTTCAGTAAGAACGAAGATAGATGACCAAAAAGATTAAAGTACTGTTTACATTGGACCTTTTATATGAAAGACACAAAAAATCATCCAAAAAATGCAAATTTTCAATTCTGTACGTACTTGATCATCCCGTACGATCGACATTTGTATGTACGAATTGTATAAAAACTATTACATACAAACCCTAAAGTGCATTGGTACGAAATGACTTTGTACCCGATCATCATCCCATACGAACCATGTTCATCACGGTACGAACGGTTATTTCCATAATTCATTTTTACAAAAACTGAATGACTCTTACATTTCCAGACCAGAAAGAATCATCCTTTTTACGAACATAATTATCGTCTGGACGAAGGCATCCAGAGAAAATCGTCCTGGGATGTACGTGAATATCATGGAAATGAACACGTCCAGAGAGCATCATCCTGGGACGAACCTAATGATCATCTGGACGAAGGCATCCAGAGAGAATCGTCTTGGGACGCACGTGAATATCATGAAAACAAACGCGTCTAGAGAGCATCGTCCTGGGATGAATGGTACACTTTGTTTGGATGAATAGGACTTAGAAAATTTTCTCCCTTCTTTGTTCATTCCATTGCTCTCCAAGGGGTAAAACTGACCTGATCGTCCCATACGAACATGGTTCATCCCGTACGAACATGGTTCGTCCCGTACGATCAATATAAGAAAATTTTGACTTTTGAAAGAGCTCCCCATTGTGTGTGTGCTAGGTTGCTCAATTACAATCACACTCTCTCAGACTCAATAAAGTGAAAAATACAGACTTTAATTTACAAAATATGATGTGCTGAATTTGATTTGAAGTTTTCTGTAGTCTGGAGTATAATTATCCTGAAATGTTAGTCCACACAAAAGCAAAAGTAATTCTTCCAAAAAATGTTAGGAGAAAATAATAATTAAGAACAATAATATTTCAAATCATTAAAATTATACAAGTTGCAAGAATGTAAGACATGCAAAAGCTAAGTAGCAACTCTCTTAACAATCTCTCCCTTTTTGATTATGACAAAAAATAATTTTTTTTGTAAATTTTTTAAGTTCTTAAGTATCTCTTAAACTCCCCATGAATTGATAAGCATGTGAGAATAAGGGGTATTTGAACATAAAAATTTATTTATTTATTTTTTAATTTTTAAATAATCACTTAAACACAAAGCACTCACTTAAACACAAAGCAAAAAAATAAACAACAATAAAACTAAATGCAACGTTACAAACATACGAACAATATTTTCTCCCCCTTTTTGACAACAAAAAAAAGAGATAAAGAAAAAGAACAACTAAAGAAATGCTAGAAGTTATATAATTGTGAACCATTGCGCATTCTTTTAATTTTTGTATATTTATACTTTTTCAAGAGTAATCTTGATCTTTCAAGAATCAATAATCTAAAATCTTAAATTTCTCTAAGTAGAGTAATATTTATATTGATAAGAGAAATACAAAATTAAGAAAATATCATAATTTCAATGATAATATAAGAATTTTATTAGTCTAACAAGAGACATGAGATTGACATTTTTAACTAGATCAAGTTATAATCAAACCTTAAATTTTGAAAAATTAGATTTTCTAATGAATTTAATTTTGAGTTGCAATTCAATATATAGTACTTGTAAGATAAAAAATAAGAAAGATGATCATATATGGCTAACACACATTTCAAACAGATAAAAGCAAGACAAGATAATTTTTATTGATATCATTGGTAGAAAATAGTACATTGTGCATTAAAGATATCAATAATAACATTTTTCAAAATACTAAAAACATAAACTAGCAACATAAAAACATAACAGCTAACATTACACCACATCACATATAGTAGAGAAAATCATAAAGAAGTACAGACATCACTCAGAGGGGTCCTGATCTGAAGGGGGTGGCATGTTATAGAAGATAAAATTGCTACTCATCATAGCCATGTTTGAGCTTATACCATCCATTTGCTCTCGCATCCAACCCATATCCTGCTGGTACTGTGCATCCTACTATTATAGATGAGTTTCAATTTGATCAAAGCATTGATCAAAATGAGTCTCAAGACGATCGAACCTGTTAACCAAATCTTGAAAATTTGGTTCACCAGCAGGTGCAGGTGCAGCTCCTCTCCTTTCCTCCTCAGAATCACTGCTTATCACTTGATGTTCTTTATTAAAAATTGCTCAAAAAGATCCATCATTATAGTATAGAGGCTCCTCTAGATTTTGAACTGGATGGACTAGGTCATATTTCTTCTCCAAAATATAGGTCACAAGATGTCCTAAGGCTATATTTTTATTTCTTTTATGGGAGACATGGTCAATCTCAGAAAGTCTATAAATGTAGTCAATGATCAGTTGGGCTTCATCTATAGGTTGGCTAGTCATAATCAAATCAGTCACTATGGAAAGAAGAGGGGTGATATTTACTCGATCACTAGATTTAAGAATAATGGAGGTACGAAGAACATGCTGGATGATTCGGGCATTTTGATTAAAAGTTTCTACCATAGGCAAATGGTCTGCTGCTCTACATCCTCTAATCAATTGATTTATTGCGGTTCAGTCAAAGTTGGTGGAAGAGGTCAAAGTGTGAGCTATAATCCCTTGAGTCCTTAAGTTTAAAAATATTCCAAAGTCTTCTTTAGTGATCTCCACTTTCTTCTTAAAAACAAATGAGCTAATCACAGTTTGGTCAGCGTCAAAGGATATATTAGCAAGGAAGTAGTGGAAAGTCTTCTTGTTGTAGAGATGGATTAGAGTGAGAATAAGACCAAACTGGGTGGAAGCAAAAAGGTGCATTACCTTGAAAGTGAGTTGTTCTTTGAAAAGGACTCTAGAGGGAGTGATTTGGGCAAATGCAAACCTAGGAAAGGACTCCTCATTTTCTTTGGATAGGAAATTTTTTCCTGAGTTTCTAGGGATTCCTTTAGCAAGTACCTTTTGCCTTTTGCTTAAACTAGCCATGGAGAAGATCTAGGGGAATAGAGTTTTGAAAGTGATTTTTGAGGAGATGAGATTTGAGTTCTAAACCCTTCAATTTAAAGAAAAAATGAAATTTCGTACAGCCAAAAAGAGGTTTATCCCGTATGATTTTGGTTTTGTACGTATAAAATGAAATTTCATATGTACGAACGAACTAGTTCATTTGTTTTTTGCTTGAAATTTTGGTTTCGTACGTACTAAATGAAATTTCAATAATTTAAAATCTTAAATTTCTCTATGTATGCCTGGTTCACTTGGATAGGTTAACTAGTATTTATCAAGGCGACTGAGTGCTAAATTGAGTTTTTTACGGGTGCTAGGAAGGAAAACTAGGGTAATATTATATATATAGTTAAGAATTAAATTAGCTTCATCAAATATAGTATTTGACATGATTAGGTAGGTGACAACATATATGATTTGGGTCATACGTATTCTATCTCCAGCTTTGGGTATGATTGATGTCCTATAAACATGTTGGATGATGCATGCATTTTAGGTTAAGGATTGGACAAGTGGTTGGTGTTAGTTCAAACTAACATTTCTAAGGACTAGATTGACGACACTCCAATCAAATTCATTTTTTATGAAAGAGTGGGCTCGAGGTCCTTCAATAGAAACCTTGATGTATTGAGCGAGGTCTACTTTGATTTCTTCTACATTTTGATGACAGACAAAAGTGGTTAGGGTCAAGCTTTTTATATTTATCCATAGATTGGCGAAGAACTCAAAAAGGAGCTTAAAATTAAAAGAAAATACCAGGGTTAGAAGGAATTATAAAAGAGGCTCATCACCTCAAAGTTTAATGCTGCTTGATTTAGTATACGAGAAGGGGTTATCTTCCAACCCTTGAACTTATGGCATGCTTCCTCATCCTTAGCAGGAAAAAAGTGATCATCGTGGCAATGAGAGGAAGAGGGACTTCCTAGGATGAGTCAGCCTCATTTTCTTGAACTTTCCATTGAGTAAGAATAAGTAAAGACAAGTCGAGTGAGGAGAGGTTGAGTGAAATGATTTAGTTTCCCCTCCCATTTATAGGATTCTTGATCATTCATACATTACGATCGAGGATTATACAGTACGATTAAGTATCGTAAAGTATGATCAGAAACTTATTTCATCTAGACGAATGGTTGGGAAAATTCTGTCAAATCATATAGTATGATTGGTATCGTACAGTATGATATGAAGGAAATATGTTCGTCCTGTGGAGTCATCAATACGACATTTGATAAAATGATTTATACAATATGAATGGGTGTTCGTATAGTACGAAGTACAATTATATCGTACCGACTGAGTTTAATTCTTCCTAATCCATTTCGTAAAAGATACACGTGGATCGTACAATATCAAATAGAGATATTGTATAGTACGAAGTGTAATTTTATCATACTAAATAATTTGAATGCATGGCCACATGTATCGCACAATACGAAGTGAATCATACAATATAATAGGCAGATTAGAAATTGAATATGGACTTTTGGTTTGATAGAGGGTTGTGACATGTGTATTTTGTATAGATAATACAATTTGAAAATAAATCATACAACATGATGGGGAATAAAAATTTGTCAATTTTGGAGTTCAGTGAGGTGAGTGTGTGACGATCAGAAAACAACTTAGACTAGTTTTTTTGTTTTTATTTTATTTTTTTTGTTTTTGTTTGTTATTTTTTTTTTAAATTTTGGATCACGCATAAATGTCAATGACATATAGTTTTGTCGTCAAGGTGCTAAAGGTGTTATAGGCTAGAGGTGTTATGAATATGTTTGCCAATTGGTTTCCTATAGATATATAATATAATTCTATGTCACTTTTGGTTACATGATCTTTTATGAAGTGATGTCTAATGTATATATGTTTTGTTTGGGAGTGTTGAATTGGATTTTTGGATATGCAAATTACATTAGTATTGTCATACAAGATTGAGATGGTTCCTACGAGTAATCCAAGATCTACAAGTTCTTGTTTCAACCATAGCACTTGTGCCGCATAACTTTCTACTACTATATATTCTGCCAGGGCCTTGAAAAGCGCCACTAAACATTGCTTTTTACTAAACTAAGAAGCTAAGGATTATCCTATGAATTGATAGGTGCCAGAGGTTCTTTTCCTTCTACCCTATACCCTACAAAATCAGAATATGAGTACCCTAAGATTTCAAAGGAGGTGTTGTGCCTAGGATACAAAATTCCTAAGTTTGGGGTTCTTAGTAGATATCTAAGGATTCTCTTGATGGTAGTTAAGTGAGATTCTTTAGGGTCATCTTGGAATCGAGCACATAGACACATACTGAATATTATGTCAGGTCTACTAGCAGTTAAATAGAGGAGAGATCGAATTATTCCTCTATATTTCTTCTAGTATATTGATTTTCCATTCGAGTCTTTGTCTAGTTGAATCGTAGAACTCATGGGAGTGTTCATGGCCTTAGCACTATCCATTTCATACTTTTTCAGAATGTCCTTGATGAATTTAGTTAGGCTAAGGAACATTCCATCTTTCCTTTATTTTATACTAAACCAAAAAAAATAATTCAGCTCTCCCCTCATGCTCATTTCAAACTTATTACTCATTATTTTTTAGAATTCATCACACAAGGTCTTATCTAAAGATCCAAACAGAATGTCATCTACATAAATCTAAATAATCAGAATTTCATCTTTTACCCTTTGTACAAAGAGGGTAGTGTCTACACTACCCTTAACGAATCCTTTAATTAGTAAAAATGAGCTAAGTCTTTCATACCAGGCTCTAGGTTCTTGCTTTAACCCATACAGTGTCTTTTTTAATTTGAATACATGATTTTGAAATTATGAGTTTTCAAATTTGAGGGGTTGCTAAACATAAACATCTTCTTTGATTACCCCGTTTAGAAAAGCATTCTTAACATCCACTTGATATAACTTAAAACCCTTGAAACAAGAAAAGGCTAAGACCACCATTATGGCTTCTATTCTGACTATTGGGGAAAAGATTTCTTCAAAGTCTATGCCCATAATATGGTTATACTCCTTAGCTACTAGTCTGACTTTATTTCTTACTATGGTTCCTGAGTCATTCACCTTATTTTTAAAGACCCATTTTTTTCCCACTACACTATGCTCTTTAGGTCTCTTAACTAATTCCTATACATCATTCCTAGTGAATTGGTTCAATTCTTCTTGCATTGCTAGGATCCAAAATTCATCTCCTAAAGCTTGATCTATACTTATGGGTTCTATCATAGAAATGAATGCAGAATGACTAACCTCTTTCCTAAGTCTATGTCTAATTCTCACACTCTCTAATGGGCCTCTTAAGATTAATTCTTTAGGATGACTAGAAGAGTATCCCCAATCTCTAGGCAAGTCTTCATGAGGTTTTCCCCTTTCTCCTATGGTCATTTTTTTATTCTTTAAATAGCATCTACATTATCTTCTTCAAATTTAGGTTCAGAGGACTTATCTGATTCATCAAATACTACATGAGTGAACTCTTATACTACTAGAGTTTTCTTATTGAAGATTCTATTGGCCTTACCTACAGATTAATAACCTAAGAAGACAACCTCGTCAGCTTTGGGATAAAATTTTCCTATGGGAAGTTTTCCATTAATTAAGATAAAACATTTGCAATCAAAGACATGCAAGTGTAAAATATCTGGTGTTTGACCCTTAAGGAGTTCATAAGATGTTTTATTCAACTTTGACCTAATGTTCACCCTATTTAAGACATAACACATAGTGTTCACTGCTTCTGCCCAAAAATATCTAGGAAGAGTGTACTATACTAACATTGCCCACTAGCTTCTACCAAGGTTATATTCTTTCTTTCAGCTATTCCATTTTGCTAAGGTGTTCTAGGGGCAGAGAAGTTATGCTCTATTCATATCTCTTGACATTAGGATTTAAATCTTCTATTTTGAAACTCTCCACCATAATCACTATAGATTGTTGAGATTTTGCATCCTAATTTTCAATGAATCCAAGTGGAGAAATTTCTAAATTGCTCAAATGATACATTCTTATGTGTTAAGAATCTTACCCTAGTGAATTTAGAGAAGTCGTCTATAATCACAAATCCATAATTATTCCCACCTAGAGTAGCTATGCTAACGAGTCCAAATAGGTCCATGTGAAGGATTTCTAGTAGCCTAGATGTATTCACCTCCTTAATTGAATGAAATGATGATTTTACTTATTTTTATAATTTTAGTATCTCACAGATGGTCTTTAGTCTAACTTAGGTATGCCTCTAACTAAGTTTTCCTAAGTGATATTCCAAAGTATTTTCATGCTAGCATGACATAGTCTACTATAAAAGTTCATCAGGGATGTTAAGCCCTTATGAACTAGCCCGAGGCTAGCAAAAAGAGAGGGGGGGGGGCATGAATTGGTATTTTAAATTTTTTTAATAAAAAATACAATATTAAACCAAACTAAAATTAACCACAAGAGACATGAAGTGCAAAAATTAAATGAAAAAAAATAGGAAGAACGAACACACATAAATTTATAG
Organism: Dendrobium catenatum; assembly: GCF_001605985.2. Classification (NCBI taxonomy): domain Eukaryota; kingdom Viridiplantae; phylum Streptophyta; class Magnoliopsida; order Asparagales; family Orchidaceae; genus Dendrobium; species Dendrobium catenatum. The sequence goes on along the minus strand of NW_021318595.1, from coordinate 14,609,976 downwards.
TGGTTCGGTCAACTTGACCTACCTCCACTCCCCGGAGCATCTCCTCTGAATATTGCACTAAACTCAGTGACTCTCCTTTTCCTCCAACATCAAGCCAGAGAAGCTTGTAAAAGACTCCTTTTTATCAACACCGGTGAGGTAGAGAACCTAACTCCTTTTGGTTCCTACTGAAGCAGGCAGAAAACCCGACTCTTTTTGCTTTCTCCTAAAGAAGGAAGAAAACTTCAATTAATTACTAAAGTAGACCTCTCTTGAACCTCCAAGGAACTTGGGGTGATGTCCGAAGAAGACAACTCAAGTCCTTGCTTGGAGCAACCTTTGTGAAACCCTTCACAAACTCCCCCTCACAAGATCCTCTCTCTCTCTCTCTCTCTCTCTCTCTCTCTCTCTCTCTCTCTACCTTTCTCTCCCTCTCATCTTGGCTCTCTCAAGTCAAGATAGTAGCAAAAGATACAATCTTGGGTAAATAAGAGGTCTTATATAGAAGAGCTCCAAATTTTCTCTTAATTGTAACAAACTGACATTATCGTTAAGGATGATCGACTGATTTTCCTATACGATGAGTTCAAATTGTTGAGTATCATCCATAATGTTGCCCTAAATACATGTTTGATGATGGAAAACTAAACTGATCGTCTAGGATGATTTCATGATTGGCCCAGATGATTAGTTCAAAATGTAAAATATTGTCCATAACATTGCCCTGAATGCATATCTAGATGATGAAAAAATAACTGATCGTCTAGGATAATTTTTGGATCATCCCGGATGATTAATGCAAAATAATACACATCATCCAGAACATTATTCTAGTCATCTAGGAAGAAACTAAGGTTTATTTAATGGATCATCTTGGATGATCCTGCGATCATCCAAGATGGGATCATCTTGGATGATCCTGCGATCATCCAAGATGATATGATCGAGCAATCAATCCTTAATTACTTTTCTTTATTACTAAATTAATTTATGCATAATTATATCGGATCATCCAAAAATAAAATATGCCCAAATAGATCTGGCGGCTTATTTTTTCTGATTTGAGCTTATCATTTAGGACAATGCTAATATCATCCAGGATGATTTGCTTAATTGTGGCTGCCTTAACTAGGATGCCCTAATTAGGGTTTCTATTTCCAACTGATCATTTAGGATTATTTGGGATCATCCCAAATGATGTCATCAAAAAATAGAAAACTCTCAAAATAGATAGAACATTTCCTTGAGTGTGTGTGTGCAAGGTTTCTTAGCATCATGACCCACTTTATTACAATTGACTCAAGAAAAGGTAAAGAATACTTAACGATGGTTTACAGACTGACTCAGTCCTAATCTACCTAATCTTGATCTGGATTGATTTGTAATTGGCCTTATGGACCTGAAATATTAGTACGCAAGGCAGTCGTAGAAAAATAGAAGTGTTAGAAATGTTTGCTATCATCAAAATTATAATTCCTGAATTCAGATTCATAATAATATCTCCCTTTTTGATGATGAAAAACATAAAAATAATTTAAGAAATTTAACAAGAGGTTCAAATTTTACTAAAGGCTAACTGATGGTATAAATAAACACTAAACTAACAACAGTATGACGAAACAACATAAAACACTACGACTACTCCCCTTTTTGAAATCATAAAAAGGAGGAGGTAACTATAAAAGAAAAAACATAATAGAAACTTAAAAAAAAATAAACATAACATAACATTAAAAAATAATGCAAGAAAATAAACTACAAGTAGCATAGCCCTTGATCATCAAAAGGAGGTGGTGGTGATGGTTGAAAGAAGCTAGAAAGAGTTGCGAACATCCCCCTAAACTAGGCCACATGCTACTGCTGCTAGTGAGCGATGTACGAATCAAAATGAGTAACATCCTCTGCATGTTGCTACTCCTATGCAGTAATATAGGACTCAAACTGAGTCTCCCACTGGATACCACCAACAAATTAAGTGAGAGAAACTAGTGAGAGAAACTCTAAGGAAACAGTTTGGATTTTCATGGCATTTCAAATTTCTTTCTTTGCGGGAATTGCGGGGAATCAATGGCGGCGGACATTCGCTGGCATCTTATGGCGAGAGGCACACTGGAATATCATCGCAACAGTACCAAGCCACATACTGCTTCAGCTCGTCCGCTTCTATCGCCACCAGCATTCGAAGATGAGAAGGCTGGATTCAACTAGATGGCTAAACCGAGATAAAAAAATGGTATTATTAATAATGAAGGTGGCTTTGTGGCAAGGAAAGAACCAGAAGTGATTGGCAAAGAAAAGAGCATAATCGTTGAGGAGAAGTTTAAGAAGCTGTTCAAAGGAGGGATGGCATTGACTCAGAGGGAAGGATGTGATGCTTCTCCTTCATCGATGACATTGATTGAGAAATTAATTCCATACAATGGGACAATTGATGTCATGAAGGAAGACTCTTCATTTCTGAACTTAGTGGATGTCTTCAGTCCAAAAAAAAAAGGAGATGCACCAGGAATTCTGGAGGAGAAGATAGATTCTATGAAAAAAACTCAGAATTCTATAGAACAACCAAAAATATTGTACTCTGATCTGATGAAGGTCAGAAATGTTGAATATGTTGAGAAGGATGATTGTGGAGATGATGTGGAAATTCCAATTCGTGATAATGGTGAAGAGCAAACAAATGCATGGAGGAGAAAAGAAAACATCAACGTGTCAGAATTGCAATTAGGTAACTTCTTAGCTGAAGATGGTGTGAATGTTAAATTGCATGAACAAAATGAGAAAGACAATGCAAAAAAGCTTAATAACTATATAGTTATCAAAGTATTTGAAGGAGAACCACCTGTATGGGTAATCAGCTCAGAGCTCAGGAGACAATGGTCTAAATATGGGAAATTTCACCAAACTATGCTAGGTATGGGGTGGGTGCTTTGCTCTTTTCCCGAATCAAACCAAATGGAAGCAGATATGGCTAATGGGCCGTGGTTTGTCAATGGACAAATAATTGAGATGGAAAAATGGTCCCAAACTTTCTCTCCAACCTCGCTTAAAGGTTTTACAGCTCCAATTTAGATCAGATTACCAAATCTTCCTCTTCTTTTCTAGGACAATATAAACATTTTTAGAATTGCTTCAATGGTTGGAAAACCATATTTACTTGATGGAAACAAGTTCCAATGGGGACAGAGATAATTTGGAAGGGTATGTGTCTGGATCAAATTGGATGCTAAGCTTCCACTAGGTGTTTGGGTGGAAGGTAGTAATGGGAAATTCTATCAAAAGATAGAATATGAACGGATACCAAATTTTTGTTTCAATTATGGCCTAATTGGCCACAACAAAGAAGTTTGTAGTGAAAATGAAGAACTTCCTAAGAATCAAGAGAAGACAAATTTTTCTGATATTCCAAATGCAATGAAAGAAGTATAAAATCAAGATGGAAATGGTAGAAGCAATGAAGATTCAGGATATGGGTCTTGACTAGTTGTTAACCGTTGAAGGAAGAGGGTTAATAACAATGCCCAAAAAATTTACTCAAAATCCCTTGATTAAAGTTCTATGGAAAAGAAAAGAGTCTAGGAATGCTAAGGACTCCTCAGAAAGCACAGAGTCTGTTAATGTTAAGAAAACTGTAACTGAAGCTAGTTAAATTCCTGATTACTCTTTCCTGATACCTGAAGCAAATGATGAAATTTTAGCTCGGGAAAACTGCAATGCTGCTTCACAGAGAATGGTCCAGATACAAGGGAGAACATCTCCATTCCTACAGTAGACAATAAATTCAGTGCTCTATGTGATCAAGTTGAAGATGGAGAAATTGTCCAGGAGATAGCAGATGAATTACCATCCTTGGTAGGACCACCTGAAGTAAAAACATCTAAAAATTCTATCAGTAATACAATGCTATTGGAATATGGCAAAGAAGATGGATTAAACATGGCTAAGAAGAAGAAATCAAAACAACTGAAGGACTTAGGACCAATTAGCACCAATCTAAGGGGTAGGAGGATGGAGATGGAAATAAAAGGTATTATGGGGAGTTCTTCCCCAATCCTTCATTAATGTATTTGTTAGCATTTTGGAATTGTAGAGGAGCAAGAAAAAAGGGTGCTTGTCTATTCCTTAAAGAATTTGTTAAATTGCATAAAGTTCTTTTTTTGGGATTGTTAGAGACTAAGTTATCTACTTTTGATATGAAAGAAGTCAAGATTCTTATTGGAGAAGGTTGGGATCATGTGATGGTGCCTTCAAATGGGTTATCTGGTGGAATAATTTCTCTTTTGAACACAAACCTAGATGAATTCCCTTTGCTGGAATCCTCTTCCCAATGTATCATTGGGGATCTCTCAGTTTGAAACAAAAATAAATGAAGGGTGGCTTGGGTATATGGGAACAAAGATTTGTATAAAAGGAGAGATCTTTGGAACATTTTGGAATTGCATTCTTCTGAAGAACTCCCCATGGTGATCGGTGGAGATTTCAATTATCTCACTTCAAGGGAAGACAAAAGAGGAGGGAAAAGGTTTCAATTCTCCTAAGGGCCAAAGGAAATGGAGGCTTTCTTTGCTAATAATGTTTATCATGAGGTTAGATTTATTTGGCCTCGGTTTACTTGGTGTAACAACAAGGATGGAGGAGCTCGAATCCTAGAAAGATTGGTCAGGTGTTTCCTTAACTCTATGGCTTTAAATTCTTCTAATCATTTGGTTGTTAGGCACCTAGCTAGAATAGCTTTCGATCTCTATCCAGTTATTCTTAATTACCTTGAGCTGAAATCATCAAATTCAAAGTTCATTAAATTTGAGGATGTGTGGACATCCTATCCTGCTGCACTAGCATTGGTAAAAAATGAATGGAACAAATCATTCTTGGGTAGTCAATCCCAGATTTAGAACTCTAAGTTCAAAAGAGTATTAAAGGCTCTCTTTTTCTGGAGCAAAGCCAAGCTAAAAAATTTGAACTTTCTTAAAGATAATTTGATGGAAGAAATTCTGAATTTGCAAATAAAAGAATCAAACACTGGATGGCTAACTGAAGAAGAATGCTGGATTCTAAAAGCCAAGGTTTTTGAGTTCAACTCAACCATGGCTAGATTGAACACTTGGTGGAAACAAAGTGTAAAAGTTAAATGGATGGAGGATGGAGATAATAATTAATAATTTTTCCATGCATTTGCTAGTGTAAGAAGGAGCTTGAATAAAATTGTTAAAATAAAGGATGATGATGGGGTGGTACTAGAAGAACCAGATCAAATAGAAGGAGCTCTCATTCGGTTTTTCAGAAATAAATGGAGACATAGAATATGCAACATGGAAGGGTGGCCATTGCCGAGAAGTGTATTGAACAAGGATGATAAATCATGGCTAGCAAGGGAATTCTCGTTGATAGAGATTGAGGCTGTCCTAAAACAACTAGGTGGTAATATTGCACCAGGTTGTGATGGTATTACTTACTCATTTATTAAAGCATATTGGAGTATCATCCAACCTAATTTTGTAAATGCAATCAATTACTTTCTTTGCGATGGAGAGATGGATAAAACTTGGAAGGACACTTTAATTGTTCTCATTCCTAAAGTGTCAAATCCCTTACTTCCTTCTAATTTCAAACCAATTAGCTTATGAAATTCTGTTTACAAGGTGGCGGCTAAACTGATCTTGAACAGGTTAATTTTAGTTATTCCAAAGCTAGTCTCAAAGGAGTAGGTGGCTTTCATTAAGGGTAGATCTATCTCAGACCATGTGCTAGTTGCTCAAGAAGTATTCCACAAATTCAGGTATTCTTAATCTTCCAAAAGCCTTGTGTCTTATAAAATTGATATGGAGTAAGCTTATGACTCAATGAGTTGGGTCACTCTTGAAGGTGTCTTAAAATATTTTGAATTCCCTCCTATATTTTCAAAGCTCATTTTGGAATTTGTGGTTGAACCAAGGTTTTCTTTGATTATTAATGGCAATCTTTCTGATTGGATTGAAGCTAAGAGTGGCTTCCAGCAAGGTTGCCCACTTTCTCCTCTTCTTTTCATACTTTTCTCAACTCCTCACCAATGCTCTTGCATTATCTTCTATTGGTATTATCCTTTGTCCAAATGGGCCACGGATTTCTCACCTATTGTATGTTGATGACGTGATGATTTTCTCTGAAGTTAATAAGAAGGTGGCAATGGAGATTAAAGGTATTCTTGATAAATTCAGCATTTGGACTGGACAATGCATGAACATTGAAAAATCTGCCATACTTTTTAGGAAGATAGTTAATAGAAGGAAAAGGAAGTCAATCAAATGAAATATGGGCTTTAAAGAGGTGAAAGAGTTGTCCTATATTGGTATAAAGATGAATTTAAGGAGATTGGTAGCTAATGATTTTCAATTCATCATTGAAAAATCATTGAAGAAGCTTAACACATGGGGGAGCAAATTTATATCTTTAGCAGGCAAATTAACCTTGGTCAAATTAGTTATTTTATCATTCCCAAATTTCTATAGCACACACTCGCTTGTTCCTATCCAGGTGCTTGAGGAGATAGACAAATTATGTAGAAGTTTTCTATGGAACAAATCTAATGGAAGGTTGGGAATCCATTATGTCAGCTGGAATGAGTTCTGCAAACCGGTAAGAAAAGGAGGACGTGTGCTGTTTTCCTCGACATCAAAGGTGGCTGCTCTGAGAGGAAGATTGGACATTTTTTGAATAATAAAAACTCTCTCCTACACAATGTATTGGCTTCCAAGTATGGTAATAAGATTGAGGTTTAAGATAACAAAAGAAGAATCTCATCAATATGGAAGATAATTACTAATGGAGGAAAGGCTCTAATTCCTATCTTAAGATGGAGTATTTCCAATGGATAGAAGTATCAAAAATTGGCCAACATTTGTTATCCCCTATTTTATTTTATTAATGTCCTTGAAGATAAATGGCTAATGGATAGAAGTATCAACAATTGGCCAACATAAGTATCAACAATTATCTTCTATTAATGTCCTTGAAGATAAATGGCTAATGGATAGAAGTATCAACAATTGGCCAACATTTGTTATCCCCAAGGTGAGGAGAATATAATGCTGGACCGATTTATTGAAGACAAGGAGTGGAATGCTGCATAATTGTTGTAACTATTTGGAGCTGAATTGGTGGAATTGATTCTACAAACAAGCATAAAATAATCTCTTCAGGAGGATGAGCAGGAGCTGATTTTCCAGAATTCTGGAAAGACAATTTATGGATTGATTATTGAATCTAAGCAGCAAAATCTACATGAATGCAAATTTTTTAAATGGCTAAAGAAGTCAAAAACTGTTGCTAGGGTGGAAATATTTTGCTGGAGGCTTTTTAAAAATGAAATTCCAACCTATCAGTTTCTAACGCATAGAAGATTGCAACAGAATGAAGCATTTCCAAGGTGTTTGGATGGCATTGAGGACGTGGAACATGTTCTACTCAAATGCAGCAAGCTAAAAGAGGTTATTTCATAGTTAAACAAATGGGGATTTTAGATTCAATTATTTCAAAACTTTGTGAATGCTATACTTGGTTGGATTCAATGGCAAAACAAAATGGTATGCTTCTCAATTTGTTTTGTAATGTTTTGTACCTCTCTTGGAAAGCTAGAAACAAACTTGTACATGATAAAGTGGTAGAAGGTGCAAACTCTATAGCTGCTAATGCTGTCAGCTTTTCTTCAAATTCTAAATTAGTTGTTAACTCAAAATTGGAATGAAGGGATGCTAATCAGTCTTTTAGATTATTGAATACTTGGCATCCCCGTCCACCCGATTGGTTAAAAATCAATGTAAATGCTACACTTGGATCCTCACATAAAGCTGGTATAGGAGGAGATGTCCATGACTGGAAAGGGAGGTTTTTATTGGCTTTTGGAGATTCATGCATACATTGGGACATTTCTCAATTGGAAATGTTAGCTATCAAGTCTTTGAAAGGAGTTATCAAAGATTGGATGTTCAAATATAAGGGAGTAATCATAGAAGGAGACAATTCAAATGTCATGAAGATTCTTCAAAATGCTCGGCTTAATGAACTAAAGGGGATGGAAGACTTTGAATTTTTTAAGATTTTAATAATATTATCTTTAATTGTGTAGAGAGAGGAATAAACAAGTTAGCGGATTTGTGTGATAACCTTGCTATTATTAGTAGCTTTATTTAGGAAGATTTGGATTGTAATAAGATTACTCCTTCTTTTGTTACTTTGTTGAAGGAGGAATCAACTCTGTAGTTTCTATTTTTATCTTTTAATGCATTCATTGCTATTTCAAAAAAAAAAAAAAAGGAGTCTCTCACTAGTCAAACCACTCCACCTGCTGATCCAATTGTGAGTGTTGGTGGAGCGGAGCAGGTGCAGGAGCCTACTCCTCTTCAGCTCCCTCAGCTTCCTTGTGATATGGGTGGAGATGAGTATTGTAAAGAATGTGGAAAGAGCTATTGGTGTAGAAGGTTGGCTGAAAGTTCGATGAGGCAGGATATTGAAGGTTGTACTTGGATTCCAGGACATAGGTTATGATGTGTCCTAAGGCAAGATTTAACTTCCTTCTATATCCTGGATCCCTAATGCTAGTGAGGTGCTCAATGCAGTGGAAAATAAGATCAATAACATTGAATTCAAAGTGGGCCAAAATGTAAAAAGTTGTGATCAAAAGGAGTGGAGTGATGTGGACACAATCAGCAGCTTTCAAAATAACTGAGGCACAAAGGATATGTTGGATTGTCCTAGCATATTTGAGGAAGCTATTAGACTCCCCAACATAATAGGAGACAAGAGTGTTTCTATGAAAGTGGTTGGTAAGAGTCCAGTCATAATCGAGGTCTTGAGATAAGACATGAAGCTTGTCTTCAGTGATGGACAATTAAAGAAGCTCATAACAATCTTAATACATAATTTTGACAGGATGCTTGTTGATGTAAGACTGAAATGTAATATATGAAGAATTGATTTGGAGGCTAGCAAAAAATTTGAAAAGTAGTTCAGAATTAAAAGAAACAGTAAGGGTAAGGATGAATATCAGAGAGGTGTGAACAAAATGGTCAAGAACAAGGTAAGAAAGTGTATGTGTATTGACAGTCCGGGATAAGGTTATCTTGGCTATCTTGTAATGCAGATAGAAGACTTGGTCAGTTGCTTTAGTGAAATGAGGGTCAATGTTGGCCCTCGAGAAACTTCTAGCTGGCATACAAGATCACTTATCACCCACCATGAATGCAAAAAATAAATAAAGAGTGAGATCAAAGATGAATAAAGGCGTTTGGGTGAGAAAAAAATGTTTGCAAGCTTTGGTTTATAATGAAATGGACCCATCATCTAGGAAAATCGCAGAATCATCCAGGATGATTAGGTGAAATTATTGCATCCGGGATGATTGGTCAAAAATATAGTTATATCATCCAGGATGATCAGACATCACATGGGATAATAAGACACATGTGATCATCCCAAAGAGTCATGCCGGATGATCATTGAAAAAGTAGATCATCCACGATGATTAGATGGATCGTCAAGGATGATCAACAATAATGGATCGTACCGACCGAATTTAAAATGTGTAATGCTTTTGCCATTTGGATCATCTAGGAAAAATAGGTGATCGTCTAGGAAGATCACCAATAATTAAGCAAAAATTGAGAAGATTATCAAGGATAATCACAAATAATTGTAGCAGAAAATATTCATATTGTCCAGGATAATATTGGATCATCCAGGATGATCATAAATAGAAAAGTCATATCATCCATCATATGGAGGTGTAAGAGTGGATTGAATGTGTCATCCAGGATGATATTAATATCGTGTAGGATGATGTGATTAAAAAAAGAAATTTTAGAGATGGATGAGGATGGTCAGAGAAGGCCCAAAAAATAAAAAAAGAAATAGTAAAAGATAAAAATAAAATAACGAAAAAGATGATAAAAATGACAAAAAGAATGAAACAAAGTTTTTTTTGATCAACCCATGAATATTATAAAAATTCCAAGTGCTTGAATTAAAAAATTGATAAGAATTATTGAGTAACATCATCAAAATATGAAAAATGATAGAACAAGCAATTCTATTAGCTCTAGCTCGGACTTCTCACAAGGTAAACCATCTTTTGAAAACAAAGATCTAACTTAGAAAAATCAATTGGATAAGAAAAAGAGATTCATTTAAAACTTGATTTTAGAAAAAGATCTTATAGTATATATATATATATCGAAGTAATCAGTCACAATCATGAATTTCAAACAAAAGCCCTTGAAAATATCAAGTGACATATGAGTTCTTCTAAGATTTAAAGGTTTGAAATAGAAGTAAGCTTACTTTTTATGGGCTCATTTTGTGCCTCTTATCAATTGATTGGAGAACTTTATGCACCTTTTGATTCTTGATACACTTTATGAATCATTCAATTTTTTGGCATTCATTGCGCATATTTTTAGTTTTTTTGGGGCTCATTTTATGCCCTTGTCATTTTTTTTTGCAAGCTAGATCTCTTTTAAAGCTTTTAAATACTTTCAGTTATGAGAATATCTTTCAGATATTAGAGAAGAAAAACTTTCTAATATAAAGAAGAGTAAGCTATAAAGCATAATCAAATTCATATGATAAATGCAACAACAAGATTACGAAAGCATGAAAGTGATTTAAATTCCTTTAAACATTATTTATATATGATAGATTACTATAGCAAGATAGAAAATATCTCAAGCTCCAAGTCCAGTTGTTAATTTGAGATAGACTTTTATTTAGAAAAGAAAATTACACTGCTAAAATAAGTTAGAGGAAGGGAAATAATCAATGGTGTTTATCCCATTAACTGATTTAGAGATGTCATTCATTAACTACAAATTTTCAAAAATAAAAACAAGGCAAAAAATATCATTTTAGCAGTGATCAAAAAGAAAAAATAAAAAGAAAAATAGAGGAAGATGACAAAAATGAAAACATGAAATGAACAATAAAAATAAAATATAAATAACTAAAACTAAAGTCAATAAAAAGAAAAGAAAATAACAAATAAGAGATCGAAAAATAAAATTCAAAAATCAGTATGCATCAATTCAGTTTATGCATTTATGTCAATCAAACCCAATCTGGTCCTTAAGATGCTGAATGTGTCGAAGGCCAGTGATTTTGTAAAGATGTCAGCTAGTTTATTCTCAGTTGCCACATGATGTAACTCAATGTTGCTTTTAGTCATATGGTCTATAATGAAGTGATGTTTTATGTTACTATATTTTGTCCTTGAATGTTAGATAGGATTCTTAGAGATGTAGATGGTATTAGTGTTGTCACAAAGGATTGAAATTGTGCCTACAAGTAATCCTAAATCTAAATTTTGTTGCTTCAACCAAAGGACTTACGTCACATAACATACTAAAGCAATGCACTCAGCTTTAGTAGTGGAAAGTGCAATAGAGTTTTATTTTCTACTAGATTAGGAGACTAAAGACTATCTTATGCATTGGCATGTCCCAGAAGTGCTCTTTCTATCAACCATACATCCTACAAAATCAGAATCATAATATCTAATAATCTCAAAAGAAGTGTTATGACTCAGATACCAGATTCCTATATTTTGGGTCTACAAGAGATATCTAAATATTCTCTTAATAACAATTATATGGTATTTTTTAGGATGAACTTTAAATCTAGCACAGAGATAAATACTAAACACTATATCAGGTTGGCTAGCAATCAAGTAAAGTAAAGATCCAATTATTCCTTTGTACTTCTTTTGATCAACAAATTTTTCATTTGGGTCCTTATCAAACTAAACACTAGAGGTCATGGGAGTATTTATCAGCTTGGCTTTATCCATTTTATGTTTCGTCAAGATATCTTTTATGTACATTGATTGATTTAGAAAGGTTCCATCATCCAATTATCTTATGCTAAATCCTAAAAAGTAGGATAACTCTCCCATCATACTCATCTCAAACTCCATACTCATTATTTTAGAAAAAAATATCACATAACCTTTTATCAAAAAATCCAAAAAAGTATAGCATCAATATAGATCTGAATAATAAGTAACTCATCTCCTACTTTCCTCAGAAAAAGGGTGGTGTCTACGCTCCCCTTAATAAACTCTTTGTCTAGTAAGAATGTGCTAAGCCTCTCAGACCAAGCAATGGGTGCCTATTTTTATCTGTATAAGGCCTTTTTTAATTTGTAAATATGATTTAGAAATTGAGAACTCTCAAAACCTGGGGGTTGTTTCACAAATACATCCTCTTTTATTATCTCATTTAAAAAGGTACTCTTGACATCAATTTGAAAAAGTTTAAATCTCTTATAATAGACAAAGGCTAATAACACTCTAATGGCTTCCAATCTTGCTATAGGGGCAAAGGTCTCCTCAAAATCAATCTCTTCTATATGGTTGAACCCCTTAGCCACTAATCTCACTTTATTCCTAACCACTACACCAGAATCATTCATCTTATTCTTAAAGACCCATTTAGTTCTAACTAAACTTTATCCCTTTGGTCTTTATACAAGCTCCCAAACATTATTCCTAACAAATTAATTTAATTCCTCTAGCATGGATAAGATCCAAAACTCATCAGATAGTGCTTGATTGATATTGGTAGGTCCAGTCATTAAGATAAAGGTAGAGTGGTTCACTTCCTTCCTAAATCTATACCTAATCTTAACACTTTCAAAAGTGTCTCTTAAGATCAATTCTTTAGGATGACTTAAGGAACATCTCCAATCTCTAGGAAAAGTGTGTATAGGTTCTACCCATTCCTCTACTCCTTGGGTAATCTCACCTACTCCTTTAGTGTTTTGGAGCTCTACCCTCTTCTCCAAATTTTTAACAATTTGGGTAATCTCTCCAACTTTATCTTCATCCTCAACTCTAGATTTCTTTGGATCAGATTCATCAAACACTACATGAGTAGTCTCCTCCACCACCAATGTCTTTTTATTAAACACCCTAAAGGATTTCTCAAAACTTCAATATCCTAAGAACAATCCTTCATCATATTTTGGGTAAAATTTTCCTAAGTGTGACTTCCAATTATTAAGAATAAAAACCTTACATCCAAAGACATGGAGGTGAGAAAGATTGGGTGTCCTACCCATAAGAATTTCATAGGGTATCTTATCTAGTTTGGCTCTAACATTGACCCTATTCAACACATAACAAGTTGTGTTCATCACTTCAGCCTAAAAGTATTTTGGAAGTTAATACCCAGCAAGCATAGCTCTAGTGGCGTCAACTAAGGTCATGTTCTTCCTTTCAAATACCCCATTCTGCTGATGGATCCTAGGAGCTGAAAAGTTGTGGCTAATCCCTTTATCCACACAAAAGTTTCTAAATCTCATATTTTCAAACTCTCCCCCATGTTCACTATAGATGGTCAAGAACTCACAACTAAGTTTTTTCTGAATCCAAGTGGAAAAGGATCTAAACTCATCAAAAGACTCACTTTTATGAGACAAAAATTTAATCCAGGTGAACTTCAAGTAGTCATCAACAATCATAAATCCATAAACTTTCCCTCCTTAGCTGGCAATGCTAATGTGTCCAAATAAATCCATGTGAAGGACTTTTAAAGGTATAGAGGTGCTAATGTCCTTAATGGAGTGAAAAGAGGATTGGACTTTCTTCCGTAGTTGGTATGCATCACACAGGTGGTCTTTAGTGAACTTAAGCTTGGGGACACCACTACCTAGGTCTTTTTGGGTCACTTTCCTAAGGATTTTCATAGTGGCATTACATAACCTCATGTGCCATAACCACGACTCATCAATGATAGTTTTTAAGCAAAATGAAGCAGTACATTCACTATTATTTAAAACATGCGTGTAAATGTTGTTGACCTGCTTTCCCTGCAAAATAATGTTATTGTTCAAACTAATAATGCATGTATTTACCAAAAAAATTATAATGAAGTCCTTATCGTACATCTGATTGATGCTTAACAAATTGTATTTTTGTCAGCCTAGAAGCAAAATATTTTCAATCATAAGGTTCTTGGAGTTTTCGATTATACCTGCACCCATCACTTTCCTGGTGGTGTTGTCTCCAAGAGTGACCTTGCCTCTAGCCCTTGCCTCTAGTGAAATGAATTGGTTGGCATCTCCAATCATATGTTATGAGTATCCATTATCCAGTTACCACATACTCTTATTAGGCCTTTAAGGAGAGTAAGCCTAAAAATCATCAAACATTATATTTAGGAATCTAAACAATTTTGGGTCCCTTATTATGGAAAGAAGAATTCAATGCATGTGTGTTATGCTTTGAATTATGCAATTTGGGTCTCCACACCCAATGTGTACTGTGGTGAACAGTGCAAGTGTGTGAAATATGACCTAACATGCCACATGAAAAACATCTAACACAAGGAAAAGGGTTTACTAGTCTACTTGGGTGGTGATGCTTCTTCTTAAAGTTATGTGATGTATGCAATGATGGTTTATTATTTGTAAATGCTTTGAGTTTTTCTTATTTCTTAAACTCTTTTTTTAACTCAATATGAGATGACTTCAAGAAATCATATTCATCAAATAATTTAATATGGTTTTGTTTAATGTAACAAATTCATCAAGTAATGACATGTGATTGCTATTAATTATAGAGTGATCTTTAAGTAAAATTTTATGCTCTTTTTGAAAATTTAAGTTCCAATTTCAAGCTAGGATGCAATTTCTTATGTTTTATATATGATGCATAAATTTGTTTAGAAACTTCAAGTAATTGATTATTTGTTAGTTCACATACTTCTTCTTGGTTTGACTGACCAAGATGATCATCCGACATCAATAACAAGTTTCTAGTCTCCTCTTCAACTTTAGTCTCAGAGGAGCCAGATGTAGAATCCACCCAAAACACCTTTTGGAACCGCTTCTTATCCTTCCTAAACTTTTCTTTCTCCTCACCCTTCTCCTTGCTTGGGTGAGTCTTAAGTGTAAGACCATCAGCTCGTACATGTCCTGGCTTCCTGAATTCAAAGCAAACCATATCAGAAGAACTTTTAAAATTTTTGCCACCCTTACCTTTATTCCACTTCTGATGGTGCTTTTGTTTCTTCCTTAGAAAGCTTTTAAATTGCCTAGTGATTAAGGTAACATCATTGCTTTTAGACCCGAAAGAGTTATTATTTATATCGTTAGTCTTTAGAACCATGGTTTTCTCCTTCTTCTTCTCACCTGCATCAAATTATCTTTGGTTCACCCCTTGCTTGTAAGAAATGAGTGTTCCAAGTAAGTTATCAACAGAATAAGTATTCAAATCCTTAGATTTAGTTATTGGAGTAATCTTAGCATCAACGGAAGAAGACAAGCATCTCAAAATTTTATTCACTTTTTATAGTTAGTTATCTCTCTTCCTAAGGCATGTAATGAGATGATAATTTGAGAAAATTTAATATAAATTTCAAATATCATTTCAGTAGGTTTCATACAAAAAATTTTGTAGTCATGCAATAAAATATTTAACCTAAATTGCTTAACTTCATTTATTTCTTCATAAGTAATACACAATCTATCCTAAAATTTTTTACCAGTAGCACAAGTTGAAACATGCATGTAATCTTCAAATTTTAAAGCACATAAAAAATAGTTCAAGCATTTTGCTTTAAGTTGTGCTAAATTCCTATCATCAAAAGTCCATTTTGTAAAAGGAAGTTCAGCTTTAATGCCATTTATTTTACGTAATGGATGTGAATAACCTTCTTTAACAAGCATCCACATATAATAGTCAATCAATTATAAAAACATAGACATGCAAGTTTTTCAAAAAATAGAAAGGTATATTGTCAAAAAAAGGTGGTCGGGTAATAGAATACCATTCAGCAGTATTATGATTACCAGAGTTAGCCATGGATCAAAATTCAAAAGTGTTCAAAAACTAAATTTTATGAATCCCACTCTGATACCACTTGAAAGTTTGTTAGGGATATTAAGCCCTTATGAACTAGCCCAAGGCTAACCAATAAGGGGGTGAATTGGTGTTTTAAAAATGTCTCAATTAAAAATATAATCTTAATCTGAACCAAAATTCACCACAAGAAACTCAAAGTGCGAAAATTAAATGCAAAAAAATAGTAAGAACGAATACATAGAAATTTATAGTGGTTTAGTCAACGTGAACTATGTCCACTCCCTGGAGCCTCTCCTTCGAGTATTGCATTAAACTCAGTGACACTTCTTTTGCTCCCACAAAAAGGTGGAGAAGCCTATATAAACCTCCTTTCTACCGACACCAGTGAGGTAGAGAACCCAACATCTTTTGCTTCCTCCTAAAGCAGGAAAAAAACCTGACTCCTTTCACTTCCTCCTGAAGCAGACAGAGAACCTCAATTAATTATTGAAGTATACCTCTGTTGAACCTCCAAGGAACTAAGGATGATGACCAGAGAAAATGACTCAGATCCTTACTTTAAGCAACTTTTATGAAACCCCTCACAAACTCCCCTTCACAAGATCTCTCTCTCTTCCTTGCTCTCCCTCTCCTATTGGCTCTCTCAGAATAAGACAATAGCAAAAGATACAATATTGGGTAAACAAGTGGTCTTATATAGAAGAGCTCCAAATTTGCTCTTAATTGCAACAAATTAATATTATCGTCTAAGATGATTGATGGATCATCTTATACAAATTTTTCAAATTATTGAGTATCATGTATAACCTTGCCATAAATGCATGTTTGGATGATGGAAAACTAAACTGACCATCTAGGATGATTTCACGATCGACCCAAATGATTAGTTCAAAATGTCAAATATCATCCAGAACATCACCCTGAATGTAATTCTGGATGATGGAAAAATAACTGAGTGTCCATGAAAAATTTTTGGATCTTCCTTAATAATTAATGCAAAATAATACACATTGTTTAGAACATCATTCTAGTCGTCTAGGAAGAAACTAAGGTTTGTTTAATGAATCATCCTGGATGATCCTGTGATCATCCAAGACGATATGATTGAGTAATTAAACCTTAATTACTCTCCCTAATTACCAAACTAATTTAGGCATAATTATACAATATCTTCCAGGATGATGTCCTCGATGATCTTAAAAAATAAAATATTCCAAATTAGATCTGGCAGCTAATTTTTTTTTGTTTGAGCCTATCATCCAAGACGATGCTAATATCGTCTAAGACGATGCTAATATTATCCAAGATGATTTTATTAATTATGGCTGTCTTAATTAGGATGCCCTAATTAAGCTTTCTATTTCTAACTGATCATCCAGGATGATTTGGGATTATCCCGGACATTGTCATCAAAAACAAAAAACTTTAAAAATAGACAAAAATTTTTCCTGAGTGTGTGTGCAAGGTTACTTAGCATAAGGACCCACTTTATTATAATTGACTCAAGAAAAGGTAAAGAATACTTAACAATGATTTATAAACTGACTCAATCCTAATCTAAGCAATCTTGATCTAGCTTGATTTACAATTGACCTTGTGGACCTGGAACATTAGTAGGCAACTGTTAGGGAGAGAAAATTTCAAAAATTCAATTTTTCTTTTCCTGGTTTATGCTCCCTTAACTGAGGGACGGAGGTGGGAGATGGCGGTGGACTGTCGCAAGCAAGCTCATCAGATGAAGATGGAATCTGATGATCAAAGGAAGTCGGCATCGATAACTTTGACGTCTCCAACTATGGTGGTTAATTCAAAAAAATTCAAAATCCTTTGCTTAAGAGTCATGGTCCATTGGTGATTAAGGATGTCTCTGAAATATCTCCTAAGAGAATTCAACATGTGGAAGGCAAAGGTAAGGAAATGGATGAGAGTTTGAATTTGGTTACTCCTAACAATTTTTCATCTATAGTTTTTCTCTCTGATAACAGTCCATCAACTTCTGGAATGAAAATATTTGTTAATCATTTTGGGAATTCAAATGCAATCCCTGGACTATGTCACAGCATGATAAATGAGAATACTCGAAATTTGTTTAACAAAAAAATTCATTCAGAACCTGAATTGAGGAAGGAGAAGATTATAGATAAGCTGCCTGATGGAATGCCGAACAGCACAATTGTCTTGGGTAACGTGAATCCTTAGACCAATAAACCTTACATTAAGCAGAATTTTAATGAAGAAGAAGTGGTTTATTCTGAAGATGGAATTGCAGCAAGGTTACATGAAGATAAAGAGGAAAAGAATTCAGAAAAATTAGCAAACTCATTGGTTATTAAAGTTTTTGGAAAAGTTTTACCTTCTCACTTGGTGGCTTGGGAGATAAGGAAACAGTGGACTCAATTTGGACAATTCCATTTTACTACTTTAGGTAGTGGATGGTTCTTATGTTCTTTCTCATCGGAAGAAATGGTGGAAGCAGTCCATTCAAGTGGCCCGTGGTTTGTAAAATCCATGCTATTTGGTCTTTTTAAAAGATGGGTGGATGGCTGAGTTTTTTTTTAGAAGTTAAAGTAAACATCTAGAGAGACTCCTAAATGGGCTTATAATTATGTATAGTAGTATGCCTATAAGAGTAATGCAATTAAATTTTGATTTTTAGTTAGTTTCTAATATAATGCATGTTAGTTGAAGTCTCCAAATATAGAATGTATATAAAAAAAAAGGCTTATAAAATAATTTTTTATAAAATTAGACTTCCCCAGGTTCAACACCTCATCCTCATAGGTCAGATTATCTTAACTCTACCGGCACGCACGGAGGTGTCTTAAAGCAAGGAAATAAAAGATGCATTAATATGCATGTAACCCTGGATGATCTCCAGCTTATTTCCTAGATCATTATATTTATATATTATTTAATTCTTAAAATTTTGTATTTTAGCTATAAATAGAAAATGTTTTATCCCTAAAGAGCCTAGTAAAACTAGGTGCATACATATGCAAGAAAGAAACATATAAAAAGAAGGAAATTTTTACTGAGGAAGAAAAATAAACACATTAATAAAATATCAACCAGAGTAAGAAGAGTCCAAAAGTAAATGGAAATTGCCATATAATGTACAATCCAGGGTTTACAGAAAAGTAATTGTGGCTAGGCCCCACCTATAACATCCTGGATTCTAATCTTACAGAATGACATAAGTCTTAAAAATAAGATATTTTGTCTTGGTCTTTGTCTTCTGATTCTTCTGTGGATCACTTTTTTTTTAGTCTTCTTTATGGTTGTTCCTCTAGAAGGATATCCGGGGTTTTCTTTTCTCTTAGGTCCCCTATATTTGAAATGCCTTATTTTATAGACTTTTATAACTCTTTATTTTGAATAAAATTACATCGTGAAGAAGGAAAATCTAGACTCTCCTATAGGGTTATTCTAAATAATTAAAATAAAATATCCCAAGCGATTATATATGTAAATAAAAATACTCATGTCAGCCACACTTGGTAATGTTCTTATTTATTTGGGGGTTAAGCGGTTGAAGCTCCAGAAGCACTTGAAGTAATTATATATATACTTTATTTATTTTAGCTCTAATTTTTAAGCGTTACATGAGCATGGCAACCTGTAGAAAACAACATTAGTAGCAAGATCGCTCCTAACCTATGGGTAATCTATCGCATACCACATCGTAAAGATAATATAATAATAAAACTCATTATTACAATAATCAACACCATAAATCAATCAAAATAACCTTCACACATGCCACATACAGAGCGTTATATCACAAAAGTAGAAAGAAAAAATATATAGGTCTAACCTAGAGCTAGATTTTGTGTCCTAATAAATAATTCTATTTGTGTAGTAAACTGTGTGATCTTGAATAGTTCCTATGTTGGGCAATTAATTTAAGTTATTTGTGATTTGATTTGTTGAAGTTCAAAGGAGAATTTTAATTAAAGTTTAAATATTAGTATATTGAGATAAATTTTAATTAATTTAATTGGTTGATAAATTTTAATTCTTTGGATAATATTCTCATAAATTTAAGTTTGAGTTACTGAATTTTTAGAAGATCTGTGGTATCCTGTCCACTAAGTCAAAGGGGTGCACAAGTGACTTTTAGAAAAAGGCCAAGTTATAGGGTCCTAGTATATTTATTAAATATTAAAACTTATGGGGAGTAATTAGAGTTTGCGGTTGCTGGATTTGGAGTTTTTTACACAATGTTATGATTTTTGGAAGTTTTAGGGGTAGTTATTGAACTATGGTTGACCAAGGAGTTAACATTTTTAATTTAGGTTTGTTTCCAAAATATTAATATTTTTAATAAATATTAGATTTTAATTGGAGTTGAATGCTTTTTAGTTTACTCAATTTGGATGTTTTTTTATAATTAGTTGTGAATTTTAAAATTTAGGGTAAAATTTAATAAATTATTAAAATTACTTAATTAAGGATAATTTAGAGGTTTTGATCCAAATCAGCCCTAATCCTCTTGGAATCACCTCCAAAGCTCACGAATGACCCAAAGAAGAGTTTCAAAGTGTTCAAAAAATTTAGGAAATTTTTAATAATATTTAATTATTTAATTTAATTAAAGGGGTAATTTTAATCAAAATTAAATGAATATTAAAATTAAGGTCCGATTAAATAAATTTTAAATTTCTTTTATTAAGTATAAAATTTTGAAGAGTTTGATACATCATTGGTAATTTTTGGATTTAATTTGTAATTTATTAAAAGTTATTGAAATTATCTGGATTTAATTAAATGGTTAAATTAGGGTTTATTAATTAAGTGGCTTAAAGTCCCCTAAAATTTTCTATAAAATTATAGGGGGTTTGAAATGTGATAAGTTCAAATAGTTCAAGTTTCATGCCATTCTGAGGTGTATCATAATCACTAAAATTTCTCAAAGTTTTCTAGACGTGTCCTTAATTATTATCCTTAGGGTGTGACTAGGTTAAATAAGTTTAAATCAAGTATCATGACTAACCCTTAGGAAATGTAAGAAAAAACTCAGCAAACCATCACAAACCATATCCTTAGAACTAAGAGAGCTTATGCCAAGTGCTTGTTCATCATAAACATACAAAATATTTGAACAATAATTAATAGGATTAATGATTTGATTAGTGAATAATTGGAGTCCAATTATTCACTAATCCTTCCCCATGAATTATAGTCACCTGCTCAGTCTATATTTAAAATTTTAAAATAATTTCTCAATTTTTAAAGACTTAAAAATATATATAATTTTAAAATATTTTTAAATACATATATATTAGCTTATATAAATATATAAGTTTTAAAACAAAATAATTTAAAATATTTTCTTTTAAAAGATCCAATGATCATCCAAAAATAAGTTAAAATAATTCAAAATAAAATTTTCATTTTGTAAATACTTAATATAATATTAAATTAATTTGTAATTAAGCATTAAAGTAATCAAATAATTAATAAAAAACATACAAAAATAGGTTTTAACCTCTAAAATTAATTTAAAAAATAAATACTTAATTTTATACAAATTTTAAGGTAATATGTTAATGTTTAGGATTATATAATGTTAAAGTAGATATGAATTAAATATGTTAAAATAAGAGTTTTTAAAATAATTTAAAATATATAATATATTTTAAAATGATTTTAATTTTAAATGAATAAAATTTTAAAAAATCTTAAAATTTTGATATTTTATATGAATTTTTTGGATTTAAAAAATAATTTTAAATAATTATTTTAAATTAATATGAATTAAAAATTATTTAAAATTAAATAAAATTAATTAAAACCAATTATCCAATGGTGGGCTACATGGGAGGTTATGATTGGGCAGTTTAAACTGCAAAAATGATTGTCACGAAGAGCAATTAATGGCCAATTATTGCGGCACGACAATTATTGGCCATTAATGTTGAATAGTGATGGCGGCGGATGCGGTGTGACTTAACCTAGTTAGTAGTTGCTACGCGCCATTGGATTGTCTGCTATTTTGGGGGGATGACCTTGATTTCGCTGGACTGAGGGTGAGACCGTGATATCAACTATGCAACCAGACATAACCATAAATGTGCTGAATCTGGATCGTTAATCGAGAAATCGATGGTCCAGGAAATATACAGTGCATGCATGCGGCTACCCGAAACCCTAAAATGAAAACACCTTCATTTTGGAGAATGGCTCAATCAAATTTAATGAAAATCTAAACATAGGTTAAGGGCATGAAAGAAATCATGGGGGCCCTTTTTGACATTTTGAAAGCACACATTAAAAAGTAAAATGGGTTTATGTATTTTAGCTAGGGTTTCGAATTTACCTTAATCCAACTATTAGATTCAGGAAATATCGATTATTCTTAGCTTTTAGTATATCCAAGTTAAATTCCTTACAAGACTTAAAGCACTGGAAACCCTTGGACTGTATGCTATAAGGCTTGGATGAACTTAGGGCTTAAGGTGGTTGGGAACTCATCGGTGATTACTTTGACCAGAGGAATTGAGTGGGGAAGGGTGGGGGAAGGTTTGGAGAGCTCACACAAGCAATATCTCGTGCTTGGAGAGCATATTGAAAGAGCAAAAGAAATATCCCCTCCATGAAGCCCTAATACCTCAATTTATAGTCCAAGACCCATGATGAATGGCTAGGATCATTTCTAGGGTCAATTAGGAGGGAAATAATCCTCCTTGGTCCTGATTTGGGTCAAGGAAAGATTTGGATGGGTTTTAAATGCAAAGGGGGTGAATTTGACTTACATAGGTCAAATTTGACCAAATTAGGCTTGGGTTGACCTAATCAACATGGTCAATCAAACCCAAATGGGTGAGGGATTGGGCAAGAGAGGCCTTAAAATTGATTTAAATTAAAAAGGAGGTGATTTAGGCTAGTTTTGTTAATCTAGGTTGACTTGGTCAACCAAGTTGACTTAGGACTTGGGTCTAGACTTAACAAGCTTGGTTTGACCCACTGAACTTAATAGAGGTGGTCTTAGGATTTGGCTTGGTCAATTTAATCAAATCATCCCAACTTGACCCAAGGTTGAGTGGAAAATAAGGTCAACAAATGGACTCCCAACATGGGTGGCGAATAATTAGTGTACCACAAATGTTGACATTGATTGAATGTGATAAGAGAAGTAAGTTAATGAATATATGGAGGATCACCAAAGGAAGAAAGTAGAGATGTCATGTATCTATCTTACCCTTTCGTAAGGGTTGGATAGAGAAGAAAACAAAGGTAAAGGGTCTCACATTCATTTAACCATATCAAAGCACTAAATATAGGTAGCTCGATGTTCACCTAATCATATTAAAACATTAAAATAAAGAGCAAAAGGGGAATGTAAACCAACTACCCACCTAACCATATTGAAATAGCCTAATAGAAGGTAGAAGGATCCTGCATTCACCTGACGACATTGAAATAGTGAATGGGGGTGACTCAATACTCACCTAACTATATAAAAATAGTGAATAGAGAAGTAAAACTATTTGATGTCTATCTGACCATATCAAAATAGTAAGACAATTATGGAAAAGATTCTGACATTCACCTGACCATATCAAAATAGTGAATGTAGACAAGTCGATGTTCGCCTGACCATATCAAAATAATGAAATAAAGAGTGAAAGAAAGCTCAACAACCCCCTAACTTGAGGTATAAAATAAGGGGAATGATGAGGTGGTGAAGTATGCATCCCTGGAACTCTATTAGGCACATAACTAAGAAAGGTTCAATATTTTCTTGACCATATCAAAATAACAAATGTGAATGGCTCAATACTCATGTTACCATATCAAAATAGTGAGAAAGGAGTCAAAATATTTAATGTATGTTTGACCATATTGAAATAACATAATAAAAGAGAAAAGTCACCTCAACAATAACTTGACACACAACTGCTTAGGGGTGTGAGGGATAAGAAAAAGTAAATGGGAGAATTCTAAGAAAATAGTTATTTAAGAAATCCCGAGTTATCATTTTGGTTATGCTGTTGTAGAGGACAAGTCATCGTGGCCATGAGTATCCAAATGCCTACAGAATTTCTTAAGCAACACTAAAATCATATGAAGCATAAGAATCAGACTGATGCCTTGATGGATAACAAAAAAGATACGTCATCAGTAGAGTGTGAGAGGGGCGATCTCATTCCAAGTGAGTAATAATTGAAGTAACTAGTGGACACACTTACTATGAAGAACAAAACTATATCAAGGTGAAATAATCATTAAGGAGTTATAGTGGTGCACTCATACTAACTGATGGGATCTTGTAAGAAGGGAAAATAACATCAACACATCCAAGGAACCTCTCCCTTGCAACCAAGAGTTGGGTCCCAATGGGTTTGTATGTTGCTAAAGAAGCCAGGGAGTTATTCTTTTGCTAGAAAATTAAAGCTCACAAAGAGGTAATGGTGACATCTAAGACATGATGTACTATATCACAAACGAGGAGATAAATTGAAGTGGCGAGGGGATGTACTCACCACCAAGGATAATAATTTCAAATAAACTTAACAATCATCAAAATATATTACAGTGGAAATATCCAAACAAACTGGTGGGATCCTGTGAGAAGTGAAAGCAACACCAATACATCCATATGACTACTTTGGTAGCTAAGAGTAAAGTATGAATGGGATAGTAGGTTGCTAAGAGAAGCTAGGGAGCTGATCTTCTGTTAGAAAATCAAAGCTCTCAAAGAAACAACGATAACATTTGAGAAAAGATGTACTACATCACAACTCGGGAAATAACTTGATGTAGCAAGGGGATATACTCACCACCAAGGATAATAAATCGGATCAACAATCATTAGAAGATCACAATGATAACACCCACACCAATTGGTTGGACCCTGTGGGGAGTGAAATCAACACTAACGCATCCATAGAACTACTCTTGCAATTAAGAGTAGGGTATGAATGAGAGAGTAGGTTTCCAAAAGAGAGTTGAAGTGGGGATGGCCTTTCTTTGGAAAACTCCAAGCCCATGAAGAACTGGTGTTAACTTCCAAAACATGATATACCACATCACCAATTAAGATAATGATGATCACAAATAATCTTAACAAAATAAGTTTAAGTTCATTCATGATGCAATCACTGAGATGCTTCAAAGGAGAGGGAAAGGGAGATAAGTCTGGGGGGACTTGAGCTCTTAGAGAGTAAAGCCAGATTCTACCTGTGATAAGGGCAACTATTTTTGCTCAACAGAGATCTTCCCTCTCTTTTATTTTATCATAATATATACTTTTTATTTTATTTTTATTATATTCACAGTCAATAATTAGGTATATCCTATACTATCAAAGACAACACATGGTAGAGGGAACGTTTACCATATCCATGAGTTACTCATAGTATGAAATATCCTCTAATGACAAGAATACAAAGAGAGGGATATATGGTTGGCTTTGATAACCTTGGCCATATTTGCTACAGGAATAAAACTGAGGAGAGAGAGATTATATAAGTTCAGTAAAAGAGTGACATATTGGCTTTAACAATCTAGGCCTCATTTAACTCATGTGAATGAACTAGAGAGCATAATTACAACAAAATTATTATATCACTATAGGAAAATCACACATTTTCGGCGGCCTTTTCTTGCAGAATTTGAGCAATTTTCGGCGGTTTTTTAATTTTCCGGCAGTTTTCCAACGGCTTTCTTGCCGCCGGTAAAAACGGCGTAGGAAAATAATTTCCGACGGCTTTTTCCGGCAGCAAATGATGCCGGCGGCTTGCTAGCGGACACAAACCGCCGGTTGAATAAAAAAAAAATTCAGGCGGCTTGCCGGCGACCCCCTACAGCCGCTCCCGCCAGCTTCCCGGGTGACCCGATCCCATCGGCACGCCAGCGCCCGCTCCGGCTGTCGCGCAAGACCGCGGGTCGTGCCGGACCAGACCGAGCCCGAGTGCGCCGGTGCCAGACCGCGGGTCGTGCCGGACCAGACCGAGCCCGAGTGCGCCGGTCCGTGCGCGTGATCCAGCCCAAGCCCAAATGCGCCAACTCGCCCGCTCCCGCGCCTGTCTTCGCTGAGATTCGAACCGTAGACCTCCTCACCCGCAGCCCCGATGCCTGACCAATGCGCCGATTCTGCAAAATGGTTAAATGTATGTATTTTTTATTTATATTAAAACAGTCTGAATATTATAATTAAACATTATTTATTTAAAATTTTTATTTTAATTGATAATTAAAATAAACTAGTTAAGTAAAGCCGCCGGTAATCCGTCGGAAAGCCGCCGAAAAATTCCTAGGGAAAATTTTGCGGGAAATTAGCCGCCGCAAAATTTTACGGGGAAATTAGCCGTCGGAAAGCCGCCAGTAATCTGTTGGAAAGCCGCCGAAAAAATTCCGCGGGATAATTTTGCGGGAAATTAGCCGTCGCAAAATTTTGCGGGGAAATTAGCCGTCGGAAAGCCGCCGGTAAGCCGTCGGAAAGCCGCCGAAAAATTTTGTAGGAAATAAGCTGTCAAAAACTGCCAGAAATCCGCCGGAAAGCCGCTGGAAAACTGACCGCCGGAAAGCCACCGAAAAATTCTGCCAGTAATAAGTGATTTTCCTTTAGTGTATGAATAAAATCCATATTTGGATAGTGGATTAACATAATCATTCCTGATTAAAATAGGTTGGTATGGACCTAGTATCATATTCCCTAAGGGATATAAGCTAATGGTTTTGATATCCCAGATCAAATTCAACTCATATGAATGAATTGGGGAGCATAACTATCACACTAAGATTAATAGAAGAATGAAATTCATATTGGGATGGTGGGTCAACATCACCACACCTAACTATTATGGGCTAGGTATGGACCCGGTATCACATTCCACAAGGGGTTTAAACCAGCAGTTTTGATATCCCAGATAACACTTAGGGGTGACGAGGGAAACTAGAGAGCTAAAACACATGGTGAATTCAAAGGCATGTGAATTTCATAAGTCTATACTGAGCTAGGTAAACCATAAAGCTTGAATACATATAAATCATATGGTTTACAATAAAGGGGAAAGGAAAATCCAAGAAAATAATACATATTAGATTTGATAACCCAGACCACATTTAGGGATGACATGTGAAACTAGGGGGACTAAACCCTAAAATGGGAAGATTAATTGAAGGTTATATATGTAAGTACTAATATGATTGGTGTGCACAGGCATAAGAACAAACATCCTAATGGTGTATTAATATATCACATATCAAGGATAGCCTTACACTGTTCATAATGGGCATCATGTGGTATAAGATAAATCGTCATGGCCACACAAACTACTGAAAAGTAATAGGATTTCCTTCAAGTGGTACATATATAGAGGAATATTTTCAGGCAGTAGGGAAGCTTCCCTTATGATGTGTAAAACTCAAGCATAGTACTTTTTTAAGTACTGTATGTAGATGACAAGCATAGGGTGAACACCATTTTTATCAATGAGTAGTTAAGCACCACCTTCATAGACTTGATCTACAATTAAGGGGAATTTCCAAATAGTCTCAAACTTACCACTTTGGTGATGACACAAAATAATAGGCCTACGTAAAACAAGCACCATGTCGCCATCCCGGAAAGCATGGAGTTGAACAAGGTGATCATATGACCGGACCATATAGGCATGGTATAACTTGAGGTTCTAATGAGCTTGAAGATGAAGCTCTTCCAAACCATCGAGTTCTTCCAACCATAGTCAAGCATTATCCTTATGGGAAAGATCGTGGCTAATTACCACATAAAATAAGGGGAGCTCGACCTCAAGTGGGAGGACAACCTCAACACTTAAGGCCAAGACATATGAGGTAGAATGAGTAGGAGTACAGTATGTAGTCCTATAGGCCAATAATGCCTTGGGTAACATATCATGCCACTTGCTTATTTTCCACAAGAATTTTCTTATCAATTGTACAAGAGTTTTATTAAATGCTTACGCCAGGCCATTGTCTTTGGGGTAGTAAATTGAAGAGTATTGTCAATTGATGTTATGGTGGCAAGAAAATTTAGTGATCTTGGTGCTTCTAAGTGATGAGCCATTCTCAAAAATTATACGGCATAGAAAACCAAAGTGGTAAATAGTGTGAAATTAAAATAAGTGCATTCCATCATCTAATTTAACCTCGTTAAGTAGAATAGATTCCAACTGCTTAGATAAGTAATCAGTGATTGACAAAATAAACATATGACCCTTAGAGAAAGGAGGGTCAATATGACCATCTTCATCCATGCCCTAACCTTCAAATGGCTAAGAAAATATAAAATGGTGCATCAGATTAGGCGGTTGGTGAATCACCTTACCATGAATCTAGTACTGGTGGAACTTTCTAGCATGCTCCATATAATCATGGATCATAGTCGGCCAATAGTAACCGAGCCATTTGATTCTTCCATTCATGTTTAGTCCAAACTGATAAGAACCATAAAGCCCCTTGTATATCTAACACATGACCTTACGAGCCTCCTCATTTTTATGGCCATGTAGCTAAATTTTGTCAAAAGAGCATCGATGCAAGGTTTCATTTACATAAATAAATGATAAGGCTCTTTTTCTAATTTGAGTAGTAAGAGATTGATCATCAAGGAGCTGACCATATTTCAAATACTCAACAAAGAGGACTCGCCAATCTAAATCTTCCTCAACAGTAAAGACTATAAGGGTTTGGTCTTGAGAAGATAAGTCTGCGGTGCACATGGTTTGTTGATATTGGTCAATAATAGACACTGGGTTTTAAGTTGGGTCAGCTAGTACATTAGCTAGTTTGACCAATGAATCTTCTTTACCATTTATAGATCAAGGAATTTTAGCTAAGGTCACTTCAAGAATCAAACTTAAGATCTCCATTAATTTGTTGTAATAGGATAAGAGCTCAAGCTTAGGCACTTTGAAGACTCCAGCTACTTGATTGATGATTAGTTAGGAGTCTCCAATGATCTTCACCCGCATAATCCTCATCTGAATATCTAACTCAAGTTCCAAAATCAAAGCTTCGTACTTAGCTTTATTATTAGTATAAGGTTTTTAAAGACTATAGGAGTATCTAAGAGTATAACCTTTAGGGGATACAAAAATTTGGCCCAAACCTACCCTAATTATTGGAGTTATATTTTCGATATAAGATTTAATGAAGGATGCACCATCAAAATAAAACTCACAAGTAGGGGACACTCATGATTAGTTCATCAGGTAAATAATCATTGAGTGGGGAATTTGCACGGGATCGGGTGAGTAGCAAGAAAGTCAGATAGAGCCTGTCGTTTGATGGCTCGTTGAGAGACAAAAGTAATGTTAAACTACAATAATCATAGAAAAAATTGCTAAATAACCTGAGAGAATTGGACGGGTCATCAAATACTATAAGGGGTTGACTCAAAAATTAAGTTAACTTTTTACAAAAGGATAGTAATGACTAAACTTCTGCACCACAAAGATCAAATTCAAGCACTTCTTTTCCATCACTGGGTATTTAGCACTATAGGTATCAACCATCTGTTAAGGTAGTATAAGGCATTTTCTTTGCCTTCCTCATTCCTTGAGTTAAGAGTGCACCTAAGGATTCATCTAGGGATATAGTGTAGAGAATTAATGGCCTCCCTGGAATGGGTATAACTAATATAGGGGGATTCATCAGGTAGCACTTTATACTCTCAAAGGCCTCCTGAAAATATTCATCTCAATGAAAATGAGCATCCTTCTTTATGAGGCAGTGAAGGGGTGACATCTATTTAAAAGATTAGAGATAAAACTCTGCAAGAAAGCAAGCTTGCCTTGGAAAGATCTCAAATGGGTAAGACTCTTGAGAGGCTTCAAGTCCATTATGACTTTGATCATGGAAGGATTAATCTATATGCCATAGTAGCAAACTATAAACCCTATGAACTTTCCCACACTAACACCAAATGAGCATTTCAAGGGGTTCTTCTTTAAATCATACTTTCATAGGTGTTTAAAAATGTTTTGTAGATCTCGAAGGTGATCTCCACAGTCTTTACTTTTGACTACAAGATCATCCATATAGAATTCAACCTAGTCATGTATCATCTCATCAAAGATAAACATCATGGCACACTGGTAGGTGCCTCAGTATCTTTTAGACCGAAGGGCATCACCTTATAGCAAAACATACATATAGGTATATAGAACATAGTGAACTTCTCTTATTTAAGGGCCTTTTTTATCTAATCTTAACCAAATGAATCATCCATGAAGGAGAATATGATATGGGATGAAGTAATATCTACCATAAGCTCGAGGAGCTCGGGGATAGGAAGAGGGAAATCATATTTAGGGCATGCCTTATTCAAATCATGGAAGTCAATATAGATAAGAATTAGCCAGCTCTTCTTAAAGTCAGGAATGATATTGACAAGCTAAGTAGGATACTTCTCTTCATGAATGAATACAACTTCTATAGGCTTCTTAGTTTTAGTAAATACCTATTGTTCAATCTCCAACCTCATCCTACGAGGTGACTATCTAACAGGGACTGCATCAGGATTAATAGCCAAGTTATGGATGGCTACTTATAGGTTTAAACTAGGCAACTTAGTATAATTCTAGGCAAAATAGTCTTTAAACTCTAAAAATAGTTTGATGTACTCTTGAGCCTATGAGTTAGATAATAAGGCTCTATGAAAAATGGGTCTAGGAACTGAATTAGTACCCATGTTAACCTCACGTAATTCATCCATGGTAGATGTGGTGCCATCTTCGAACTCAAATGGAGCATCAAGGACCCTATCCTTAAAATCACCCGGGTCTTATTCATTAGGAAAGGGAAATAACTGGATATGAATGAGAGATAACACAAACATTGGCATGAGTAAACCAATCCTTCATAACATAACCCAAGTTGTTATAACTCGATCTTTTGAGTTTATGATTTTGATGATAACAAATAATATTGATTACTATTTTATTTCTCCTAGTATTTGTAGTGCATATTTATTTGTATGTTGACTAATATTTTAGGTATACCATGTAACGTTCTTTGAAGATTCAGGGCTCAAGATTGGGTAGAATAGATTATATTATATGAGTCTATAATTTTCATTTCCTAAGTTAAGTCCTATAATAATATATGTTAGCTTGGTGACCGTGCACACATTTAGGGGGAGTAAAAATAATTTTAACTATTTTAATTTTTTTGTACATCATACTATATGATCTAGATCATACTGTACGCTTCAGATCGTATTATAAGATCCAAATCGTACTATATGATCCATATCGTACTATATGATCTAATGTTTTAAAAATAAGTTAAAATATTTTATTTTTTTAGAAAAATATTTTTAAAATATAACTAATTGTACAGTATGAACACCACTTCATACTAGATAATATATTATAATTAGAAAGTCTACCGTTTATTAAATTAGGTAAAATTTTGAATTTGAAAATTTTTTCTAATCATACTATATAATTTTGGTCATACTATATGATGTTTAAAACTTTGCCTAATTTGATCCTGTGATTTTTCAATTAAATCTACTTAAATTTAATATTCTGATCGTTCTATATGAACTAGATTGTACTGTACAATCAACAGAGATGATTTTGGCTGTCCCATGCTTCATCATGGACTAAATGTATTTTAATTGAACTATTCATATAGTACTAACTAGAAATCATAAAGTATGAATAAGTAAATTGAACTGTTCGTATAGTACTAAGTGGTGATCGTACAGTACTAATAGGTTAAATTTAGCATATAATACTAGACAAACCTGTAATTATCTTGTACGATCTTTGATGGCTAAACTATTTTTTAGGGTTTTTTTAAGCCCTGTATTTAAGCTTTCTCATAAAATTTTGTAAGATTTTTTGGTAGCCATTGAAGCTTCATTTTTTGGAGAAAACTTTAAAAGAGAACTTGAAAGAGAGAGAGGAAAGAGTAGAGTTTAAGAGAGGGAGAAGATCCTTCGAGGGGGTTTCAAGGGAGTGTGTAGGAGATTTCACACGATTGCTCCTGCAAGCTTGCACCTTAGTATCATCAGATTCAAGTTTCATCTTGAAGGAAGTTTTGTGAAGAAGAAGATCTTATTAGTGTCAAAGGGCCTGACTCCTCCGCCATACCAGGGAAGGTAGAAGTGATTTTGTAAGGACTTCTTCGCCTAGCTGTGGGGACTAAAGGAGTGTCACTAAAGGTTTAATGTAATACTCGGAGGGTTCCTCTAGGGAGTGGACATAGGCAAGGTTTGACTGAACCACTATAAATTTGGTGTGTTCTTTCCTTTATTATTTATGCACTTTATTTTTGCATTTATTTTTGTTTCTATTAACTGCGTGGGTGAAATTGATGATCTATCTTTTTATTATGAATATAATTTGCTTCCAAATTAAGTTATAAAAATGATTTCTTTTCATTAAAGAAGTATTTAAATATTCAATTCACTCCCCCTCTTAGCACATCTTATACTTTTATTTGGTATTAGAGCGGGGTCTCAAAAATAGTATTTTAGCAAACCTTGAGAAAAATGATCATAGCATATTTTGGAAACATAACATTACGGAAGGTTATTCAATCACATGAGCACTTTTATTTGAATTTTTTTTTTATTTTCAAAAAATTCGCTTGTCTACTTTCTAGTAATAAATTGATTATCGAATGTGCCATATTATTCAAACTAACTATAATGTACCATCACATTTTATAGATGGAGTCAAAGTTAATATTCTTTTTAATGAATGGAGTTGATAGAATAATTTAATACTCAACTAAATGCTAAATGCTTGAATTATTTTTTAAGTGCGTTAAATTCTAATGACTGCATGAGAATCTCTATATGCACTACTAAGAAAGAAGTTTGGGATAGATTATGCACTACATATAAAGGTACTAGTGAAGTCAAGACAATTAAGTTGAATATTCTAATGCATAAATATGAACTTTTTTGCATGAAACCTTATGAGACGATCTTAGACATGCATACTAGATTTACTCATATTGTGATGCCATTGCATGCTTTAGGTAGAAACTTTCAAACTTTGAAAAGGTTAAAAAAAATTTATGTTCTCTACTTAATAAATTTGATGCCAAAGTCACGATTATATGTGAATCAAATTATTTGAATGCTTATTCTATAGACAATCTAATAGGTGCACTCATTGCCTATGAACAAAGTATGAGTCAAGGACTTTTGGATGCAGATGATGAGAAGACTATAGTGCTAAAAGCCAAAGACATAGATGAATGTGACTTAGTAGATGATGAGAGCAAGGAGATAGCATTGTTAACAAATAAATTTGAAAGTCTGTTGAAGCATAAACATAAACATCAACAAAAGTGAAGTAAAGGTAAAAATGGTAAAAATGTTTAAGTTTTCTTCTAACGTTATTTGCTTTGGTTGAGGAAAATCGAACATTTGAAATTTGAATGCCCCAACTTCAAAACTCTTCCTACAAGGAAAAAGAGTAAAAATAAGTTGATTGAAATATGGGGATTAGATAAAAAGAAAAAAAAATCTCCTAGATAGACCTAGCTTTTGAATCATCAGAACAGGAGTACAATGATGAGGCATAAGTATGTTAAGGTTTATTTGTGTTTTTTGTTTATGTGTTATATATGTTTGTTTATCTATTGTGTGCGTTTAATTTTTATTATATTTTAAACATAATTTATATTTTTGTTTCTTTATTGTGTTATTATATTCTTATACATGTATTTTAATTTTATGTGTTATTTTATCTTTCTTTTCGATAATGTCAAAGGAGGAGAATATATTGTGGTTGATTATATTTATGTTATTTATTTATTTATTGTGGTTGGTAGCATTTATGTCTTCTCTATTATTTAGCTTTAAAAAATGCTTTCCCCAATTTTTAAATGTAATTCTTTTAATGAGGGGGAGTTTTGTAGAAAATATTCTTAGTTTGCAAATTCAACCATATTATTTGTCATCATAAAAAAGGGAGAGATTGTTACAACTCAAGCTTTCGAGTTTATGATTTTGATGATAAAAAATAATATTGATTACTACTTTATTGTTTCTAGTATTTGTAGTGCATATTTGTTTGTATGTTAACAAATATTTCAAGTACACCATACAACATTTTTTGAAAATTTAGGGATCAAGATTGCGTTGAAGAGGTTATGTTATATGAGTCTATAATTTTCATTTATTGAGTCAAATCCTATAATTATATATGTTAACTTGGTGATCGTGCACATTTTTAGGGGTAGAAAAAATGATTTTAATTTTTTTTTGTACATCATATTGTATAATCTAAATTGTACTATACGATCTGGTGTTATAGAAATAAATTAAAATATTTTATTTTGTTGGGAAAAATATTTTTAAATACAACTAATTATACAATACAAACACCACATCGTATGGATGATCTGTTATAATTAGAAAGCCTGCCGTCCATTAAATTATGAAAAATTTTGAATTTCAAAAGTTGTTCTAATCATACTGTACGATTTTAAAACTTTGTATTATTTGATCTTATGGTTATTCAATTGAATATGCTTAAATTTGATATTCTGATCATACTGTACAAACTAGATCGTATTGTATGATCAATATAGACGATTTTGGCAATCCCTTGCTTCATCCTGGATGAACTACATTTTAATTGAACTATTCGTACAGTACTAACTAGACATCGTACAGTACGAACAAGAAAATTGAATTATTCATACAATACTAACTGGTGATCGTACAATACTATCAGGTCAAATTCTACATATCGTACTAGACGATCCTGCAGCATCCTGTACGATCTTTGACGGCTGAACTAATTTTTAAGGGTTTTTTGAAGTCTTCTATTTAAGCTTTCTCATAAGACTTTGTAAGAGTCTTTGGCAGCCATTGCAGCTTTGTTTTTATGGAGAGAACCTAAAGATATAACTTTTAAGGGAGAGAGGAAAGGGTGGAGTTTGAGAGAGGGAGAAGATCCTTGGAGGGAGTTTCAAGGGAGTGTGCAGGTGATCTCACACTTGCACCTTAGTACCATCAGATTCACGGTTCATCTTGAGGGAAGTTTTGGTAATAAGAAGATCTATTTGGTCTCAAAGGACCTGGCTCCTCTGCCGCACCGGTGTAGGTGGAAGTGATTTTGTTAGGGCTTCTCTGTCTAGTTGTGGGGCTAAAGGAGAGTCACTAAAGGTTTAGTGCAATACTCAGAGGGTTCCTCCGGGGAGTGGACGTAGGTCAAAATTTGACCAAACCACTTTAAATCAAGTGTGTTCTTTCCTTTATTATTTTTTCACTTTATTTATGTATTTATTTTTATTGCGATTAAGTGCGTGGGTGAAATTGATGATCTATCTTTTTATTCTAAATATAATTTGCTTCCATATCAAGTTATAAAAAGTGGTTTATTTTTATTAAAGAAGTATTTAAAAATCTAATTCACCCCCATCTTGGCGCATCTCATACTTTTATTTGGTGTGAGAGCAGTTTCTAGTGGTATCTCGACTTTCACAAGCCTTGTATGGTTTGAAGTATATCAGTTCACCAAACATGGGCTTTCTATAGAGCTCATTCATGGGATCAAGTCAAATGAATGACACCCCACTCAACACAACCTTCCATAAAAGGGGAAAAGTAATGAGGGATATGTGTGACTTTATCATCCATAGCGGTCTCCACAGGACCCTAACTCTTAAAACCCAATGGGGCTCATACGCTATGGGATAAAGAGGCACACTTACTAGATTGTGGTGGCATAAATAATTTGTGTTGTTCAGGCACAGAGTGATTGTTACTTTGTAATGGACCGCCAATATTAGTGGAAGGTGTAATCTAAGCTCTTTGATGAGATTACTCAACTCTTGTTCCACACATCTAATGGGAAAGAGATTATTCATTAGTAGTCTGATGTTGCAAGTCTACCTTCTCATCTGATCTTTCATCAATAACTAATCCACTCTTATGTATCATGTATCTACAAAAGATAGGGAGTGAACTGTAATAAGTAGAACTCAAGGCTGGTGAAGGAACTAAATAATAAGGAATATCAATCATCTCATCATCTGAAGAGTCGGGGTCAACAATCAAATAAGAACTACAAATATATGAGGGAGGAGGAATTCGAGTTTTAAAGTTTCTCGTGGGGTGAGCTGATTCTCTACCTCTACCCCATCATCCCCTACCTCTAATAGGGGGAACATCATACCCAACTACAAACTAAAAAGGAGATCTATAAAAATTTGCAGTAGAAACACCTACCTCAATACCAACCTATGATGGACCCTATATAAGTGGTTGTGTATTACCCTCTATAATACTAATAAGTATCACTAGTGACTGGGCTGGGGAGGTCTACAAGTCTTTTGAGGTATGTAATGCTTGACATCTTTATAGATAGAGAGATCATGTATAGCTAAAGGCTGAGTATCTTCCTTATGTTCTTCATGCATTGGTGTGGGGTA
The DNA here is from genome assembly GCF_001605985.2 of Dendrobium catenatum. Taxonomy (NCBI): domain Eukaryota; kingdom Viridiplantae; phylum Streptophyta; class Magnoliopsida; order Asparagales; family Orchidaceae; genus Dendrobium; species Dendrobium catenatum. The sequence continues at coordinate 14,573,792 of NW_021318595.1, read as the reverse complement.
GAGGGAACCATTCCATAATCATGAATCCAAGGCCTTCCTAAGAGAGCCTTGTATGTGATATCCATTTTAATCACATGAAACTTTACCTCAATTATGAAACCTCCAAACTTCAAAGGCAGGGTAGTAGACCCTAGAGCACATTGGCCGTAGTTATTGAAGCCTTTCAACTAATCTTATCAGAGGTAAGCTTCAAATGAACAAGAGAGAGATTCTTTAAAGTCATATAGCTCAGGAAGTTGACTAAAGCCCCCTAATTAATGAGGACCCTGTTCAACTCATAATTATTAACTTCAGTAGTGACATATAATGGATGATTGTGCTGAGAAGTCCCTAAAAGAAGATCTCAATCTAAAAAGGTAATACATGGTATATCTCTCAAATAACATGCATCCCCAATATACTTAGAACAAAGAAAGCTTGATAAGATTCTAGCTCCAACAGTGCTTTCACCAGAGTCTCTCTTAAGTTGGATGACATCATCAAAGCATCATAAACACTAAGAAGGGAAGGGATCTTCCTTAAGTCAACCAACACATTATAATCAACCTCTAATTGAGGGCCTATTCCTTTCTTACTAGACTGCTCTTGTCAAGAAGGGATAGGATTATCCTGTTGGGTAATAATATATTTTTAGTATTCTTAGCCATCCTAGGTGAAAGGAATTTTCCTAAACATAACTAAACTTCCTATATCGAGTAAGCCTCAACAGGAGATTCACTTGGCTCAGTTGTGATGGCTTGTGTTGGCTCTATGGAAAGGGGCTGGAGTGTGTTCTCAAACTCATCTCCTGAATCCATGTAACAACCACCCTCTACAATGGTAAACACATGCTCTTCATCACATGAAGGATCACTAATATTATAAGAAATATGTAATACATGAGAGTAATGGGTGCTAGAAGAAGTATAGCTAGAATGAACAAAAGACCAAAAGTAGCCATAGTCATCTTCTTCTATTATTTTAACATATGTCAAAGGGAGAACGAAATCCTTCAACTTAAGTGAAAGAAGGGGTCCATCTTCTTTTCTAAAGTTACAAAAATCTTTTCTCTTTTATACATTTTCTATTACATGAAGAAGAAAAAGAAATGTGCTCAGTATGAACTATAATAGAAGAAGAAAAAGGAGCTGGCAAAGTAACTAGGCTGGCAACTATTGACTTGGCTTGGGAAGGCCTCCTCTCAACTGCCTCTAAACTCTAAGCTGACTATCTAATCATATTCTTTATCTTATGAGAGAGTACTAGCTGCCACTCTCGCTTAGAACAACGAGGTGATCTATTACCACCACACCGACTATCACTCTAACTACCACTATGGATGGAACATGAGATCATATGAATAACCTGAGTGTTGCAACTTAGTTTTCAAAATTATATTTTTATATTATGTGAGTTTTTGATGATACCAAAATAATTATTGTGTTGATTACTATTTCTCCTAACACATATTGAAAAAATCTTATTTGTGTGTATTAATATTTTAGGGAGATCATATTCTAGACAGTCGAAGACTTCAAAACATATTTGATTAAGGTTTATTGTAATTGAAGTCCATACTTTTTCTATTTTTCTTGAGTCTGAGATAGAGTGATTGTAATTGGGTAACCATGCACACACACAATGGGGGAGTGAGTCAAAAATATTATTTTTAAAATTAATAATACTATATAATTATGGAATTGCACTAGATGATTTAACCTAAGTGTTCCTCTAGAAAGAAGTTAATCGAATCATGCCTTGAAAATTTCTTTTGAACCGCTCGTAGTGTACGAACATCGGTTCGTACAGATGATTCCTAGAGTATGAAATGGATATGTACCTGTTCATCTTGAATGAACACACCATTTTCTAAAATGATTATATTGTACAAAATTAGTTTCATACACACGACATCTAGAGTACGAAATGAGTATGTACCAGTTCATCCCATACAAACTGGTAAACTTTTTAACTTATTCATATTGTATGAAATTAATTTTATATAGATAACATCCAGAGTATGAAATGGGCTTGTCCATGTTTGCTCCATATAAAGCATGATTTGATTTAGCGAGTACATATTATATGAAGTTGGATTAATATAGATGATGACTAGAGTACAAAATGGGTTCATACGAAATCGTACCAAACGAACCTATTCATTTTTAAACTATTCTTACAGTATGATGTTAGTTCATATATTTGACTGCCAGAGTATGAAATAAATTCATACAGGATCGTATAAGGATTATTTTGAACTGTTTGTAGATACAAAGTATAATCATACTATACAATCCAAGTATATTCAACTTGAAATTTTTAGTTTTCTGGATAAATTTTCTAGTTTTTCATATAAAGGAGTCCAATAAACTAAATGTCTATGCTTCTTCTATAAATTTTCTCTTGAGAGTGAGAGTGAGAGGGTTTTAAGAGAGTGTTTTGGACTGAGAATTGAGAGAGTTCTTATAAGTGGGATTTCTAAAGGGTTCAAAATGTTGCCCAAAGGTGAGGATCTCTTTATAAGATATTCAAATCTCTTTCCTAATTCTTTGAAGGCTCTTAAGAGAAGAACTTTAGGAAAATTTTGATACTCTGCCATCACCAGGAGGGTGAGAAAGGATGCTGGTACTCTACCGTCACTAGGAGGGCGAGAAAGGATGTTGGTACTCTGCCATTACAAGGAGGGTGAGAAAGGATGACGGTACTCTACAATATCGAGGTTGATGGAAAAGATGTTATTGTAAGGGTTTCTCTATCTTTCTATGGGAGAAAAAGGAGAGCCACTTTGGTATAGTGTGATACCTAAAGAGGGGTTCTTTAGGGAGTGGAAGTTAGTCTAGTTGGATTGAACCACTATAAAATTCTATGTTCTTCTATCTTTATTTTTACTATATTTTTATTTTATGTAAAATTACTTTTAGTGGTTTAAAAATTATTTGAAAAATTTATCATTGTTTAAAAGGTCTTAAATTAGTTTTCTAAATTAACAAGAAATTTTTATATAACCAATTTGCCCCCCTCTTGGTTAGCCTTTGGAAAAATCTATTAGGTCTAATAACCTATTTGAACTTTTAAGTGGTATCAGAGCATATATTCAAAAATTAAGGTTTAGACATCTTTTTGAAAATGATCATGGCTACTTTTAGAAATTGTAACACTCCTGAAGGATATTCGATCACTAGACCACAACTATTTGATTACTTCCCTTTTAACTTTTGGAAAATCCATATATCTACTTTTATTCAATTGCTTGACTATCATATGTGGATTTTAGTACACGAAGGTTACACTAAACCCACTAGACTTGTTGATGGCATTAGGACTGAAACACCATTTATTGATTGGAAAGTAGAGAAAAAAGAATTAGATAAGCTAAATGCAAAATGCTTAATTAGTTTTTCTATGCATTTAAATATAAGGATGATATGCATGCTTCAATTTAAAAAATGGTAAAAGAAAATTATGATAGACTTTGCATAGTGTATGAAGGAACTAATGAAGTGAAATAGTCCAGATTGAACATTTTATTACGAACTCTTTTGACTACGAACTCTTTTGTATGAAACCAAATGAATTAATCACTGACATGTATACTCATTTTATACAGATAATCACTTCATTACATATTTAGGTAGGGAACAAACAAATTTTAAGAAATTCAACAAAATACTTTATTGTTTACCAACTGCTTTTGATGGAAAGATAACAGCCATAATTGAGTTAAAAGACTTAAATATTTATTCTATTGACAATTTTTTTGGATCATTAATTACTTATGAGCAAGGAGTGATATAAAGATAGATTTATGCAGGTGACAAGCAGAAGGAAAAAAATATTACATTAAAAGTGGATGACTTTAAATGTGACCAGTCACAGCCTGATGATGAAAATAATATTGCACTCATGATGAGGAAATTCAAAAGTTTCCTGAGAAGAAAGCAAAGAAGACGTCACTAGTGGAATAAAGGTAAGTTCCACAGAAATACAAAAATGTCTATTGAAGTAATTTTCTATGAATGTAGAAAGCCTAGACACATCAAATTTGATTGCCCAAATCTCAAAGCTAATCCTAGCAAGGAGAAGGTTGAGGAGAAAACCAATGTTAGAAGGGAAAGAAGAGATTGTAAAGAACATTCTAGGAAGACTTATCTTTAGATTCCTCAAAAAAAAAAAAAGTAGAAGAGGAAGTTACAAACTTGTGCTTAATGGAAGATAATATTGATTACTCGAATCAAGAGGAAGTATATGATTTATCCTACGATGAGTTATTTGAAGTTTTTGAGAAAATCCATACTACATATAGGAAACTTAAAAAGTTGCATGCTAAGTTAAACATATAGTATTCAAATTTTAAAAGAGCATGAAATCCTTAGGAATTATCACACATCAATTGATAGCAATCACATAAAATTATTGGATGAATTTGACGATCTGAACAAGAAACATGAATTATTAAAACATCTTATACTGAACTTGAAAATGAATGTAAGGTGTTAATAGATGAAACAATCAAAAGAGAATATGAGTTAAGAGTTTATAATATTGTTTTAGAAAGTGCAAACTATTATCTTAAAGAGAAACTGAAAGCTCTTGAGGAAAAAAAGACACCCCATACAATTGAACAATTTTCTAATCCTGATCAGAAGCTTAAAAAATCAAAACCTAGGAAAATACATTATGACACATATAGATTGATAAATCCTTTTCCTAGAGTTAAATATTTTCTTGTGGAATGACTGGTCATATCTCTCACACTTTCACTATTCATAGTAAAATATATTTAATGTGGAGACCTAAGATGCATAAATCATAGCATATCCAATATGCATCTAGATTATTATTGCTAAGAGGAGAACCCAAACTTATTTGGGTTTCCAAGTCTAATGTTTGATCATTTTATAGAAACACTCTCATACAAGACCTCATGAGAGCATATGGTATATAGATAGCAGATGTTCAAAGCATATGGTTGGAGACAACTCAATTCATATCACTAAAAACTAGGAATGGAGGCAAGGTAACACTGAGAGATAATACCACTAGGAAAGTGGTAGGTACATATATGATGGGCAACAAGAATAATTTTTTTATTGAAAATATATTTTTGGTAGAAGGCTTAGAGCATATATTATTGAGTATCAGTCAGCTGTGTGATAAAGGTTATAATGTTAAAATTTTCCCCACAAGCTACATTATAAGCCAAAATAGAATTGATATGTTACGTGGAAATAGGATAAATAATGTATACATGCTTGATTTTAACTTTGTTAAATCTTCTAATGTTGTTTGTTTCAAAATAATTACTGATGAATCATGGTTATGGCATATAAAGATTCATGCAATTATGAAAAGTCTTAGGAAGATTACCTATTTTGTTAGAGGGATACCCAAATTAGACTTCACTAATGATCACCTGTGTTATACATGTCAACTAGAAAAATAGGTGAAGTCTTCCTTTCATTCAATTGAGGATCTTAGAACTAACAAACTATTGGAAGTCCTATACATAGATCTTTTTGGATAGCTTAGCACTATAAGTTTAGGTGGTATAATTTTTGGGTTTTATAATAGTTGATGATATTTCAAAATTCACTTGGGTAAAATTCTTATTTCATAAGAGTGAATCATTTGAGGAATTTAAAAAATTTTCTTCTTGGATTCAATATAAACTAGGGTGTGAAATTTTATCAATTCAAAGTGATCAAGGAGTTGAGTTTGAAATGATAAATTTGAAGATTTTTTATAGAGAACATGGGATTAATCATAATTTTTTGGCCCCTAAAACCCCTCATTAGAATCAGGTAGTCAAAAGAAAGAATAGAACTTTAATAGAAGCCACTAGAGCCATGTTAGCATAATATTTACTTTTAAAATGCTTTTAGGCTGAAATGGTTAGTATGGCTTATTTTATTTTGAATAGAGTGAATATTAAATCCAAATTGAACAAGTCATACTATGAAATTCTTAAGGGTAGAACACCAAATCTTTTATATTTGCATGTTTTTTGATGATAGGTGTTCATTTCTAATAATGGAAAAACTCCTTTAGGAAAAATTGATCCTAAATTTGATGAAGGAATTTTTCTAAGATATTCAAGTGTTGGCAAATCTTATAGTTTTTTATTAATCTGGCATTTTAGAAGAGCTATGGTTGGAAGAAGATCATATTGAAAAATAACTCCCAAGTAATTGAAAAGACAATTTTGAAAGATAATGTTGGAACTAAAACCCCTTTTCGTAGAGAATGGAAATTTTCTAAGAGTCACCCTAACGAAATGATTTTAGGTGAACCTAGTGAAGGAGTTAGAACTAGGTATGGACTTAGCAAAGAAGTGAACCATTCTGCCTTTATATCAATAGTTGAACCTACCAATATAAATCAAACACTTTCGAATGAATTTTGGACTTTGGTCGTGTAAGAAGAATTGAATCAATTTATTAGAAATGATGTTTGGGAATTAATTAAAAGGTTTAAAATCAATGTATTGTTGGAACAAGTGGGTGTTAAAAAATAAAATGAATGATTCATGTATTGTGATTAGAAATAAGGTAAGATTGATGGCCAATGGGTTTAATCAAATTGAAGGAATTAGTTTTAAATAAACTTTTTCCCCTGTAGCTAGACTTGATGCAATAAGGGTGTTGTTAGCTTTTGCCTCTTTTAAAGGTTTTAAATTATATCAAATGGATGTTAAGAGTATCTTTCATAATGGGGTAATATAAGAGGATGTTTAGGTTAAGAAATCTCTAGGTTTTGAAAGAGGCATTATATAGACTGACATAGGCACATAGGGCTTAATATGAGAGGTTAAGCACTTTCTTATTAGAAAGGTCATTTATAAAAGGAAGTGTGGACACCACTCTCTTCTTGAAATGGATAGGAGATGATGTACTCATTATTTAAATAAATATTAAGGATATCTTTTTTGGATCTACCAATGAAAATCATTATGATTATTTTTCTAAAATAATTAGTAGTGAATTTGAAATGAGTTTGATGGGATATTTGAGTTATTTTCTTGGTTTTAGTATAAAGCAAAATAAGTAAGAAAATTTTCTTATTCAATCAAAGTGTATTAAGGATATCCTCAAGAAATATGAAATGGATAATGCTTAACCAATAAGTACTCCAATGAGTTCCTTAGTATAATTAGATAAGAAACCTAAGGGAAAATCTGTTGATAAAAAGAAAATTAGGGGAATAATTGGATCATTGCTTTACTTAATTGCTAGCAAACCATATATCATGTTTTGTATTTTTTTGTGTGCTAGATTTCAAGCTAATCCAAAGGAGTCATATCTGGTTGTTGTTATGAGAATTCTTAGATTTCTTTTAGGAACTTAAAACTTTGGGATTTAGTATCCTAAGCACAGCTCTTCTTTTTAAATAATTGGATTTATGATTCAGATTTTACAGGATATAAGGCTAATAAAAAAATTACTTCTAGAACTTATCAATTAATAGGAAACTCTTTAGTTTCTTAGTCTAGTGGAAAATAGAATTCAGTAACCCTTTCTATTACCAAAGTATAATATATTGCCTTAGATCATGTGGCACAAGTTCTTTAGTTAGAATATCAACTAATTGACTTAGGATTTTCTATACGCACAATTCTAATTTTTTTGTGATAATATAAGTTCCATATTCATTTTAAAGAATCCTATTCAACATTCTAGAACCAAACATATTGATATTAGGCATTACTTCATTAGAGATAATGTGGCTAAGGGATAAATTCAATTACATTATGTTGCTATAGAGAATCAACTTCAGACATTTTCACAAATCACTAGCTTTTAAAGCAATTAGCACCTTAAGAACCAGATTAGGTGTGATTGATCTAAATGCTTAAAATTGAATTTCTGCAAATTTGATTTGTACTATATTGTTTATTTGTTTTCTTTCTTAGGTTTTTTATTTTCTTTGTTTGTTTGTAAATATTTGGTTGTTTATTTATTTTCATTTATTTCATTTGTTGTGATTGTTTCTCTTTCATTATCATTATATTGTTGGTTTTGTTTTGCATTTTTGTATGTCAACAGATGTTAGGTGATTGGTTTTTTAAAATGGTTTTGTATATCATGTCTTATTTTAATTATTTTATTCATATTATGCAAACTTTTTTTATACTGTATGAATTATGTAACATGAACATGATATTTTTTTTAGTTGTGCGCACAAAACTGAGTTTTTATTGCATATCATATTGTAAAATAACATCATTGTCTTGTAGAGAGAGAAGCTCCCGTTAGATAGAGAAAGTTATCAAAATTTCAATTTTTTGTTCGCAGTTTCAAGGCTCTTTTTCCTGTACTGGTGGTGCAGATGGTGGCAGACATCCGTCGGTAACATTTGGCAGATTATTTCATTCGACGTCAACCTGCCGGTGGAATGAATAGAGTTAAAGAAGGTGTTCGGAATGAACATGTGGATCTGGAAGGAAAAAAATCATGTAGGAAGATGTTTAGTGGTCCTTTAATTATTAAGGAGGTAAGTGAATCACAGTTGAAGAAGGTGGATTTGGTGGTAGGTAAAGGTAAAGGAATTGCTTTTTCTTCTGATTGTATTACTCCTAGGAAGATTAAGTCTATTGTGGTTTCGCCGCTAAATTCAAATGAATGTGAAGCTTCCTCTTCAGGCATGAAATTATTTGTTAACAAATTCGGACATTCAAATGCAATCTTTGGCCTCGGGTCAAAGATAAATGCGAATCTCCTGAATCTTCTGAATATAGGTAACAAGGGTATTCATGGTTCTGGGGAAAAGCTACAAGTTTGCGACCACATAGATTCAATTGGTTGTGATAATTTGATTGATGATGCTGGTTTGAAGGCTGGTTCTGTTATGAGTGCTGGGAAAAATGTGGTAAATCAAAAGCCAATTTTACTTCAGGAGAATGACAGATGAAAATTGGCGATATTTTTGTGAATATTGCAGCTGAAGGAAGTGTGAATGAGATAGAAACAAGGAAGTTAAAATCTGCTGCTATGGCAACTGGGTTGGAAAATCAACTGGAGAATGTACGGAAGAAGACGCAGCACATCTAAATTAATTATGTTGATTTTAATAATCAGAATAAGGATGAAATTGTTAAACTTGATGTAAGAAAAATGAAAACAATGGGGAGATTCTTAAAAAGTCATTGGTTATTAAAGTATTTGGGAAGAAAATACCTTATTCTCTTAGTTGCGTTGAATTAAGACGACAATGGAATATATTTGGTGGATTCCACTTTACGTCCCTTGGACTAGATTGGATTTTGTACTCTTTCCAATCTATGGAAGCTATGGAAGAAGTCTTGAATGGGGGCCCATGGTATGTAGGTGGCCATATGTGGGAATGGACAAATGGACATCTGAATTCTATCAAAATTCACTAAAAGGCTTGTCTTCTCCTATTTGGATTAGATTGCCAGTGTTGCCACTCTTTTGTTGGGATGAAACAAATATTGCAAGTATTGCTTCAAAAGTAAGAGAACCATTGCTTCTAGATGGTAACATGTTTAGATGGGGGAGAAGGGAATTTACGAGGATATGTGTTCGAGTGAACTTAGATTCAAAGTTGCCGAATGGTATTTAGATAGAAGGTATGAATGGAAAATTTTTTCATGAAGTAGAATATGAAAAAAATTTCTTCCTTTTGTTTCTTGTGTGGTAAGATTGGCCATACATCATATGATTGTTCTAGTAAGTCCAGTAAGCAAAACAACAATGAAAATGTTGTTCAAATGGAGGATAAATGGAAATTTGTTAAAACAGCTGATGAAGTGGAGTATGGGCATTGGATGCATGTGAATTTCAGAAATAAATAGAAGGCTTTGTTGAATAATAAGAATAAGATGCAGATAGCTTTTAAGAAAGCCGAAGGGTTTCAGAAATATAAAGCCCATTGGAGTAAAGTGGGAAAGACCAATCATGTACAACACTTTAATTCACAGGCATAGATGGTTGGAGAAAGTTTGACAAAGAAAAATTGATGATGGATCCAAGTTTATCGAGCCTAATTTGAGTTCTAATAAATACAGTATCTTAGATTCACAGCAAAAAGATATTGAGGATTGTCAGATGGTTAATCATCTAGAAGTGATTGATAAGGAATTACAAACAGATTTACAAATTGGAGATACTTTTGTTTCTAATGGAAGTATTGAGGAAGGGGAATTGGTGGAAAAAGAATTCAATTTTCCTTGCAATGTTGGGGATAACATGGAAGTTGTTATGCAAAATATTCTGAATTATGGTGCAGGGTTTGTAGATAATCATGAAGAGAAGAGTACCATAGCAACCTTCAATCCATTATTAGATAGAAGTGGATATGATATTATTCAAATTGTGAATTTGAAGCCAGCAGCTACTTCAAATGTGAAAATTAAATGTTTGAAAGAGCTTAAAGCTCCAGGGCCTGTGGAAAATATCCCGAGATTAAGAAAATGTGACAGTAAGTTGGGGAAGTGTAGCGTGGAGAAATCCCCAATACCTACCTAAATGGATTCATTTTTGTTTTGGAATTGTAGAGGAGCCAAGAAGGAGGCTTCTCTATACCTTAAGGAAATGGTGAGGGAGTATGGGGTGTTCTTTGTTAGACTATTGGAAACAAAGTTGGCATTGATAGAGAGAAAGGATATTAACAAACTCATTGGTAATGATTGGGATTACTTTCACTTTCCTACTGTGAGTATTTCTGATGGTATCCTTGTTTTATGGAATAGTGAGTTTGTTTCTTTTAATAAGTTGGATTGCTCTTCCTAATGTGTGGTGGGATTGATTCAACTTCCCAATGAAAGTAAGTGGAATGTTTCTACTGTGTATGGGAATAAAGAGGTGTGTATAAGAAGGGATCTTTGGGATAGAATTGAAAGAGTTTCTTCTTCTTCAATTCGTTCTATTGTTGGTGGATATTTCAATTGTCTTTTAGTAAAAGAAGATACGAGGGGGGGGGGGGGGATTTGTCTTCTCTCAAGGACCTCAAGAGATGAAGGCTTTTTTAACTAACAATGATTTTCATGATGTAGGGTTTCTTGGTCCCAGATTTACATGGTGCAACAATAAGGAATGGAATTCTAAAATTTTGGAAAGATTGGATAAATGTTTCATAAATTCAGCAGCTATTCAAAGTGTTCCAAATGCTCGAGTGAGGCATCTTGCTATAGTTGCCTCAAATCATAGTCCTGTTTTATTCCGGATTAATGAGTCCAATTCTACTCAAATGAAGTTTTTCAGAGTTGAGGATTTTTGGAAGACGTTTCCAACTGCTTGGAAGGTAGTTTTCAAAGCTTGGAAGAGGCCAGATTTTGGAGACCATGCTGAAATTCTTAAAAAAAAAATGAAAAGATCGCTTAAAGCTTTTCATTATTGGAGCAGGAATAAACTAATGACTTTAAGTGAGCTTAGAGGGAATTTAAAGTCTGATATTTTGTTGCTGCAAATAAAGGAAACTGAAGATGGTTTATCTGTGGATGAACTAAAAATTCTGAGACAAAAGGTGAATGATCTTAACGTGACTTTGAATAGACTTGCTACTTGGTGGAACCAAAGGGAAAAGGTGCAATGGGCGGATGAGATGGACACTAATTCAAAGTTTTTTTTCCCAATTTTGCTTCAGCAAAAAGGAACATCAACTTAATTAAGCAAATTTAAGATGAGAACATCAATTCATTTTCATGATGTAGGGTTTCTTGGTCCCAGATTTACATGGTGCAACAATAAGGAAGGGAATTCTAGAATTTTGGAAAGATTGGATAAATGTTTCATAAATTCAGCAGCCATTCAAAGTGTTCCAAATGCTCGAGTGAGGCATCTTGCTAGAGTTGCCTCGGATCATAGTCCTATTTTATTCCGGATTAATGAGTCCAATTCTACTCAAATGAAGTTTTTCAGATTTGAGGATTTTTGGAACTTTTCCAACTGCTTGGAAGGTAGTTTTCAAAGCTTGGAAGAGGCCAGATTTTGGAGACCATGCTGAAATTCTTAAAAAAAAAATGAAAAGATCGCTTAAAGCTTTTCATTATTAGAGCAGGAATAAATTAAAGACTTTAAGTGAGCTTAGAGGGAATTTAAAGTCTGATATTTTGTTGCTGCAAATAAAAGAAACTGAAGATGGTTTATCTGTGGATGAACTAAAATTCTGAGACAAAAGGTGAATGATCTTAACGTGACTTTGAATAGACTTGCTACTTGGTGGAACCAAAGGGCAAAGGTGCAATGGGCGGATGAGATGGACACTAATTCGAAGTTTTTTCACAATTTTGCTTCAGCAAAAAGGAACATCAATTTAATTAAGCAAATTAAAGATGAGAATATTCAACTTGTGGAGGATCAAATGGCATTGAAACTATTTTCTTTTTAGTTTTTCAAGAATAAATGGAAAACCAAGAACTGTAACCTTTTGGGGTGGCCTGATCCTTATCAAGAATAGCAAATAAATCATGAAGATTGTGAAAAGCTCAATGCAGATTTTACTTATTTGGAATGTTATGAAGCAGTTCAGCATTTGGCTAACAACAAGTCTCCTAGTATTGATGGTTTGACTTCTTTTTTTTTTTTAAATTTTATTGGGAAATTGTTAAGGATGACTCATGGAAAGAAATTGAGAGTTTTTTCAAAATTTGTTGCATGAATCCAAGGTGGAAGGATACTCTCATTGTTCTTATCCCTAAAGTTAAAAATCCTTTGAATCCCTTTCAATATAGATTGATTAGTTTGTGTCAGACTGTCTATAAAATCTCAGCTAGAATGCTTTTGAACCGTTTAAAATGGGTTCTTCCCAATTTAATTTCTGAAGACCAGGTGGCTTTTATCCTAGGAAGATCCATGTCTAATCATTGTTTATTAGCTTAGGAAATCTTTCACAAATTCATTTTGTCCACATCCAGGAAGGGACTTATGGCAGTTAAAATAGACATGGAACAGGCATATGATAGCATGGGTTGGCCGGCATTGATTAAAACATTGGATTGGTTTAGCTTTCCAAGCAAGTTTTCTAAGCTAATTATTGAATGTGTGGTTAAGGCCAGATTTTCAATTCTTGTTAATGGACGAATGTCAAATTGGATTAATGCTGAGAGCGGATTTAGATAGGGTTGGCCTCTCTCCCCATTTTTATTTATTTTGTGTTCTCAGATTTTGTCCAACTCTATTCTGAAGAAAGGTGTGGAGTTGGGTGTTAAGATAGTGACTCAAGCATAGAAATTACCTTGTCTACTATATGATGATGATATCCTCCTTTTTTCTAATGCTACTATCAGAGCGATAGATAATATGAAAGAAATAGTCCAAGAATATTGTGGATGGACGGGGCAGACTATTAATTATAAGAAGTCTTTTATTATTTTTGGGAAATAAGTGGATATGGCCTTAAGAAGATGAATCTCCAAGATGTTGGGATTCAGACAAGTAAAGGAATTTAAATATTTGGGAATTAAGATAGCTTTGAGGAGGTTAAAGTATGTGGATTTCAGTGAAATTCTGGATCATGCCTTGGTAAATTCAATGCTTGGGGAAATAAATGTCTCTCATTAGCAGGGAAGTTTCAGCTCATTAATTCTTCAATCCTTTCACTTCCTATATTCCTTGCAACTCATTCTTTAGTGCCTCAAGGTGTGTTGTTGAAGCTGGAAATGCTTTGTAGAAATTTTACTTGGCATAAAGAAAAAGGTAAGAAAAGATTACATTATGTGGCATGGGCTGATCTGTGTAAAGAAAAACTACAAGGAGGTCCAGGAATTCAATCTATTATAAATTAAGTTGGTGATTTCAGAACCCAACTGGCTTGGAATTTTGTTCATGATAATTCCAATCTTCTAAACAGAAATTTTACAGTTAAATATGGAAGGGAGATTTGGTATGATCATACCAAAAGAGGAGCTTCACCAACTTGGAAAATTATACTTGATGGAGCATCATGTCTGAAGCTAATTATAAGATGGAGGATTGTGGATGGTAAGAAGATTAGCATTCTTAATGATGCATGGATAATGGATAAAAAATTGAATAGATGGCCTACATTTGTGGATCAAGAGGCATAGCATGGTTCGAAAGTAAGCAGTCTTCTTAATACTGATAGAAGATGGAATGTAGCAGAAATTCAAAAATATTTCAATGATAACTTGACTTCCTTGATTATGGAGATTCCTATTACTTCCAATGAGGAGGAAGATTGTGCTGAATTAAGGCACCATTATTCGGGTAAATCTATCTCTTTCTGGCTTTTTTGCTAAAATGGAAAATTATTCAAAGGGAGATAATGTTGAGTTGGTAGAATGGATTCTAAAGCTGAAATTAAAACAAAAAATTTATTATTTTTGGTGGAGATTAAGTAAAAATGCAATTCCTACCAATGAATTTTTACAATACAAAAAATTGGGTTTGGTTATATCCTGTGCTAGAGGATGTGTTGATATTGAGAATGTTTCTCATATTACTATGAGGTGCAAATTCCTTGTGGTGGTAATTATGAAATGTAGAGAATGTGGTTTCAATGTTCCTATATTTCAATCATTGGATGAAGGTATTATGGAACTTTGAAGGATATCTCTTAAAAATCCGAGCATGGTAAGGTTGTATATGACTATGGTATATTTCTCTTGGAAAAATAGAAATGCAATAAAGCATGGAGAGAAGGAAAATTCTATTTCTACAACTACAGCGAATGCATTATTTACAGCTATGCAACCTCGAGTTAATCCATCACTAGAAGACTGGGATGTTAGCCTCCATTAGGAGTTTGTTAATTTCTGGCATCCCCCACCACTAGGATGGATCAAAATAAATGTTGATTCCTCATTGCAAAATTCTAATAAAGGAGGGATTGGAGGAATTATTAGAGATAACGAAGGAAGACTCTTATTGGATTTTGGTAAGCAACTTAATCATTGGGATATTGCCCAATTGTAAATGCAATCAGTGCTCTCCATTAGAGAGGTTCTTCAAGATTGGCTATTTGAATATGAAGGTGTGGTTGTGGAAAGTGATAATGTAAATATTATCAAATTCATTTGTGATTCAATGAAGGAGTCCAATTGGAGGAAAGAGAGCTTCTGGAATAAGGCTCTTCAATTTTTACATGCCTTTAAAAATGTTTTATTTCATTATATCCCTAGAAGTTGTAATAATGTGGCGGATTGGTGTGCCACATTTTCTTTATCTAGTAATTTCCATTGGGATAGCTTTGATTATCCTAAAAGGTAGTGGATGATTTTTTCTTCAATTCTCATTCAATCGTAAACCATCTCATATCCAAGTATTAAGAATGGCTAGTAGTAAAAAACATACTCACACTTCTAAAAGCTGGTCCTCTCACTTTGGTAGAAATTAAAACTTCCTCTCTAAGGATAATAAGGAATCTTTTGATCGGTATGTTGTAGCCACAATTATCCCCTCTTGACTCCTCATTCAAAGTGACATCAACCTCTCTATTATACCTCTTTTTTCCTCAAGAAAATTTTCTTTTATCATCACCTTGATTTACGTTTACCATTGAGAAACTTTCAACTTTTCTTACAAACATGAAGGTAAACCAAAAGCACATCAGGATTACCTCTTATGTCTTTATGCAGCTTATTGAAATAACTAAGGAAGATCTAGTCAACTTCCTTCACCTTAAGGAGTTAGAGAACAAACCTTGACTTATAGAGTAGATTTTGATTGGTCAAAAAATAAACCAGACTCTTAGAGGTGTTGCACAAGTAAGCAATTTTTCTCATGTGTACACTCTTAACCAGAATGCCAAGATCATCCAGCATGTCTTGAGAACCTCTATCATTCCCAAAGCTGATGATCAGATAAATTTTACTCCTCTTTTATCCACTATCACATACTTGATATTGACTGAAACTCCTTTTGATGAAGCTGAACTTATCATGGACTACATTTATAAACTTTTTAATATTGGACTTCCTCATAATAAGAGGAATAAAAATGTGGCCTTAGGATACCTAGTTTCCTAGGTTTTTGACAAAAAGTTTAACTAAATCCATCTTGATCCACCCACTAAACTTCCCATTTACTTTATTGATACCTCTTTTTGGGCACTTTTTTGGTCGGGATTAATGTTGTAATGGGGAAGATTCAGAGGGAGAAGAAGGAGCCCCAGCTCTAGCACCTGCACCTGCACTAGACCGGACCATAATTTCTATTAAGAAATGGTCCAACATTTTGAAAGACTGTAAACTCATTTTGATCAACATTTTGCTCAAATTTAGAATCATCTAATCCAACAGGAAACTTGGTACAACGAGGACATCGGGTGGATTTGAGGGAAATTCAACTCAGTCAACACTAATGTAGCTACGATCAATAGCTACTTTATGATGTTAAACCCTCAACTACCTTCTACCAAGGCCCCTCTAGATTTTAGTTGTACTTACTGATGAGACTTTTGTACTAGTTCTTGAGATGTTTTGTTAGTTTGTGATTTCATGTGTTCTTGTGATGGTTTTTCAACTTTCAGGGAGATGTGTCTGTATGCGTTTTTTAAATTATGAATGGAATGAAGGAATGATGTTTTGACTTACATTAAAATTACTCTTCTTGAAATGTTTATGTTTTGGGAGATAAATTATTTTTGGTTGATATTTAGAATGGAATTTTGAATTACATTGCTCTACAAATTAATTTTCTTATAAAATTTATTCTCTTAAATCATTATGACGTAATGTAGATTAGAAGATAAATTTTATATTCTTTTAGACAAGTATTACTTAGCTATAATTATTGCAAGATAGATGTCTTACTTGTATTTTATTTCTTCTCAATATATTTATTTTTATTAATTATTAGAATTTATGTTAAGATTTATTGATATTGGAAAGACAGAAAGTATAAAAAGATGCACAAAGCATGCCAAACTTAAAAAGATGCACAAAATGTACCACTTGTTTAAAAAGATGTGTAATGTTTGTCAAAGTGAAAAGAGGCATAAAATTATTCCAAATTGAAAAGATGCACAAAGTGTGCTGCAAAAATAGAAAAGATACGCAATGTTGCCAATTGAAAATTTCATACGATTCTTTCCATTATCATTATATCTCTTATACAAATCCATATAATCAGTAATAATCTTCACTATTGAATTAGAAACTAATTAATCTTTATTTTGTCATTTTTATAATAATTATTTTTATTTAATTTGTCTAAAATGAACAGTGAACGTGATTGACTTTTCATATCTTAGTTTTTTTTTATTTAAATTTTGAATTTTCTTTTTAGCATTAGGAAGTTAATGTTATATTTTCAATTAGTTTAAAATCTTCTTCATCATTAACTATTTTGATTTATTCATTGAAGCTTTTCATTTCAAGATGTACTTCTCTTTTTGTTGGTATCAAAAGGGGGAGCCATTAGTTATTGTTTGAAGTTTTGAATGTTTAATGCATTGGTTATATGATGTATGTTATTTGATATATGTATGTTTGTATGTTTTGTTGGTTCGTGTTATCTTTTTATTTTTGTTCCCGTCTCTTTGTGTTATTTTTATATAAGCTTTTTTAGGGTTGTGTTTTTTTATTTTCATTCGAACCCCTTTTTTTAAATTGGTCATTTATTTTGGGGGAGCTTAGGAGAAAAATTGCCTTAAGTGTTAACTCAAACAATAATTATTTTCTTATCATCAAAATGGGGGAGATTGTTACAACTTAGTTTTCAAAATAATGTTTTTATATCATGTGAGTTTTTGATGATACCAAAATAATTATTATGTTGATTATTGTTTATCTTATCACATATTGGAAAATTCTTGTTTGTGTGTACTAACATTTGAAGGAAATCATACTCTAGTCTTCCAAAGACTACAAGATAGATTAGATAAGGGTTTCTTGTAATTGAGGTTTATACTTTTTCTATTTTTCTTGAGTTTGAGAGAGTGTGATTGTAATTGGGTAACTGTGCACACACACCAGTGGAGTGAGTCAAAACTATTTTTTAAACTAATCATACTATACGATAATGGAAACATACTGGAAAATTTGACATGAGTGTTCCTCTAGAAAGAAGTTAATTGAATCATGCCTAAGAAATTTTTTTGAACTATTGATACTATACGAACATTGTGTTGATACTTGATCAATATGAATGAGGTTGTTAAACCTAAGCTTATGTCCCAGCGGCTAACCAAGAGGGGGGAGGGGGTGAATTTGTAATTAAAAAATTTTATCCCTCTTCAAAATTTAGAACCGAGAAAATTAACTTTAGTGAATTTTATAGAAAATATTTTTCAACCACAACTTAGAAACAATAAAACAAAAATAAAAAGTAGCAGAAAAATAAAAGACATGAGATTTATAGTGGTTAGGTCAAACACGACCTACATCCATTCCCCGGAGGCACCCTCCGAGTATTGCACTAATACCACTAGTGACTCTCCTTTTGTACCAACAGCAAGGCAGAGAAGCCTTTACAAAACTCTCTTCCACCACTACCCAGTACGGCAGAGAACCATCGTCCTTTTACACTCTTCCCAGTGTTGGCAAAGAACAGTTCGTCCTTTCACACTCTCCCGGTGTAGGCAAAGAACCCTTCGTCCTTTCACACTATCCTAGTGTAGGAATAGAAACCTTCGGCTATGCACACTCTCCACGTGTGGGCAGAGAACCCTTTGGCTATTCACACTCTTCAAGTGTTGGCAGAGAACTGGATCTCCTTGGCAGATCTTCTTCACAAGAAATCTAGAAGGATGAGAGAAAAGAGTGAAGAAATCAAAAACCAATAGTAGAGACTCTTACCTTTGAGTACCAAGTGAAACCTTCACGCTCCAGTGGTAAGAATTCTCCATCAAACACTCTCTCACACTCTCTCCTTGACTCTCCTTTAAATTGGCATGAAGATCAGTAGGTAAAAAAATTAAGTGGCAGTTTATATTGGACATTATATAGGAAAGACACAAAAAAATCATCCAAAAACTACTAAAATTCAAGTCTGTCAGCAGTGGATCATCCCGTACGATCGTGGATTGTACCGGACGATGTTACTTAATTCAGTTGGAAACGAACCCAATGTATATTGGTACGAACTGACTTCATACCCATTAATCATTCCGTACGAACAAGGTTCATCTGGTATGAACAGTTATACCATAGGTCGGTTCAAAAATCTACAGTAAGTTGCCAAATTTTCAAAACTCGGTTCGCTTCGTCTTGGGACGAATGTGAGTTCATCAGGACAAAATTTTTACAGAGGACATTTCATCCTGGGATGAATTGAAGTTCATTTGGACAAAAAATTTTTAGAGAGCATTTCGTCCTGGCACGAATATGGATTTCGTCTGAACAAAAATTTCCCAGAGGACATTTCGTCCTAGGACGAATTGGAGTTCATTTGGACAAAAATTTTCCAGAGAGCATTTCGTCCTGACACGAATATGAATTTCATCTGAACAAAAATTTTCTAGAGCCCATTTCGTACTGGGATGAATAGGAAATTCGTCCTGGATGACCAGGACTTAAAAAAAAATTCTACACTTCCTGTTCGTTCAATTGCTCTTCCAAGGAGATAACTGACTTGATCGTCCCGTACGAACTGTGTTCGTCCCGTATGATCAGTATAATTTTTTAAATATCTCCTTAAGTGTGTGTGTTTACACAATTACAATCACTCCCTCTCAAACTCAATGCAAAGAAAAATACAAGCTTCAATTTACAAACTATTTTATGCTGAATTTGATTTGAAGTCGTCATTAGTCTGGAGTTTGAATTTTCTGAAATGTTAGTCCACACAAGAGAGAAAACAAATCTTCCAAAAAGTGTTAGGAGATAACAAAGCTTAAAACAATAATATTTGGAATCATCAAAACTATACAAGTTGCAAGAATTTAAAACATGCAAATAGCAACTCTCTTAACACATTGGTTCGTACAGATGATATCTAGAGTATGAAATAGACACATACCAATTCATCCTGAATGAACTCACCTTTTTTTGAATTGATCATATTACACAAAATTAGTTTCATACATACGACGTCCAGAGTTTGAAATGGGTATGTACAAGTTCATCCCATATGAACAGGTAATTTTTTTAAACTGTTCATACTATACAAAATTAGTTTCATACAGATGATGTTATGAGTACAAAATGGGGTTGTCCATGTTCGTACCATATGAAGCATGATTAGATTTAACAAGTTAGATTTTTACAAAGTTAGTTTTGTATAGATGATAACCAAAGTATGAAATGGGTTTATACAAAATCGTACCAGATGAACATGTTCATTTTTGAACTATTTATACAGTACAATGTCAGTTCATACATACGACTGCTAGAGTATGAAATCGGTTCATACAGGATCATATAAGGATTTTTTTAAATGTTTATATGTATCAAATATGATCGTATTGTATGATCCAAATATATTTAACTTGAAATTTTCAATTTTATGGATGATTATTTTGGTCTTTCATCTAAACGAGCCTATAAACTGACTGTCT
Organism: Dendrobium catenatum; assembly: GCF_001605985.2. Classification (NCBI taxonomy): domain Eukaryota; kingdom Viridiplantae; phylum Streptophyta; class Magnoliopsida; order Asparagales; family Orchidaceae; genus Dendrobium; species Dendrobium catenatum. Next base: position 14,553,398 of record NW_021318595.1, on the reverse strand, counting down.
ATGCATCTTCTATGAATTTTCTCTTGAGAGTGAGAGTGAGAGAGTTTTGGGAGAGTGTTTTGGAGTGAGGATTGAGATATCTTGCAAGTAGAATTTGTGAAGAGTTCACATGGTTGCCAAAAGGTAAGGATCTCTTTATAAGTTCTTCAAATCTCTTCCCTACTTCTTTGAATACTATTAAAAGAAGATCTTTGGAGAAGATCTGACACTCTGCCATCACTAGGAGGGTGTTAAAGGACATAGATACTTTCCTGTCACTAGGATGGTGAGAAACGATGTTGGTACTCTATGTCACTAGGAGGGTGAAAAGGATATTTGTACTCTGCGATCACCAGGAGGGCGAGAAATGAAGATGATACTATGCCACACTTGGGTTGGTGGAGGAGAGCTTATTGTAAGGGCTTCTCTGGATTTTTGTGGGAGCAAATTGAGAGTCACTTTGGTATAGTACAATACCTGAAGAGGGATTCTTGACTGAGTGGACGTAGGTATAGTTGGATTAAATCACTATAAAATTTTGTGTTATTCTATCTTTATTTTTACTACATTTTTATATTATGCACATCTACTTTTAGTGGTTAAAAAATTATTTTAAAAAATTTACATTGTATAGGAGATCTTAAACCAGTTTTATAAATTACCAAGAGATTTTTAAATAACCAATTCACACCCCCCCCTTTAAAACAACAACTCCCCCCCCCCCCCCCCCCCCCCTCTTGGTTAGCCTTGGGACAAATCTATTAGGTCTAACAATCTATTCAACTTTCACTAAGAAGCCTTGCCCTGGGGCTACACCAAATCATTGTCCTGTAGGTGGATCCTCCCACTGGCCATGAGTCTCTCCACTCTATCTTTGAACATATAATACTCTTCAATGACATGCATAATATATCTATGGAAGGGATCATAGAATGGATGATTTGTCTTCCCCTCTTCTTCTACCTTATTATTTATTGGGAATGTTAAGATGTTCATCTTAACAAGGAATTTAAATATCTTCTTTGCAATCTCCCTCTTAAAGGGGTATTCCTTGCTAAGATTCTTCTACATATACTGTTGACTCTCTGGAGTCCTACGGGAGGGTCTAGACTGTGCTGCTGACTACCTAAGTTTGTATAATGGATGCTGTAGTGTTGAACTAACCACATGCTTCTTGCCCTTATCTTATGGTTTATAAATATTGTGTACCTCCCCTCTCCTAGGAGGAGGTGCCCCTAAAAACTCCTACCATTTATACATAAGGGTTGACTCTTAACCTTAAGAGGGACTACAGCGGGTATGCTATCCTATAAATTGATCACCTTTATTAATAGCTTTTGAAAGGTTGTAATGTTGAAACCCTTAATGTAAGGAGATATAGTACCATATATATTTTTCATTAAAATCTCAAGTGCATGCTACTCCTATAACTAAGACTCACACAATAAATTGAGATTTCTCCATCAAACTATATAATCTGGTAAGGTCTTGTGGGGATGCTATTTGGCTACAACTAACTCATCTACTATGAATCTATGCTCAGTACTAATGAATCTCTAAATAAACAACTGCTCGAGCTCTATAAAAGTACATATTGGATTATTGGGGAGGATATTATACCATGCAAATGCACCCCAACTAAGCTGCTAACAAACAATCTTAATATCAACATATCATTCACTCCTATGTTGCAATATATGGACTGATACTGAGCCACATGCTACCTTGGATTCCCAAACCCATCAAAACTCTAAACCGTGGAGGGACAAAATAAGGGGTGTAAGGTTCCTTCTTGTAATCTACTAGATGAGGATTCCCCATACTAACTACCTATCCAGACTTCCTGGAGGAAATGGCTTGCTTGACCTTATACACATTCAAATCTTGAATTTACCCTGCTGACAACTACACTGATTGACTCTAGACTGGGGTAGTGAAGGTAACTACTATAGGTTCCACTAGAACTACTTTTTTTACCCTGTCCACTCTTACAGGGTATGGTGCTACCATAACTGATACTGCTGGCTCATCCCTGGATGTAGTAGGAGTACCTATGGCCATAACTTAAGGCATGGCCCCCAATGTTGTCAACTGAGCTATCATCACCGCCATGGCTCTAATTATCTCTACCATATGACTCTATAACTACATAACTGTGTCATCTATAGGTTAACCATTCCAAGACCAAAGGAGAAGGCTATGGGCCATGGATTTTTGTTGATTATGGAAGGAATTATGGAAACTTTCAAAACAAATGGAAGAGGATTCCAATATCTGGAAATAAATCTTTCAATGCGATTGATGAAAAGAATAAGGGCCAAAGTTGAGCCAACAATAGCTCTATGAAGTTGAATATAGGGGAACAAGTTGCTGAGAAGATAATTGAAAAAAAGGAGGTTCCAGTAGCAGATAAAGAATTAGCAGTAAACAGAGAAGGCTTCAATGTCAGAAAAGAAGGTGAGCCTAAAGAATTTATTTGTAATCCCAATCAGTATGATGCTTTAAATATTGTGGGAGAGGATGGTGAAATAATTGGTGAAGCTGAAGAGGGTGCTGTTGAAGAGGGGAGCTATCTTTTGGAGAAGAGCACTATTTTGGTTACTGCTGGAATAAACATAGTTGACAATACTTCAGTAGATTCTGTGGAGGATAAATTTAGTTTATAGGAGGATGGATCTAGTAAATCTAAAAGGAAAGGAGCTAAACAATTAAGGGCACTTGGTCCTATCAAACTTGTTCCTAGAAATAGGAAGTTGGAAGGAGAAGGTAGAGAAAGGGCGGGGAACCCTTTTCCCCTTAGATCATTAAATGTCCTCTATTGGTTTTTGGAATTGTAGGGGAGCAAAGAAAAGGAAAGCTTACCTATATGCAAGGGAGTTCATCAGAGATCATGATGTATTCTTTCTTGGGTTTGTAGAAACAAAGTTGATATTGATTGATAGCAAGCTTCTTTTATGTTCCTTATGAAGACTTATCCGGTGGAATTTTGTAGATCTAGAAACAAGGGAAGGCTTCTTTCAAATTGGTGGAAGCTTCAACTCAGTTTGTGGTTGCGGATCTTGATGTTCCCAACAAAGGCACTTGGAGAATAGCAACCATAGATGGGAGTAAAGATGTTTATAGAAGGAGGTTTCTTTGGGAAGGATTAGATCGTCTTATGGCTGAAGATGTTCCAATGATCATAGGAGGTGATTTCAATTACTTGTTGTCTAAGGAAGAAAAGAAAGGAGGGAGGAAATTTTTATTTAACATGGGGACTAAGGAAATGAAGTTTTTTATCTCTTGTAATGATTTACATGAGATTTCTTGTGTTGGTCCCAAATACACTTGGTGTAATAACAACAAAGGGCTGAAAGGATCTTGGAAATGTTGGATAGATACCTAGTAAATTCAGCTGCTTTTAAATCTCCTAATAGATTTTTGGAAAGGCATTTGGCAAGAATTGCAACGGATCATAGTCCGATTTTAGTGAATTTGTTGGATTTCAGTTCTCCAACCATAAAAGTTATTAGATTTGAAGAGGTTTGGACTTCTATTCCTGCTGCTACAGCAATTGTGAGAGAATCATGGAGGAAGAATGCTCAAGGAGATCCTTCCCAAGCTTTAAACCAAAAAATGAAAAGGACCTTAAGGAATATTCACTATTAGTGTAAATCCAAGTTCAATGAGTTCAGTCTTGCTAAAGAAAAGCTTAAGGCAGACATTCTATTTTTACATGAGTAGGAAGCTAACTGTGGGGAGCTTTTTGGAAAATGAGCAATGGATTTTAAAAGCTAAAATTGATGAACTCGATACTGTTTTATCTCGTATCAATGCTACCTGGAGACAATGGGCCAAAATTAAATGGCTTGCGGAGGGGGACACTAATTCCAAATTTTATAAGCTTTTGTAAATTCTAGGAGAAGTCTTAACTACATTCACAGTATCAAAAATGAGCAAGGGGTCTTGCATGTGGATCAAACAGATATAGAAGATGTGTTGTTTCAGTTCTTTAATAAAAAATGGGAATACAGAGAATGCTCTTTGAATGGATTGCCGGTTCCAGCTAGTATTTTGGGATAAATAGATAAAGAATCTCTGAGCAGAAGGTTCTCTATAGAAGAACTTGAGGAGGTCATTAAGGAGCTTGGAGGTAACATAGCATCGAGACAAGATGGTATGACTTATTCATTTTTCAAATTCTATTGGAATATCATCAAGTTAGATTTATGGAATGTCGTGGATCAGTTTTTTGTTAGTGGCAAAATGAATAATAGTTGGAAAAACACTAACATTGTTTTGATTCCTTAAATTAAGGATTCTACCTCGCCGTTAAATTTCAGGCCCATTAGCTTATGTAACTCGGTATATAAGATAGTGGCTAAAATCCACCTTAATAGGCTATTGTTTGTTATTCCAAAGTTAATCACTAAAGAACAAGTAGCTTTTATGAAAGGGAGGTCTCTTTCGGATCTTGTTCTTGTGGCTCAAGAAGTCTTTCACAAATCCAGGCATTCCAATTCTTCCAAAGGGATGGTCTCTTTCAAGATTGATATGGAGCAAGCATGTGATTCCATGGGTTGGGCAACTTTGAATAAAGTTCTAAGGTATTTTGAATTTCTGGATTTCTATGCTAGTCTGATCATGGAATGTGTTATTGGGCCTAAATTTTCATTAATTACTAATGGAATCTATTCTAAGTGGATTGAGGCCAAATGTGGTTTTTGCCAAGGATGTCCACTTTCTCCTTTCTTGTTTGTGTTATGTGCTCAATTACTTTCTAATGCATTCTTGCAAAGAGGGGATTCTATTGGCATTAGCATCTCCCCAAATAGTCCCAAGGTCTCTCACTTGCTCTATGCTGATGACATTATGGTTTTCTACGAAGCTAAATTGGGATATGTTAAAATGGTTAAAGGTATTCTTACATATTTTTGTAAATGGACGGGTCAAAAGATCAACTTACAAAAATCATGTATTCTTTTTGGGAAGTCAGTGAAGAAATTGAGAAGAAAGAAGATTTGCAAAATAATGAAGTTCAGAGAACTTCATGAATTCACTTATCTCGAGACTAAGGTGGCATTGAGGAGATTGAAGAGAGCAGATTTTCAGTTCATATTGGATAAAGTTTTGAGTAAGCTAAGCTTATGGGGTGGTAAACTGATCTCATTAGCTGGGAAAATTACCTTGGTGAATTCGGTTTTACTAGCTTTACCAACTTTTCACATTACTTTCTCTTTGGTTCCAAAAAATATTCTAATAGAAGTTGAAAAGGCTTGTAGAAAATTCATTTGGAGCAAAGGAGATGGAAGTAAAGGACTTCATTATGCTAGCTAGGACTTATTATGCAAACCAAAGAGGTTGGGAGGTCTCAAAATCAACTCTTGTTTGAAGAAGGCTGGGCCTTTAAGGGCCAAGCTTGCTTGGAGATATTGTCAAGAAAAAGAGTCCCTTATGCATACAGTTTTATTCCCTAAATATGGCAAAATTCCATTTGAGAATTCAACAAGGAGGAGAGGATCAGTTTCTTGGAAGCTTATTTGCAATGGGAGCATTTTTTTAAAGCCAATAGTTAGGTGGAGTATTGGCAACGAAAATTTAATCATTGCTTTAAAAGATACATGAATCTTTGATAAAAGTTTGTTGTATTGGCCAACCTTTATCAATCCTTTGTTGGAAGAGAACCAATTAGTGGAGAGTTTCATTAGCAATGGTGATTGGAATGTTCATGAGCTACAAGAATTCTTTGGTACATAATTATTGAAGGTTGTAACTTCTATTCAGCTTAACAGGAAGGATGAAGATTATTTGGAGATCATTCACAAATTCTCTGGAAAGTCTTTAACTGCCTTAGCAGCTGAAGCTACTGAACCCATCAATTTCGAAGATAGTACCTGCCAGTGGTTTAATAAATCTAAACTCATTCCCAGAGTTAGGATTTTTGGTGGAGATTACTAAACAAAGCTATTTCCGTAAACAAATTTCTGTGTTATAGAAGGCTTCAAGGATTTGACTTATGTTCTAGAGGGTGTGTTAAAGTAGAAGATAATTGGCACATAGTGTTTGGGTGTAATAAGTTGATAGAAGCTGTGAAAGTTTTAAACAAATGGGGGTTTGGGATTCCCAAATTCAATTCTCTGGAAGAATGCTTTAATTGGCTAGAGGTTCAAAGCTCGTGTATGAAAAGCCTTTATTGTAATACTGTTTATCATTTCTGGAATTCCAGAAACTTGTTTGTTCATGAGGGGAAGTTTTCCAGTCCTTTGCTAATAGCTTCTAATGCAGTTTGTTTTACTACTAGGTTCAGAAATTCAAGATGTTCATTCTCAGGAAATGAGGGTATTAACCAACCATCCCGGTTGCTTAACAATTGGTATCCTCCTCCACCTGATTGGATCAAAGTCAATATTGATGCTGCCATTCATGACTCCTATAATGTAGGAGTAGGAGAAGTTTTTAGAGATCATCTTGGGAGGTTTTTGCTGGCCTTTGGTAAAATGTTTACTCACTGGTATTCAGGCACCATGGAACTCCAGGCTGTTCTCTCGCTAAAGGAGGTTATGGTCAATTAGATGAAGAATTATAAAGGATTGGTTATTGAAGGCGACAACAAGAATGTGATCAATTTCATCAAGAGAAAGGTGGAAAAGGAGGTAACGGTGTCATTGATTTTTCTTTTATTAAAGATTTCAATTTGGTTATTTTTAATTCTGTGGATAGGGGAAGCAATAAGTTAGCTGATCTTTGTGCTAATTACGCTTGTTTTAGTTCTTTTATTTGGGAAGATGTGGTGAATTATAATATCCCTCCATCCTTCATTAATTTGTTAATGAAGGAATCATATGGTATTAGGTTATAATTTTCTTTTCCGTTTTTCCTTAATATAGCATTTTCGGTGCTTTCTTAAAAAAAAAATACAATAATAAGAATAATATCTCAAGAACATGCATTTTAGTAGTTACACTAAACAAGTAAAAGTCCTGGCTATCACGATATTTTTCAATGTTAAGTACAGTGTTGGTAAATCGTTAGCTCAGTAATAGAGTCATCACTCCTTGCCCAATGGCATAGTAATAATCTCTTTATAACTCCCAACCTGTGTATCATGTGAATTAGTAAAGGATAATACCAAACCATAGTATTTAAAGGAAAGCTTATCGGCCCACCATCCTATATAGGTTATTCAATCTCCAACCAATGGGTCAACTAGCCATTCCTTATTTATTTCACACATGCACATTGTTATCACAATGCTATAACAATAATAGCAACCAACTATTACTCAAGCACATTTTAACATCTATTTTAAATGTTTTGCATCAAATAATAAATAATTAAGCCTAATTAATAAGTTGTAAAAATGTCATAATGATAGACAATAAAGAATCTTATTAGGCAAAAATATAATTTTTTAAGAAAATTACCAAAATACCAGGAATTGCATAAAATGATGTTTTAAGACTTTTGTTGTACTACACTACTATTTTTAAAGGTCAAAACAAATTTTGGGTTAGATAAAAATTGTTATATTTTAAAAATCACCAGGTGAAAAATTTCAAATAAATACTCATAATAATGATCTTTATAACATACAAATAGTTACGAAGTGAAAGTTTTAACAATACAAAGTTATTCATGTTTTTCCATAACAAAAATATACATTTGATCAGAAAATTATGTAAAAACAAAATCTTTGAAATTAAAAATAGGATAAAGGTTTCTTACAATGAGACGAGCAAATTTTCAAACTGGCCCAATGGAAAAAAATCAAACCATGGCCTCCAAATCTTGATTTCATTTTTCTCTCTCCTAACATTTTCTCTAATTCCTCTCGAACACTCTTATATTTTGAGAATTAGTGAAGAAAAATAATATAACAGAAGAAGATATTTAAAGATATTTTAATATAATATAATATAATAATTTAATATAAAAATATAATTTAAATAATTTATTTGGTAGAAAATTCAAATAAATCATTTTAGGTCTTTTAAAGATTACAGAAAAATATCCATAAAAAAAAACATGTTATTTAAAAAATATTGGTGAAATAAAATTGCAAAATGGACACTTGACGATCTCAAAATCCTCACTTATACCGATTTATACTAATTTCTTAAGAATTTTTACCAGTGCCCAAAAATTAGAAAAAAAATCGTGTAAGTAAAATACTTCAATCAAAATACTATGTCAAAGACGATTTAAGATTTGGAGCTATAAGGATTAAAAAAAATGGCAAAGTCAAAATTTGGGTTATTATAATGGTAATGCACCTTTAATCTTTTTCTCCCTCCCAAAGAAGACAGAGTTCCTTGAACTCCTTTATCACCCTCCTGGTCATGGAAAAGAACTATGTTCTTGAGCTGAAGAATTTCTTCTCTGAGCCACCCAAGAAATCTACATAGACACTTGGAGGAACAAGATAAGACACTTTTCTTGGAGCAACCATGTGAACCCCTCAGACTACTCCCTTGCACTCAAGCTCTCTCTCTTCTTCCTAAAGCTCTTCTATACTTACTTCTCAAAGCTCCCTCTCAAGAACACTCAGCAGCCAAAGACTTAAAACTAGTCACTTGAGAGAGATTAAATACAAGGCCTCTCAAAAAGCCCTAAATTCAATTCTTCCAACTCTGATCATCTAGTACAATCATGGATCGTCCTATACGATTTGTTCAAAGTACTCATATTAGTACTGTATGAAGAGCAAAGTGCTATACGATCAATTTAAGGAATTGAGTTCATCAACATGAATAATGTTGATCATTATTCAGTATAACTAGTTCAAACGACTTTAATTATCATCCATTATAATTATAGGTGATTTAATTATTGTCCCATATTGGAATTGGTGCATATAATATAATTGGTCAAATCCTCTTACATGATCTGATTGGATAAGTTAATCCCAATTTGTTCCATAATTATAGTATTAATTTAGGTGAGATTTAATTGCATCATACAGTATGATAAGTACAAAATTTGAATTCCAATGTATTGCATAAATTATGATTGATGATTGGGATCCTAATTTCAATTGACCATCCTGTACGATATACATCTACCTCATGTTATATAACCTTCAATTTAATTTCAATTGATAGGTCTATCATTTCTTCCAAATTTATATAACCTTTAATTTTCTCTCATCTTGCAATTGACCTCGGACAGACAAGAGAAAATAAAAAAAAATTGCATAAAATTCATAATTGTTGATTCCCATGTCGAAGCCCTACTCAAGTTGCATCCATCAACCTGCTACAATAATGATTTTCTATGTAATTTGGCACTAAAGATGACTGCTCACACAACCCTGCCTTGATTCTTCTCTAGTCTAAGTCATTAAAACATGACAAATGAAGCCTTACGGCTTCTTCTCCCCATACCCAAAGCCTCAAGTCACCTCTACCACTTTTTATCTCTAAAGTCCTTGCCTCCTTCCCTCTAACATTTATCTTTTCCTTCTCCCTCTCTCATGCTAATTTTGATTAATCCCTCTACATTTTTTTAATTTTTTTTATTTTTGTTTTTTTTATTAATCCCTCTACCTTAGTTGTCCATGACCGCGCCTCCTTCATTGATGGTCGACTTTGCCTCCTTCGTTGCTCGTCGACATCGGCTCCTCAACTTCACTCCTTCGACGACATCCCTTTCCTATCTAATTGAAACTTATGAAATTTTAAGCAGAAGCAACATTAGGAGCTCGCCAACAGTGAATGTAACTTTTGTCCTTTTGCACACTTCTTTGGCTAAATCCCATAAATCTGCCTAGGTAGAAGTGAGGAAGACATAGGATTTAACTAGATGTAATATTTAATTATTCCTTATAACCTATTTGAAGGATTTCAAATAAATCCTACTTAATCCAATTAAAACTCGACTCAAATACTTGCATAATATTTGTATCTGGTATGCCTGTCGAGTCAAATGAGGGAAACCTAAGGATTTAACTTACTTAAGATTATAATTCTTGCTGGCATCCTACATAAATCCTGTTGTTTAAATAGGATTTCATAGAAATCTTATTTTATTACAACATGAATGTGGTTTTAGTTTAATCATTTTTTATTTTAATTAATTAAAATTAATTATAATTATTTGTTTTTATAATAATAAAATAATATTAATTATAATCATAATTAAATAAAACTAATTTTAATTAATTAACTATTAATTTTAGTTAAATGTTATTAATTATAAATAAAAGTAATTCTAATTAATTATTTTTAATTATAGTTAATTAATTTAAATCATAATTATTTATAATTAATTGAAGTTAATTATAATTAAAAATTTAAATTTTAATTAACTATTATTAATTTTAATTAGTTAAAGATAATTTTTAGTGCTTGTAGCGTGGCGAGTAGCCTCTTATACACGCTTTTTTAGAGCGGTTGGAGGAAGCTCATCACGATGCTTGTAAAGAGGCATGTAGTCACTTAAAGTCCTATTTTTGGCATTCGTAGTGCATCAGAAAACCACATGTATATACTTTTCTTAGCGTGGTGGGAAAAGAATCCTATACAACACTTATGTAGGGGCAAGGGAGGCAGGGGATACAACTATGTCTTAAATACAATGGATGCAGTGTTTATGAACACCTACCATACAAACTTTTCTTAGCATGGTGGGATTGCCTAGACTCCTAAAATTTCCTCTAAATCGGGGAGATGCTAGGAGGCTACCGAAATTTGCACTAAATTAAGGACCTAATTTAAACTTAATTGAATGCAGGGAATCAGATTTTAGAACTCTAAAATGCATAATGAACTTAAAAATTTAAATGCTAAATTATAATTCGATGTTGTCAAATGAACATCAAAGAACAAATGCGGGGCTTGTGACAGTACCTATTTCTAAGCCATAATGTGAAGTCTTAAATGAATACTTTATTGGATGCATCATGAGTAAACCAATATACATTTAAAAGTCAAATGGAAAATAATAAAGATTATTGCAATTAATGGCATTCAAAAAACTACATAAACCCGCTAGTGAGAAATTGGTTATGAACATAATATCCTCCCTACAAGTGAATACAACAACTTGCATACACAAACAACAGTCCATCCAAAAGTGACCATAGGAGACTCATGGGTGTTTGTGAAAAACAAGAAAATAAATATGAACAAATAAAATATATTTGTCAAACTTCAAATGAATTTGAGGGACATAAAGTGGATGCTACAATATCATTTCAATCAACGTCAATGTGCAAACAAACAAATGGAAATTAAAGAAATGAAAATTGAAGGGTATTTATAGTTCATGGTAAGAGAACATCAATGATACAAGTCTACAATGTGAGCTATAAGGATGATGAATAACTTGAAATGTTCGCCATTACTCACACATAAAAACAAAATTGCAAAGTTAGTGAGCATGAAGAAATGCAGTAATGTCCATATCAATAGAAATGATTCAACTCCAAGAAAATATATCAGTAAAAGGATCTCAAATGCACATAGAGGAGGAATGATGAAATTGAGATAACTTGGAGAATTCAATTAAATTAATCTGTAGGCAAGAGCAAGGGATATTTACATCAATTATACAAAAGAATATACTAGTCTCCTATGAGTATAAGACTGATATGTAATGAATATAATATTGTTTTGTGGTCATCAAAGCATAAGCACATACATTCAACCCCACAAGCAAAGAAATTTGAATTTATTGTAGTCTTCACATGAGTCATGCAATAAGACACGATAGCCCCTACTATATCCATGTACAAACACTAAAGAAGGGTCATAGATGGCAGAGGACATTACAACATGCCTGCAAGTGACTATAAAGACTTCATCATGCACACACTAGCTGACTCACAAATAAAAGAAGTCGCACTATGGTTAAGCATACAAACTTGTGTAAGCACAAGATAATAAATTATGGCAAATACTAATGATCACTAGTAATTATGAGGGATTCATCATATACACAATAGTGCTCTATCGGTGATGGTCAATGAGAAAAAATAATGTCTATAGTTTCTATACTATCAATAACCATGTAATTAGAGTTAATATACTAGCCCAATATAAGTAGAGGCGGAACTCCTTTAACAAATGTGAAGCACCTATAAATTGTTATAACAAGTATATTATATCACCCCACAATCAACATCCATCCAATGGTAGCTGAACAAATCAATCATTTCTATGTGGAAACAGATGATATGCAATGACTACAACAACTCACTAGTTGGCAAGCATGAATAGGTTGATGGTGAATCCAACCCAATCAATAATTGGTAGCCATTCGTAGATGAATATACTGACTTTCATGCAAATAATGCCAATTGATGTGTTTGGACCACATCAATCTTGTAAGAAGACATAGTAGTCCTGAAAAAAAATTAAATATCTTGTTGACAGACTCAATGTAGTATGTAATGATACTTTTATAGCCAATAGCAATCAAATGTTAAAAAATACATTAATTTCTGAAAGTCATGAACGCATACAATGATTGCGAAGATGCCCTCATGGTCAACATATATGGAGAGATTGACGACAAATTCAAACTCCTATAATTTATTGTAAAAGACCCGTCATATACTGAGTATGTAATTTATAAGTGAAAATATAAAAAGAGCTAATGTACAAAGATCGTAGAAAATAATGATCCATCTATGAGCCATCAAAGAAGCTCATAACGAATACAAGTATGTATAAGAAAAATTATGAGACTAATTAGTACACAATAATCTACCTGTAAAAATGAATAAGTAGTGCACGATAGTCTACTTGTATAAAATGAGCAAATAACCATAATGTAATGCCACGCCACCGAATCTGCATCATGAATACAAGTAGATAGAAGGCATGTATAAACTTTCAAATAGAACACTACATTTAAATTGTGGTTGCCCACACAAATGGCTGGCGTCAAATATTCAAAAAAATCCTCCCATATATACACTACAATATGTATACACACAAAATAAAAAGAAATACATGTGCAATTGTATACTTGCATTGGCCCTGATGAGAGTGTCATCAGTACACACATGACATTTAGGGATGTTGTGTAGGTCAAGATCAAACTCGATCCTTCTACATGGATCAGTAGAAGTTGGCATGGTTTATACTATCAAATAAATATACCATCACAAAGTCGATCAGGATATTTATTTTATACATTCATATTAAGCATTTAATATGCTCAATGAAATAAATTCACCAACAAATGTTTGAAGCATACAAAACCTGATCCTTTATTGACAAGTAGATAAAGTTAACAAGGTCCAATCCCATAATGCAATTTTTTTATTAACACCCCAATGAGGGTCAGGTTAAACATAAATATCAATTGGAGGGGTTAACTCAAAATATTTTAAATGTCACCCAAATATCCATGAAATTTAATTTCCAAAAATTACCTCAAATACAAATATGAAAAATTAAATCAACCATCAAATGCTTAAAAAATTCCATTCATCCTCCATAATAATAGATAAGGCACAAAATCTCTCTGTTAGCTAAGATGGATTTAAATTTGTCCACTTAAATAAATACTCCCCCTAGGTCAACAAGGTACCCTTGGATAATACAACTCATGACCGCCGATAAGGATTCTTCTGTCAAGTTGGGTCGACTACCTCCTCTGAATAAGTAGACTAAGGATCATGATGACACGATGATGGAACCATGCAATCTTTATTGTGTCCAACATTCATTCCCTAGCCATCTATTTTTATGTGTAAGATGGTGAAACTTCTAGCTTTAAGTATCAGTTTTGTAATACCCAAACCCATGCTGCTACTTTATGCCGGATATCATGTATCTATATATACAATGTATTCATTTGATGAATAACCTTAATCAAAGGTTCTATCTCATGACCGAGAGGGGTAATTAAATATAGGGGCCTATGCCTATAGGAAACAAGAACTTAGATCTTAAAGTCTTTGCAAAATAAGCATGAAATCTTTGGGTAGTATTTTATCTACAAACCCTATCTTCCTTCCCAAAATTTACCCCATAACTTAATCCATTAAAACTACCACAAAAACATAAGGATGATTGGGGTGCAAATATTTTAAGCCAATACTTACCTTCCCTAAGTATATAATTGATCAGAAAAGTAAAACTATCCTATAATCTAAGCTGCTAGTCTATAGCAAGTTTAAGATAGTTATTTTCTTCTTATAATGAAATGACCATATCTCAAAGATTTAATAAGAACTATTGCTTGTGGAGGAGGGCTGAAAAGGCCAAAATTTTAGAGGAGGAAATGTTGATCAATTTTGTAACTAAGTTAGCAATAGATGAAGTTTCTTAAGTTCACATGAATTCCTCATTGTTGGGTGTGTCACTAGCATCCATTTTATGTTGCTATTGGAGAGGAGAATGTATTCTGGATTAGTAACTCTCCACCACCTATCTATTACAAGACACCATTTATGCCTTCCTTAATTGAGAGGAATAGGAAGTTTAAAAACTTGTTAGATAGGTTGATCTATGAATATGTAATTAGTTATGGAAATCAAAGTTAAAATTCTTAAAATATGTAAAGGATGTTATAAATACTAGGAGAATGTCAAAGTTATTTAAAGAAAGGATAGCTCCACAACCTATTATAAGAAGAGTTCAGTTCAAAGAATAAAGTTTATCAATATAGTCATCACTACATATTATTTGTGAGAAATAATGAAGTTCATAAAAGCCAATCATTAATAGATTCAAATCAATTATAATTACTTTCAAACACCAATAAAGTTTTTGGGATGGAGCTTTGGCTAATCGAGGGTATAATTACTTTCTTCATCGTAGCATTAATAAGATATAAGTTGTAAAATAAAATAAACATAAAGTAATAAAGTTAGATAAATAGTTAATTCAACTTATATACATCAATTATTTTGTAGAGAAGCAAGCCAAAGAGGCTTTAGCACATTCCTATGGTACTTTATCTATTCTATGGAGTATTTATACTTAGAGGAATATGAATTGGTCCCTTATCCTAAAGGATTTGTGCCACACTTGTTTAAAAATTTTGATGGTATAAAGAGGCCCTAAATTAATTCAAAGCTAGTTGTTCTAATGCAAGGGGAAATGATGTAGTGTTATTTAAATAGTTTGTTAGTAGCCTTTGGTTGGTATGTATAATTGCCCAATGGTTTGGTTCATACCTTCATAGAATTAGAACTTCTATTTTTTTCTGGGAGAATGTATTCTTGTCATAAATAGAAATCTAGTGATTGAGAAATAGAAACCATGCAAAATTTTATTGACTATATGTTAAAATGTAGGAATCTTAGCTTAAGTGCAAACCTCAGCTAGAAGAGTGGTGTACTATAGAGATTCTCCATAATAATAATCACAATCTAGTGGACTTCCTTTTGAAAGTGTGCACTATAAAATATTTGAATAGTTAATAAGCAAATCCACTAATCTTGAAGTTAAATCTTCTCAATAATCTTTCTTAAAAGATAAGTCTTCAACAAAAGTACAAAAAATTAAATTTCAAAAAGTATTACAAATGAAGTGTAGGCCAGTGTTGATAATTGATAAAGGCAAATAGGTAATGAAGGTTTAAGTAGAAAGTCCTATTTCTTTATCCTAGTATTAACAATACATTTGATCAAAGAATGAATAAATTTTGCTTCATTCCAAAATCTCTTTAAAAAGAATAGGGAGATGTTAAAATCTCTTTAAAAATTATCATACTCATTTAAAAGGGAAGCAATTAAATGAATTTTGAAGAACACCTTGATGAAATAAAAATTCAAACTTCCTGACCCTAAGAGGCCCTAGGAAGTGGCAAAATAAGGGCAACTAAATTACTACCCATATCATCAAATGTTGACGCATAAGCTCAACCATTGTATAACCTTCAAGGAGTGGCTTGAAAAGAATATTAAATATGTGGTAATTGTAATAACCAAGGAGTATTTATCTTATTCAAATAAAGGATTTGCTAAATGCATGGTTGTTAAGCCTTCTGTACCCTCTTCAATTTTTAAGCCTAATGACTGTTCGGATGTTTTTTATCCCAAACTACTAAAAAGAATCTAAACAAACTATAAAATTCATTTATTGAGGTATCTCATAAAGTATAGAATCCAAAAAAGATTAATTTTGTTAGCTCCAAAAAAGGAAGCCCAGAATAAAGTTCTAACTTAACAACATAAGAAGATTTCAGCCTATTAGCCTTCAATAATTCAAAAAGGAGGAAAGTATATGTATGAGTGAAAATATAAATAATAGGGTTATAATTTCTATAGATGGGGAATCCAAATCCTTTATACCTTATACGCTATATGGTTTTTAAATTATCCCACTAGAGTCTAAAAAAGTAATGGTAAAAGATTTAGAATATATATTTTATATATCTAATGATGATCAAACCACTAGTAGTTCAAATAGATCGAAGGAAAATAATTCTTAGGAATCTAAAATAAATGAATTAAAAGAGTATCTTTGATATTTGTACTATAGTGATTACTTTATCCTTGATGTTAAGGGTGGTCCTTTTAGTATAGAAATTAAGATGTTTGATTTTGATAGTTTACTGAATGAAACCCTAAGGATAACTAGTGATTAGGAAATAAATAATTCTTTTGCCTCCTATTATGAAGAGGGAGTATAAAAAGAACATCATAGTGGTATTGTTATAACACCATGAGTATATACAACTAATAAAGGAAAGCATGTCGTAAAAAATTATGAAATCTTAAATCAACTAGCACAAGATCACGATGTAGCTAATTTTAAACTTCCAAAATATGACTACAATGTCTTAGTTCATCTAAAAAAATACTAAAAAAATTGAGTATTTATTATTCTTTGATTCTTTCCTAATAAATAAGGGAGGCTTTAATCAAAGCTTTACTTGATCTACAGATCTATATTGCTCAGCTAGCATCAACGTAATTTGAAGATGCATTGTGTTAAAAAAGGTTTGAGGAGTAACATTCTCAACTAACTACATGATACTTATAATTATAGATCATAATTATCATTTATACATTTACATAAAGGTGAACAAATTTAAGATGACCCATGTACTTCTTAATCTAAGTGCATTGGTCAACATAATAACTTGCATACTAATGGGTGGATACTTGTAAAGTTAGCTTTATAAAATGATGTTGCAAATATTTAATGTTATGGGTAAGGGAGCTTTGGTTTTATTAACCTTACTCCTGGAAATAGATGGCCTAAAAATTAAAGCTAAATTTCTCATAATATATTTGGAGGCAAACTTTAATGCTATCTTGAGTAGACCTTTGCTCCTTAAATATAGAATGATGCCATCCTCTTCATCATTGTGTTAAATACTTTTTTAAGGGGGTTGAACACGCTATAAAGTTAGATTTGTAACTATTTTCTATGTAGAAATTAGGAATATCAAAAGTTGCTTCATATTATATTCTTAAAAAGCTAATAGTCTTCTCATATAACTTCAAATAGGATGAAAAAAATTAAGATAAATAAATTGAGTAAGAAAAGTAATAGAAAAATAAGAAAAAGAAAATGAGAAGCATCTTGACCTTAAATACGATGTTCGCCCATCCTTCATAACGAGGTGGAAGAATCACTTAGCAATCTCGAGGGAGTGGTAGAGGATGGAAAAAAAGAGAAAATAACATAAAATGAAAAAGCTTATGTACAAATAAAGGTGCTTATAATACATATCAATTTGGAATACTATCCAGAGGACAAATTTTCTATATCTGAGAAAAAGCAATAGGTTGTTGAGTAAAAGAATATTACTAAACAAATAAAGATTAAAATTTCCTTAGAAGCAAACAATAATGAGGACGGGGTCTAAATCACTAAAAAAGGAAATAAAAATATGTTTTCAATTAACAGATTGATGAAGTATGTAGAGAATTTGACCCTAACCACATTATCATAAAATGATAAATCTGGGTTAGAAGTTAGGGTATCTCTACTCTGAATCTTGAATATAAAACTAATTCCTTTGTTCCTTCCACCAGGAAAAGTGTAAAAACTGATGTAATTTTCAATGATCCCTTTATGAATGAAATAGTACAACTACCTTTTGATTGGAATTTTAACTAAGGAAACAAATATGCTAAATAAGGCTTCACACCATCAACATGGACTAGAGCTGAAGCTCAATAATTAATAAACCTCTAGAACACTAAATAATATAAAAATACATTTAAAAAAGGTGTTGGCTTTAGTACTCTTTTTTATTTGATGATGATGAGCATTTCTTAGTTATATCTAATAATTTAGAACTCGGTAAGCTCTTTATAATTGAAGTTAAATCATTTAATGAATTTTTCTTAGAGACTTCACATGATTTGTATGACTTTTATTTTAGGGATACAACCCACAAACATGTAGAGAAGATAAAATTAAGGAATGATCTTCTACAATAAATAAATTTGGTCATTAAATACGACCCTTGTGTGATATTCATAAATTATTTTTTGAAAGACGATGAGACATAAAATAATCAGGTTTCTCTAAGAATTGAAGGATTGATTTACCTTTAGTTATGAAGAAATGTCTAGATTATCTCAACATATTGTAGTTCATAAACTAGATATTCAACTTTATGTGATTTTTATAAAATAAGAACTACAAAGAATGTGATTTAAATTCAAACAATAAGTACTCACTCAAGTTAAGAAGGAAATAAAATCTTGTTTCATCAAGGAAGAAAAATATCCATCTTGTTTTACCATTATTACTCTTGTAAAAAAGAAGAATGATCAAATTTGTGTCTATATTAACTTCAAATATTGAAATAAAGCCTATCCTAAAGAAGAGCTTCAACTTCCTACACCTAAACTTATCGTAATATTTCCTCTTAAAAAGAAATTTTCTCCATTATGGATGACTCATCTGATTACAATCAAATTACATTAGCTACTCAAGATGAAAAGATTATGATATTAAGAACACTGATAGAATTTTAATGTTATAAGGTTTTTCCCTTTGGTCTAAAACATATTTGTGAAACTTACCATTTAACAATGATGATGATTTTTGATAAACTTATCCACGAATAAGTGGAGTGTTATCTTAATAATCTAGTCTATAAAAGTCTTCAAAGGGAACTTTTTAAATGAATTGAGAAAATTTTTTGAAAGACACCACCATTTTAATCTTAAAATGAACTCTTTGAAGTGTGCCTTTAGTGTCACTTATGAAAATGGATTAATTGAGCCCTTCAATAAAATATTAGTGCAAATTTAGAAGGAATTCTTTGAAGATAACAAGCGTCAATGGCATGAAAAATTAGCAAAATCTTTGTGGGCATATCAAAATACATATACAACTTCTACTCAGTCTACGCCATTCACTTTAGTCTTTAGAGTAGAGGTTGTTGTTAATTTAGAGGTACAACGGCCCTCACTAGAATTATAGTAAACTATCAAATAAAATGCCATATTATCTTTAAAAGAAATTAAAGGTTTATAAAAGAAGTGCTTGTAAGCTAAAAAAAACTTCAAGTAATAAAATTCTAAAATGATTTAAGCACATAATAATAAGGTTCATCCATGAACTTTTCATGTAAAAGACTTGGTCCTTGTTCTATGAATACCCATTTTGGATAATAAAAATTATTGTAAATCTTAGCTCAAGCATAATGATTTTGATGATAACAATTATTATTATTTTTTACTACTACTATTCTTATATATTGATTTTGTTTGCCCTGCTCACCAACGTTTTAGGTCTACAAGTTCACTTGCAATTCCAATCATCTCAAGATCGATTAGAAGAGGGTTGAGTCTATCAATAATTTAAATTTTAATATACTTTTTATCTTTCTTGAGTTAAGTCATGTAACTGGGGAACCCCAAGCAAAGTAACCTTGTACACACACATTTAGGTGGAGTGATTTAGTGAGTTAGAGAAATTTTTATTTTTTTGGCCAAATCATACATGACAATTTCAATCATACTAGATGATAAGTAGAAAATAGAAACTTTAATTAGGGCATCCCTTGTAATTAAGATTGCTTAACTAATCATATTAGGCTATTCAAGATCGTCTAGGATGATCAGTTCAGATTGTAGAAAATAGCCGCCAATCACAATTTAGGTAATATTATAATTTTCAAATTTTTTTCAAATTGTACAGGATAATATTCATTATCTTGGATGATTTATGATAATATTGCCTAAATTGATCCTATGATTAGGGGAGTAATTATGGTTAGATTGTTTGATCAGATAATATATGATGATCTACCAAGATCGTACTAGATGATCTATTATATTTCATGGGATGATCCCATATCATCCAAGATGAAAACCATAATTTTATCTTAATCATCCAAGAGATCATACTAGACATCTCGAGAGAGTTGTGAGATGATACATAAATTGACAGCCATCATCCCATGTTGTCTTGGACGATCAATACAGTATATTAAATTGTTCATCATAGATGATCATATAATCATATTGGATGATCTAAAAAAATACTTTAATTGATCATATAGAGCAAAGATGAACGTATTGGCATAAAGGGTTGTTTTGTATTAATCGTATAGAACAATCTATTAATCGTACTGAATGATCGGTAAGTTAAAAATTAGGGCTTCTTTTGAGGTTCTCTTTTTAAGCTCTCTTATTATTTCTTGAGATAATCTTTTTGCTGTGGCATTAATCTAAGAGAGAGCTTAGATAAGGAAGAGAGAGGACTTGAGAGAGAGAGAAATCCTTGTGAAGCGGAGTTGTGAGGGATTCATAAAGGTTGCTCCAAGTAAGGTTTTCACCATCTTATTCAAGTTACCTTTTTGTTTCCTTAGTGGCTATGGGAAAGATCTTCATTAGCATTAGATCTAGGTTCTCTACCTTCAATTGGAGGGTAGAAAATGATTCCAAGATTCTCTGCCTACTCCAGGAGGGAACAAAAGAATTCTAAGGTTCTCTAATTACTCCAGGAGGGAATAAAAGGATTTTAAGGTTCGCTGCCTACTCTAGGAGGGAGTGATAGGATTCAAGGTACTCTATATCACCAAATCGGTGGAAAGATTATGTAAAGGCTTCACCACCTTACTACGGGGATAAAAGGAGAGACACTACTTTTAGTGTAATACATAGAAAGGAAATTTCTAAGGAGTGGATGTCGGTTAAGTTGACCAAACCACTATAAATCTAGTGTCTTCTTTCTATTTACTTTTTTCACATTTTATTTCCACATTATTTTGTGATTTGTTCTATTATCAAAATCTTTGAGTTTTGTTGTTGAGAAATTAGTTTTATTTCTGCATAAATCATTTGTTCTAGAATATTTCAAAAAGATTTTTTTTTTTTTGTTAAAGAATATTTTAAATAACCAATTCATCCCCCTCCTGCTTATCCTTGGGACTAGTTCTTTAGGGTTTAACCACCCTTATAAACTTTCAAAAATATGGCTGTAAATTTGAGCCAACCTAGGAAGGTCCATTTATGGTGGAGAAGGTCGGTCTATCAAGAAGGGACTTATTAGTTGGTAAAATGTTAAGAAGATCATTCGATGTTACTTATAAATGGGTGATATCTCAAGAAATAATATGATCGATAGTATTATGAAGATAGAATTTTAATGAATAAAATAATTATTTTTTTTTAAAATATATGAATATGTTGAAAGTTTTCATAATGAACTTGGTACAAATGATAAGGCAAGCTCTAAGAGTTTATATTAGTGATAATAAATTTTAAAATTCCTAGTGCTTGATTAAATTTATTCCTCAAAGATTGATATATTCTCTCATAGTGGCCTCTTCTCTTTTTGAACTTTAGTTGATTGGGTAAAATGATTAATGGTATTATTTTAATCTAATTATTTAAATATATTCTTTTGGGAGCCATTTCTCGTTTAAATTTCTTAAATTTTCTTGTTTGGTATAGATCTGCCACTCATATCTAAATTCATATTCTTAAAGATTGGTATAAGTTACCCTAGTGGCATCCCCTTTTTGTGAACTTTTGTTGATTGGGAAATAAGCACCCTCATATTATATAAGTTTAATAATTTAAATATTCTAGTGTTTGATAACACCTTTTAGGCACCATACTAGTTTAAATCTACATTTCATTCTTGAGGTTAGGTGTTATTCTTCACACTTAGGCATCCTTTCGTTTTAAATTTAAATTGATTAGGTATAGGATCCCTGGTGTTCTCTAGGTCCAACCATCTAAATTTCTTTTCTTGGCATAAATCTCCCATTAAATTATAAATCTTCTAAATCTTGCACATTATTTTTATTTTTTTAGGTGAGTATCCAAATCTTCCTATTTTACAATTTTGATTTGGTCAAGTGAATACAAAATTCATTTAAATGTTTTTCTTATTGTTTTGATATGCTTAAGTAGACAATAATAATCTTTCAAAAACTCTTTATTCACTATTTTAATTTGTTCATGCAAACCTTGAGTTATCCACCTTTACTATTTTGATATGGTCAGGCAAAGGCTGGATATTTTTTCTAAATCTAATTAAAATTAAATTGTTAGAGACAAATGTCACTTTCAAGTTCTCTTCAAATTTAAATATATCTAATTGGAATGATTGCTTATCATATATCTAGTTTTATTAAATCTACCTATTTTGGAACTTATCCTTTCTGGTATTTAATGATTAAAATACTTGGGGTTCTGTTGACTGCTTTGGTTAACGCAAACACATGTGATTTACTTTCATGTTCATCACACTTTTTGGAGGTCCATTTATTGACCGCATTTTTGTTTGAGGTCAATTACTCAGGATAATCTTTACCCAATCATTAAAATTCATTCAACTAATCAAGCTCCATCATAAAGTTTATGTCACTAAATCAGTAATGGCTGAATTATTCAATATCTTTCAGTCATTGAAGGATGTTTAATAATTTAGTGATTTATATTAAATCAAACTTAAAATCAAAATACAAAAGATTATAAATTCATCAATAAACCTAAATATTCAATCATATTCAAACATTCTCTCAAAATCCAGTGTAAAGCATATTGTGTAAAATCGAGTTCAAATACAAATCCGAAAGTCCATAGGACTTTTCCCATTCATAGAGATATTTTTAATTGAATAAAACCCTTGGTAAAACCTCTAAAGTATGTTTGATGATACATATATTTATTTGGCAAGTCTCCATAGTCTGCATATTCCTTTTGGAGTCATCAATGTTCTTTTAGGCCCTAAAACCCAAAGCGAATTCCATGGGGCTAGAACCTTTAAATATTTATAAAACATGCCACTTAACATGAAAACTTGTTGTAAACTAACTTATAAGCCTTTCTAAACTCATTAAATTTGTTCATAATGATCATTTCAAATATTTTGACTCCTTTGAGTCTATCAATAATAATGGTTGATCAAGATTGACCATAGTTGACCAAGTAAGACCAATGGATTCTTTTAACCATAAATACTTCATATGCTTGAGTCATATTGAACTATTGAATCCATAACCTAGATTTGTTCCTTAAGCATTTAAAAATCATTCAAGATCATACATAGACCCATTTGAGACCTTGAATGGGTCACATTGACCATCATTGGTCACTTTGACAATTAAGGGTCTCGATAAATCCTAAACACTAAATCTCTTATAGAAGATCAAAAAAATCCCACCAAAGCATTCAAAATTCTCTGAATAATAAACAATAAATGCCTAAATCCAATTGAAAACTTCGTGGATCATGGTTGACAAAGAATCATAAAACCTTTAAATCATATATTAGTCCTAATTG
Organism: Dendrobium catenatum; assembly: GCF_001605985.2. Classification (NCBI taxonomy): domain Eukaryota; kingdom Viridiplantae; phylum Streptophyta; class Magnoliopsida; order Asparagales; family Orchidaceae; genus Dendrobium; species Dendrobium catenatum. The sequence continues at coordinate 14,529,769 of NW_021318595.1, read as the reverse complement.
AAACTTTTAACATAGATTGACATTGTCATGGCCTAGGACCACTTAAAACAAATTTGAAATCATATTTTGAGTTTATTTGATCCAACCATAAGGTCTGTTCAAGCCTAGTTTACTAAGATAACTTAGGTTGGCAAAAACCAACCCTAAACCTCCTAAATTTGAAGTCTAATGATCTGGACTAAGCCAATGTACCTTAACCCTTTAGGACTATCCATTGAGGCCCTAAGGACAACCTATGGTGACCTAGCCCATGGGCCTACTTGGGCAAAACTAAGTGCCCAAATGGGGTATCCCTTGAGCCAATGCATCAAGTATATCCAATCAAGCTTTTGGTTTGACTTGGGTTAGTACATTTGGCTGACCAAAACTATAAAAACTTTAAATCAATGAGCCATATACAAGCCCAGAAGAGCCTAGAATAATAAAATACTTGCATTTGTTTCTAAAACCTTCCAAACACTTAACCAAATCATCCCACCTAGGTAGTGCCTAAAATTGGCTTAAAAATAAGAAACAACCATTCATATGGATTTGTTGAAACTTGATTTCTATGAATTAGGTTGTTAAACCTAAGCTTATGTCCCACGGCTAACCAAGAGGGGGGATAAATTGGTAATTAAAAAAAATATTAATCCCTCTTTTTAATTTTTTTAAACCGAAAAATAAACTTTAATGAGTTTTGTAGAAATTAACCACAGTTTTTTTTAAAGTAAAAACACAAAAATAAAAAGGTAGCAAAAAAATAAAGACACGAGGTTTATAGTGGTTCGGTCAAAAACCATACCTACATCCACTCCTCGGAGGCACCCTCTGAGTATTGCACTAATACCAATAGTGACTCTCCTTTTGCACCCACAGTAAGGCAGAGAAGCCTTTACAAACACTCTATCCACCACTACCCGGTGCGGTAGAGAACTGTCGTCCTTCTACACTATCCCCGGTGCTGGCAGAGAACCTTCATCCTTTCACACTCTCCAAGTATTGGTAGAGAACCCTTAGTCCTTTCACACTCTCCTAGTGTGGGCAGAGAACCCTTCATCCTTTCACACTCTCCAAGTGTCGGCAGAGAACCCTTCGGCTGTTTACACTCTTCAAGTGTGGGCAGAGAACCCTTCGGCTGTTCACACTTTCCAAGTGTCGGCAGAGAACCAGATCTCCTTGACAAATCTTCTCACAAGAATTCTAGAAGGAAGAGAGAAAAGAGTGAAGTAATCATAAACCAGGAATGACTCTTACCTTTGAGTACCAAGTGAAACCTTCACGCTCCAATGGCAAGAAATCTCCTTCAAACACTCTCTCACACTCTCTCCATGACACTTCTTTCAATAGGCATGAAGTCCAGCAGGCAAAAAGATTATATGGTAGTTTAGTTTAGACTAATTATAGGAAAGACACAAAAAATCGTCCAAAAATTGCAAATTTTCAAGTCAATACGAATTGGATCATCCCGTACGATCGTGGATCGTCCTTGACGATTTTACTTAAATGCGTTGGAAACGAACCTAATGTATATGTGTACGAAATGACTTCATACACACATATCGTCCCGTACGAACTAGGTTCATCCGAAACGAATGGTTATTCTGTAGGTCGGTTCCCAAAAACTGCAGAACGACACTTATTTTTCAGAGTCGGTTCACTTCGTCCTGGGATGAAGTTAAGGTTCATCCGGATGAAAGTTTTACGGAGAGAAAATCATCCTGGGATGAATACACTTCGTCATGGACGATAGTACTCCAGAGAGCAACTCGTCCTGGAACGAATACTTTTCATTCTTGAACAAAAATTTCCAGAGAACATTTTGTCCTAGGACGAATACACTTCGTCCTAGACGATCAGAACTTAGAAAAATTTTCTTCAATTCCTGTTCGTTCCATTGCTCTTTAGAGGAGATAATTGAACTGATCGTCCCGTGCGAACTATTTTTGTCCTGTACGATCAGTACAAATTTCTCAAAATCTTCTAAGGTGTGTGTGTGTATTCACTCAATTATAATCACTCCCTCTCAAATTTAATTCAAAGAAAATTACAAATTTTTAAATACATAAAGTATCTCGTGCTGAATTTGATTTGAAGTCTTAGTAGTTTGGAGTTTGATTTTCCTGAAATATTAGTACACACAAGAGCAAAAACAACTCTTCCAAAAAATGTTAGGAGATAACTATACATAAAACTTGAAATCATCAAAACTATATAAGTTGCAAGAATATAAAACATACAAATTGCAACTCTCTTAACAATCTCCCCCTTTTTGATGATGGCAAAATAATTTTTGTATCTATAATTTTCAAATTAAAAAAAATCTCCTAAACTCCCCCTGAATTAATGAACACGTGTAAATGAGGCATTTTTAGAAATATACATATAAAACAAACACACACAACGTATACATCAAACACAAAATACAAAAATAAAAAAATAAAAACAGATCAAACAAAACCAACCAAAGAACACGATACAAACAATTTCACCCCCTTTTTAACAACAGCAAAAAGGAAAGAAGACAAAAACTTGAAATATAAGCGGACATATGAAAATCATTTGATAATTCAATCTTGAAAGTGATTAAAATATGTTATGAAAATAAAATTAAAATGTTAGGAAAATCATATTAATTCATAGAATTTAAGAAGAGATATAACATTGATAATAGAAAGAATATATCAAAAGCATGAGTCAATTTAGACACTAAGATAAAAAAAAATCATTGCAAAAAAGATGAATAGAAAATTTGTATATTTTAAATTTCAATACAGAATAGAAATGTACAGTAGACTAATTTGAATTAAGAGATTAAAAGATAATGGAAAGAAATAATTACCACATGTGGCACTTTGCGCATCTTTTTCAAATTATTGGCACATTTTTGTGCATCTTTTTATTTTTGGGCTTATTTTGTGTCTCTTTTTCTACTTGCGAACCGTTGCGCATTCCTTTTGATTTTTGTACATTTGTATATTTTTTCAAGAGTGATTTTGATCTTTCTAAAATTAATAATAAAAAATTTCAAATTTTTCTAAGTGCATAAATATTTATTGACAAGTGAAATATAAAATAAGAAAACATCATAGTTGCAATAATAATATTAGAATTAATGTAGTCTAAATAAGAGATATGAAATTGACAATTCTAATTATATCAAGTTATAAGTAGAACTTAAATTTAGAAAAAAATTAGATTTTCTGATGAATTTAATTTTGACTTTCACTTCAAAGTATAACAATATTAAGATAAAAAATCTAATGATTGTCATAAAGGCTAACACACATTTAAATATAATTAAATCCAAAACACGTGAACATATATTGATATCACTAAGAAGATATTACAATTTAAGGTCCATCAATACAGAAACAAAACATCTAAATTAAAGAAAATACAATAAACTTACTTAAAACACATCTAAAACATAAACTATATAAAATACATAAAACTAAGTGCAACAATCACTGATAAGGACCCTGATATGGTGGAGGAGGAGGAGGTGCAGCACCAAAGATGTTAAAGTAAGTACTCATCATAAGCACATTGGTACTGATATCATTCATTTGATCCCTCATAAAATTCATGTAATGCTGATACTGTGCGGCCTGCTGCTGAAGATGAGTCTCAATTTGATCAAAGCGTTGATCAAAATGAGTCTCTAAGCAATCAAATCTTTGAACCAAATTTTGATAATTTGGTTCATTGGCGGGTACAGGTGCAGCTTCTGGTTCTTCTTCTGTATCACTAATGACATGAGTTTTACTTGGTTCTTCTTTAAAGATTGCTCTAAATGATCTGTCGTTGTAGTAGAGCGGTTCTTCAAACTCTTGATCAGGATGAATCAAATTGTATTTCATCTCCAAAATGTAGGCAACAAGATGTCTTAAGGCGATATTTTTCTTTCTCTTATGCTCTACATGTCCAATTTCAGACAGCCCATAAAGATAGTCAAGGATAAGTTGGGCTTCATCTATAGGTTCTTTAGTCATGATCAAGAAGGTCACCATAGAAAGAAGAGGGGTAATGTTGACTCTATCACCAGCTTTAGGAATTAATGAAGTTCTAAGGACATGCTGAATGATTCATGCATTACGAACTAGACCAGATACTCTAACTACATGTTCGTTCACATTATTCCCTCTAATCACATTATTAATTTCAACCATGAATAATCATGAGTGTTGATCAAGTGATGGGCTCTAGCTCCCTCTGTCCTTAAATTCAAAAAGGCTCCTAAGTCATGCTTGGTGATTTCAACTTTTTGTTTGAAAACAAAGGAACGGATTATAGAGTGGTCATAATTAAAGGACATGTTGGCGAGAAAATAGTGGAAGGTTTCCTTATTATAGAGATAGACTAATGTAAGGATAAAACCAAACCGTGTTGAGGCAAATAAGTTCATTACCTGAAAGGTAAGTTATTCTTGGATTAGAATTCGGGAGGGTGTGATCTTCGCAGAGGCAAACCTAGGAAAAGATTCCTCATTTGCTTTAGAAAGAAAATTTTCAGAGGAATTTTGATGTTGTTTCTTTGCCATAACCTTTTGTCTCTTGCTTGAACTCGCCATTTGGAAGAGGATCTAGAGTATGAAAGAGATTGAAAGTGGAGTTTTGAGTGTGACTGTTGAGTTCAAAAGCCCTTCTATTTATTGAAAACGATATGTTCGTACCAGACGAAAAAATTTCATCCCGTACGAAATTTTCAATTCGTCCTGTTCGAAAAAATTTTGTTTGGGCGATCCAAAGCATCAAAATGAAACGGCTTTTCATAATCAACATAACTTATGAATCATCCTTTCGTACAGACTTTTGACCAGTCTCATCGTACAGACGAACACGTGTTCATCCTAGGACGATCAGAACTTTTATCATTTTAATGGCAGTTGAAATAGTCCCCTACATCGAACCGACATGTGTTCATCCAGACGAACCAAAGGTTCGTACATACGAAGTTCGTATTAAAAGTTACCTTATCCATTCAACCGCTTTATTCATTCATCTTGTCGTTTGAAAAACATTTCATCCCAGACGATCGTGATGATCGTACAGACGAAGTGACAATAAAACACTGAAAACTTCACTCAAACGGTTCAAAATCCAACAGTTTGTCACACTGCACAAATCGTCCCGTACGAAAACATTTCGTCCCGGATGATTGTCACTCAAAATTTTCAAATTTTGTACTCAATCAAAAAACTTAAACACAAACACACTAAAAACACAAAACAACGAAAAAACACAAACTCTAAATAAAGAAAATCACACAAATAAGTTCATAAACACATAAAAACACACAAACACATTTAACTAGTAAACAAACATCAATGTTGCAAAAACATTTTTATTTAAGCATTCAAATCAATCACACCAAGCCTTGTTCTTAATGCACTGAAAGTATCAAAGGCTAAAGGTTTTGTAAAAATGTCAGTAAGTTGATTTTCAGTAGAAACATGAGTGAGTTCAATTTCTCCTTTGGATACATGATCCCTTATGAAATGATGCCTTATGTCTATATGTTTGATTCTTGAATGTTGAATAGGATTTTTAGAAATACAAATAGCAATAGTGTTATCACAATCATCCACAATCACAAATCCGTATACCTTCCCTCCTAGACTTATAGTTCCAATAGGTCCAAAAAGATCCATATGCAAAATCTCTAAAGGTTTATTAGTTCTAAGATCCTTATTGGACTGAAAAGAGGACTTCACTTACTTTCCTAATTGACATGCATCACAAAGGTGGTCCTTAGTAAAGTCTAATTTTGGTATACATCTCACTAAATTCTTTTGGGTAATCCTTCTAAGGTTTTTCATGCTAGAATGACAAAGTCTCCTATGCCAAAGCCATGACTCATCAGATACAATTTTCAATAAAAAGCAGTAGGAGATTGAATATAATTCAAGTCTAGCATATACACATTATTTATCCTTTTACCATTCAAAACATCTTTACCATTTAGGCTTAATATACAGCTAGTATAAAAAAAAATTCTCACAATATCCTTTATCACATACCTGTATTATACTTAACAGGTTATGCTTTAAGCCTTATACTAATAACACATTCTCAATGTTAAATTTATTGAGATTTCCAATCTTACCTGATTTAACCACCTTCCTTGTGGTGTTATCTCCAAGTATAACCTTGCCTCCACTCCTAGCTTCCAGTGATATGAATTGTGCGGTATCTCCAGTCATATGCTTTGAACATCCGCTGTTCAGGTACTATATGCTCTCACGAGGACTTGTGTGAGAGCGACCCTGCAAAATTATCAAATGTTAGACCTGGGAACCCAAACAATTTTGGGTTCTCCTTTTAGCAATTTATAATCAGAGGCATGTATGATATGTCTAGGTTTATGCATATTAGGTCTCCACACCAAATAAGTTTTCATCTTCAAATTATAGGTGTGAGATATATGTCCAAACAATTCATAATTATTACATTTTACTTTTGGAAATAGTTTCCTAAGTCTTCTAACATTCATCTGTCTATTCAGGGATTGTATAAATTTAGGATACATAATAGGATTAGTAAAATTTTCAAGATTAGGGGGTATCCTATTATCCTCGAGAGCTTTTATCGTTAATTTGTAAAATGAATTCATATCTTCCAAAATTCAATTTATATAATTTGATCTATAAATTTTGCTCTCCGATTCATCCTTAAAATTTTTAAAATCTTTTTTAAGTACAGCATATGATGATTTTAAATTTTTATATTCTTTATTCAAGTCATCAAACTCATCAAGTAATTTCATGTGGTTGTCATAAATTAAAACATGATCTTTCCTAAGGATTTCATGTTCCTTTTGTAATTCATCAAACTCTAAACTTAGCTAACATGCATTTTCTTCCTTTTCCTATATGCATCATGCATGTGTTTAGTAACTTCAAAAAGTTCATCATAGGTTAAATCACATACCTCTTCTTGATCTGACTAATTAAGACTATCAGCCTTTAAGCACAAATTAGTGACTTCTTCTTCCTTCTCAGTCTCTGATGAATCTGAAGCTGAGTCCGCCTAGAAGGCTCTTTGAAACTTTTTTTTGCCCTTCTTTACAATTAGTTTCTCCTCTACGTTCTCCTTGCTAGGAGTAGCTTTGAGTTTTGGGAAATCAGTCTTGATATGACCAGGTTTCCTGCACTCATAGTAAATCACTTCATTTGAAACCTTGGCATTTCTATTAAATTTACCTCTATTTCAATGCTGGTGTCTTTTCTACTTTCCCTTTAGAAAGCTTCTGAATTATCTAGTCATCAATGTAATGTCGTCTTCATCCTCAGCTTGTGAGTGTTCACTCTCAGACTCTTTCACATTTAGTGCTATGTTCTTCTCCCTTTGTGGTTCACCTGTATCAATCTATCTTTGGCTAACTCCTTGCTCGTAAGCAATTAGCGAACCAAGAAGATTGTCAATAAAGTAAATGTTTAGATTTTTAAACTCTGTAATTACAGTAATTTTAGCATCATAAGCAGTAGGCAAATAATGAAGAATTTTTTAACCATTTTAGGATTCATTAGTTCCCAACCTAGTGCATGCAAAGAGGTGACTATTTGTATGAATCTTGTGTACATATCAGAAATGGATTCATTTGGTTTCATGTGAAACAGTTCATAATCATGCAATAAGATATTAAGTCTAGATTGCTTAACCTCATTAGTCCCCTCATAGGTTATACAAAGTCTATCTCATATGTCCTTTCCACTTTTCCAAGTGGAAACCCGTATGTAGTCTTCTAATTTTAAAGCACAAAAGAAACTATTCAAGCATTTGACATTTAGTTGTGCTAAGTCACGTTCTTCTACTGTCCAGTCAACAAAAGGGGTTTCAACTCTAACTCTGTCAACTACTCTAGTTGGTTTTGTATACCCATCCTGAACTAAGTTCCACATACGATAATCAAGTGACTGTAAAAATATAGACAAGCGTGTTTTCCAAAAATCAAAAGTTATATTGTCGAACAGTGGATGTCTAGTTATAGTGTAGCCCTCGGTTGTATTTTGGTTTCCAAATGTAGCTCTCCTTTTGCACCCACAGTAAGGCAGAGAAGCCTTTACAAACACTCTATCCACCACTACCCGGTGCGGTAGAGAACAGTCGTCCTTCTACACTATCCCCAGTGCTGGCAGAGAACCTTTGTCCTTTCACACTCTACAAGTATTGGTAAAGAACCCTTAGTCCTTTTACACTCTCCTAGTGTGGGCAGAGAACCCTTCGTCCTTTCACAATCTCCAAGTGTGGGCAGAGAACCCTTCGGCTGTTTACACTCTTCAAGTGTGGGCAGAGAACCCTTCGGCTGTTCACACTCTCCAAGTGTCGGCAAAGAACCGGATCTCCTTGACAGATCTTCTCACAATAATTCTAGAAGGAAGAGAGAAAAGAGTGAAGTAATCACAAACCAAGAGTAAAGACTCTTACCTTTGAGTACCAAGTGAAACCTTCACACTCTAATAGCAAGAAATCTCCTTCAAACACTCTCTCATACTCTCTCCTTGACTCTTCTTTCAATAGGCATGAAGATCAGTAGGCAAAAAGATTACATGGCAGTTTAGCTTGGACTATTTATAGGAAATACATAAAAAACCGTCCAAAAACTATAAATTTTCAAGTCAATACGAATTTGATCGTCCCGTACGATCATGGATCGTCCTGGACGATTTTACTTAAATGCATTGGAAATGAACCTAATGTATATGTGTACGAAAAGACTTTGTACACACACATCGTCCCGTACAAACTAGCTTCGTCCGGTACGAACGGTTATTCCATAGGTCGGTTCCCAAAAACTGCAGAACGACACTTAATTTTCAGAGTCGGTTCACTTCGTCCTAGGACGAAGTTAAGGTTCATCCGGACGAAAGTTTTACAGAGAGCAAATCATCTTGGGACGAATACACTTCGTCCTGGACGATACTATTCCAAAGAGCAACTCGTCCTGGAATGAATACACTTCATTCTTGAATGAAAATTTGCCAAAGAACATTTCATCCTGGGATGAATACACTTCGTCCTGGATGATCAGGACTTAGAAAAATGTTCTTCAATTCCTGTTGGTTCCATTGCTCTTTAGAGGAGATAACTGATCTGATCATCCCGTACGAACTATGTTCGTCCTGTGCGATCAGTACAAATTTCTCAAAATCTCCTAAGGTGTGTGTGTATTCACTCAATTACAATCACTCCCTCTCAAATTTAATTCAAAGAAAAATACAAATTTTTAAATACACAAAGTATCTCATGCTGAATTTGATTTGAAGTCTTTGTAGTCTGGAGTTTGATTTTTCTGAAATGTTAGTACACACAAGAGCAAAAATAACTCTTCCAAAAAGTGTTAGGAGATAACTATACATAAAACAATAATATTTGAAATCATCAAAATTATACAAGTTGCAAGAATGTAAAACATGCAAATAGCAACTCTCTTAACAGGATTGTCTAAGTTTTATCTCCTTTTGTAGCTGATTAAATAGGCTCTAATTTTTCTAGGTAATCTACCCTTAGCCTATTAGCCCATTCCAAACAAATTTTATTGCTTGAGATCTCAAAATTTTGTTAGAATAAAAGTTACATTCAATTCATTTAAACTATAACTACTCTAAGATTCATGGAGCCAATCTCTGGGATCTTGCTAAATGTTGTTCATGATAGAGAAATCCTATAAGAGGTAGGAGATGAAATTAGAAAAGATTGTTTGGATCCAATATTTTGATTAAGTCGTGCCACGCATCATTTGGTGCTTGAGTGGTTTTGATTCTTGAAAGCATAACTGTTTAATATTAGATTGAATAATTATAAAATAAAGCACATGATCCCATTGGCGCACCAATGTTTGTCTAACCAATTAAATGGCACCATATGGAAAGCATGACACAGTCAGTCATCTAGCTATGTAAATGGTTTAATAAAATTAAAAAATATTTTGACCTTAAAAAATCATAACTCCTCACAATCTTGTCCAATTTAAGAATGTATATGCCTTATGGATTTATCTTGAGAAGTAGAATAAATGCCTTAAGGTTTTAGAGCTGAGTCTTAATATATAAAAGTAATTTAAAAAAAACTCTATGGAGTATTTTGATATTTTTAATTAAGCTTAAATCATCTTCAAACAAAATTCATATAAGTTAATCTTGGACATGTTTATGACATGCCACAAATTACTCGTCTCTTTTTAGAGTCTTTTAGGGATTTAATACGATAATTAAAGATTATAGGTCAAAATTTGACCTTTAATTAGAATTATTTTAAATCTAAATCCATATATTATTAGTGTTTGATTTATTGGTGTGTTAAATTTGATTCTAATGGTTAGATTAACATAAATTTTTATCCAATCCATGGTTTAGATTACTTGAAATTTAATTTCTAAAATTCAGATATATTTAATTTAGAAATTAATTACAAACCCTTGGAGAACTTTGATGACTCCAAATCTCTTGGGTTTTATCTTTCAGTTGTAATTGACTTAGGGTTTAAATTTCAATTAATTTAGAGCTCATTTGGTCTGCCAAATAGTAAAGCATAACTTTATTTACTAAAATTGCTTAGGATATTTCATCAATCTTTAAAAATTCAAATTAAATCAAAAAAATATAAAATAAATTGCATTAAACTTTAAATTTATAGTTTATTTGGGAGGGTTGTAGTTGTCAGTAAAGTAGGTTGCGAAAATGTTATAGAGAAAGCAACTTTTTGAAGTTGTTGTTTAGAAAGCAATATTGTTTTTTTTTTTTTTTTTGAAATATTGCTATAAAATTTCTTTGCTACAACTATATAATAATAATTTACATTACTACCATCATTATACATAAAAAAACATGCCTTTCATGCATCTTTTTTAAATTTAATTCTTGCTCACACTGAAAATTAAAAGTTTTAGATATCCTTTCTTTCTTATGGCAGAGCATGGTTTTCAATCTATCGAGGAATCTTGATCAAGTATGGTGGAAATAACAAATTTTCAATATCATTATCTTAAGACAATTGTATTTTGAAGCCTAACATAGTTTTATAGAAGCCAACATTTTTTATATATCTGGGAAGCAAAGCATGTTTTCTTATGAGTTAATTTAGGAATTTCTGGATTTTTTTTTTTTTTGCCATATTTTTTTGTTTTGCTTACAGAATTTGCCTTAAAATTTTGTTTTAGGTTTCTTTAGCCAAATTTGCATTGATTGACATTACACCACCCCAAAGGGCCGACTAATATCTCATTGATAATTTGAAAAGAAACCTTAATTTTACTTTCATGATCAAACATAGCATAAGAAAAATTCAAAAAAAATTCAATTCATCATGGAGGATAAAAGGAATATACACTTATCTTTTAATCATAATCATAAATAAATGAATATATTTTCATAATCAAAATTGAATAAAGAATATTAAATTTATCCCTAAGAATAAAAAGGAAGATTCATTTATCATTTCAATTATGAAAGTATATTAATAAATTTATTTTCATAATAAAAAAGGAATATTTAATTTATCCATAATGTAGAACAAGAATATTCACTAATTGTTGAATCATGAAGATAAACTCATATATTTCTTTTAATAATCAAATATATAAGGATTATTCAAATTACCCCTAAGGATAAAAAATAATATTCACTTATCTTTTGATTATGAAATTAAACAGTTGATTAAAGCTTAGGTTTGCATCCACAAATTTTTTCTCTATCTTAAAAAATAAATTATAGTAGGGTTTTAATTTTTAATTCTAAACTTTTTATAAGGGTAAGACCCTATAGCTAATCGCTTCTCCTATAAGATACTCAAAATTAAGGTGAAGACTAAAGTTTTCAAATGTATATAGATTTATAAAAATGACTCAGTTAATAAGATTTCAATACACATGATTTAGTTTATAAGTTTTATAGCTATACTTGAAATTTAGAATTTAGATTTTTTAATTTTGAAATTATTAAATAGAACATGAATGTGTAGAGATTTAGGGGGTGTATACAATCTAGACTTATGCTATTCAAGAGTGAGCTACCAGCTAACAATCCTAAGCACAATCAATAGCCACATGAATGTAACATAGATAAACTTTATCATATGAATCAAGGAATTTCCAGTTTAGAAAACTTTATAATTAGGATATTGTAATTTGCATATAATCAAGCAATGAAATGATGCATGAAACACAATATATAAAAAAAGAACTTTTATTCATTTATAATTTTAGAGTAGAACCTAGGGTCTGCTATAAAGAAAAGGTGGCCAAGCTCCACCCACAATAAGCATGGATTTTTTCTTCTATATAAGTATATATTTGAATATGATTATTTGTTGATTTCTTCAACCTTTTGGATGTTGAATCTTATATTATATTCCAAAATATAATGATTTTCAATGGAAGAAGAATAATATTCTTTTGGAACCTATACATGTACAAATATAATTATTTTTAATCTTTTTTAACCCTTGGCACTATACAACGCAATTGTACTATACAAAGATATAAAATATTTACATTTATGTTTATTTTTCATATATATCATCACCTAGATACATTCTACTTTGCACGTATATAAAAGTGTAGTTATAAGAATACACATATGTAATGGTGAAGTGTAAGAAAATATATATACATAAATTTAAAATGAAATAAAATTATACGGCTCTGAATTTTCACTTCGTTCGCTAGTGCACCAACAAAAATGTAAATGTGACATCTAGAGTACTTAAAATAAGAACAAAAACAAGAGTACTCTCTATACAAGGAACTCCAAGAAAATTAAATCACTTCATCAATCTAGCCTAAGCTAGAGTTAGTTGTCCTAGCAAATCATCTAAGAGTATGTATAAAGTTTGTATGGCATGGATAGGTCTTATATTTTATTTGTTTAAAATTATCTATAATTGATTTGATTTGTTTAAGGTCTTAATAAGTTGGTTTGAATTTAAGTATTGATTTATTTAGATATTTTAAATTTTATTTTAAAGAGGATTTTTATTTTCTCTAATTGTTAATTTAGATTTTATAATAAAGCAAAGTGTTCAACAGCTTGTAATTAAGTGCTAGAAGCTACTGATTAGCAAGTTCTAGGATCATATTTATAATGCTACCATTCCTCCAAAATTGGGGTAGATGGATAACATAGTGTCCATCAATTTAATTAAGTATTTTGGTCTTCAAAGCTTCCAATCCAATACATATTTGCCCTCCTAAAAGAAATAAAGCACAATGGTATGAAAGCTATGATGTACAAATTTTTTATTAATGATTTTTAATTAAATTGGTTTATTAATTATTAATTTATTTAATTTATAATTAAATGTTTATGTTATGTTAAATTCATTCATGACGTTGTCATAATGGGCATGAGGATCAAGGCCTCTAGTCATCTATTACCGCAACCCGAGGTAGTCCAACCAAAAATTTTTATTGACATAGCACCATTTGTTTAATTTACTTTTTATTATCTTATTTAATTCATTATATTGATAATTCCCTAAATTTTTTATGATTTATTGATTTATCATATTTTATTGAATATTTTAATGCATTTAACATAGGGTATATTTCTTGACTTTTTGGTATACATTAGTTTATGGAATTGTTTATATTTTTCATAAATACTAAACCTAGAGATGATTATAATGGCTTTCAGTTTACTATATTTATATTTTTTTTGTAATTAGTTATGAATTTTTAGTTTTGATAATTTAATGGATTTATTTAATTCTTTTAATTAGGCTGCTTTTTCTTATTTTTGTACCAAATCAGCTCCAAATCTTTTGATAATTTTGCCAATCGTAAGGAGTGACTACTAGGGATGATTTCTAGTGTTTAAAATTTATTGAGTATTTTTTATAATATTTAATTATTGCTGGGTGAAGAAGGAGGCAAATCAAGGCTTTTCAATAAAGAAGTTATGTAAAAAATTTACTCCATTACTCTATAAAGGAGAAAAACTTATATGCCTTGCTTAGAGCAGAGTAGGTTAAATATAATTGACGTCGGGTGTAAGCATATATATATATTTTTTTTTTTAAAGGAAATATATTGATAAAAATAACGGTTACAGCATATGAAGACAAAGACAACTAAGAAAGCAAAAATAAAGCGGAGGAATACAATAAAAGATCGGGCTCAGCAAACGGCCAAGACTTCCAGCATCCCTGGAGCCTCGCACGGACCATCCAGTAAGGTGGAAAACGAACACCGACCCGAGAGCCACACCAAAGGTTGCCACAGCTAAACACCAGGGACGCGAGCCCCGACCACATCATTGCCCATATACTGTCGCACCCGCCGATAGAACAGAATGAAATCACATGAAACCCACTAGATAGAGAAAATTAGCGCCTACGGCGGCCTCTGCCGCGAAATCTCCCCCGAGAAGCAACATTTAAACTAGGTCCCGCACGAACTAGAGTGAAATCGTTTCCAAGGTCCGAACCCCCACAAAATTCCGGAGAAGCCAAATCACCTTCTGAAAAATCAGATACATATTCACCGTCCGACGATTCGTTCAACCAGTTAAAGTGATTCCTAATATCCAAACCAGACAAGTCCCCAACCTGATTTGCCATAAAATTCGAATCCACTAAATTCACAGGAACTTCAATTAAAGCATTGCTAACCGGATTGCCTACAGCCACAGTATCAACCCGAGCAGTGACCAAAGGTGCAACATTAACGGTATTCGACGAGTGAACCGGCACAGGAATCACACTCGGAATAGGTATAGTAGGAGGAAAAAAAGGAGTAGCATTTGGGGATAAAACAGCATTAGTCCCGCCAGCCTCCATTCCACCAGAAACCATAATAGCTAAATTAGACTCCCCCAGATCAGACACGTGCTCACACAAATCAATTTGAACAACATTAATAGGAACATAAATAGGTTCAGCCGATAAAGGAACAACAGGAGACACCATAGCATTCGTATTAGGAGGGCACTCATCCACACCAGGACACACAGCATCATTAAGAACCTCCACCGCAACAGGTACCCCCCCACAAACAGGGGAAACAGACGGCTCAACAGCGTGAACATTCCCAGGAATGACAACATCATCCAACAACTCACCCTCCAAAGAAGTCTTAGAAACACCCTCAGCAACTATACTAACAGGCGCTAAAGAAGGATTGGGAAAATTTTGAATCACAGGAGCACCAGGTTTGCAGTTACCCTGAACATGTCCGATACACTTATAGCCGGAACAGAATTAAGGAAACTCATCAAAAACAACCTCTTGAGTATAACCTAAAGCTTCAGAACCTAACCAAACAAGTTTAGGATAGGATTTGGTTATATCAAGTTCAACTAAGACGCGGGCAATGGAAGGGCGGGAACCTACAGCCGTAGCTGCGTCAATCTTCAGAGGCTTACCAAACAAACCGCCAAGACCAAACAAAATACGAGGTGAAAAAAAATGAGGGTGCAACTGAGGAAATGAAACCCAGATTGGAATAACAGACGATTCAACTGCAATATCCAGGTTTGGCGACCACTTCGTCAACTTCATAAAGCAATTAAACACTAGATAAGAGCGGTGACAGAACACCCTACAGTAGTCAAGATCGTTGGCAAGCTTTATCAAGATATGTGAAGAATCCAAAACCGTTACAGAGAACTCACTTTTCAACTTCAAATTGAAAAAAAAATTGCGGATATAATCAAGAGGGGGTCTTTTAGAAGGAAAGAAACCAACAAGGGAAAACTGAAAAGGGGCAGCGAGCTCTTGAATTTCTAGGTCGGAAACCCATAAAGACGGTATACCACGAAAGGTAGAAGCACACAAATCCAGAAAGGAAGGTTTAGGACCAGCAAGAGCTTCAATAAAAGAACGCGAATGGGAAACCCCACCAAAAAATCTGGGGTCCCGAAGCTTCACCGCCGCCATACCGGCGCGGCCGGCCAAAAACAAAAAAACCAGAAAGAACTAGCCACGCTAAAAGAAAAAGGCAGAGAAGGAGAGACTTCCCTGGAGAAAGATGGCCACCGGAGAGAAAGCTCCCGCCGAGCGGGCGAAGACGCCCGGAGCCACGAGCCCTAGCAGAGCGGCTAGGGCGAAAAAAAGAGAGTTTAGTTGCTTCTTTATCTGAAGGCTCCTATATAATCCAACATGGTTTGAAACCTTAGTAAATTATAGATTGCCAAATATAAACCGTCATAGTTAATAAACATGATAATGGTTGAGCCCATTAATTAAAACCTCCGTGTAATGGAGGGTTTTGAATAGATAAGGGGTAAAACGTGTGCTTTGATTTGTTTCTCAAGGAGTCCTTATAATGGCGTTCCAACAGCAGTTATAATCTAATTTTGCAAACTCATTTTGATCTCATTCAACAAATTCTTCTCCTTTTATTTTTTTCTCTTTAAAAAGGGAAACATTTAGTAGCAATTGTAACCAATTAAGAAATGATTTAAAAATTAGGTTGAACCGCAATGAATTAATCCATGAACCACAATCGGTTTGCCATTGTGTGCAGCTTTAAAACCAGTCTTACTTCAATCTGGTTGGAGCTAGCTCGAACAATCAATTTGACCTGAGAATTAGTGAACCAATCCTGGTTATGTAGAAAAAGATGGTTTAAATGATGACTTATTATATAATGTTCATCTATAATCCAGTGGCTGAAATTTTCGTCACTAATTTCAAATATATAAAATTTATTATTTTTTAATAACTTAAAAGTTACTATAATGATCTATAACATTAGTCACCTCAATCAATGAATTCAATACAGGTTGCCCATTCTCGTGTGTGACTTTGTTAACCGTCGCCCTTCTGCTTGCCAGCAATCCTCTCCCTCTCTTGTTGCCGGACATCGGCCGGCATGATGTCCATGAATCACAAGGATTCTCCTACTCTAAGCTTCATATTTTTAAAAAAAATATTTAATTAAGATTATAGCAGTTGTTATTTTATATGAGTTCAAATTATTTTTAAACAAATATTTATATTATTGTACCATTGTTACATTATTTAGGTAATACTTCAAAAAAAAATTATATTAATGTCATCGTTCATTTGAAATCTAGTTCAAACCCAACCGATATCATATGATATTTTAATTTCAAATAATTTATGTTTGATATCATATGAACTTTTTTATTGAATAATAATCTATTTATGTGATGATGGGAGCGATTGCTAGCGGAGTAGCAGGAGAAGCTAATAGGCATGCATGATGACAATGATGTTTTTGGCTGTTGGTAGGCAATGAACACCAATTATGAAGAGTTGATGGGCTTTTGTGCGGGCTTTATGGAGGTAGTAGATTATAGTGGTCGAATATGACTATTGTGATTGCTGGCAGTGGTAGACATTGGACAAGAATGCATATTAATAAATGGCTGTAGATAATTATAATGATAATTAAAAAATTCTAAATATTCATATGCTATTTGACAGTTTAAAAATAAGATGATTTATTTTTAAAAAAAAAAGAAAGTCTAAAAACAAATTAAACAAATATGTTTTGAAAACTAAAAAAAATTATAAAAGATTTTTACCCTTAGGCCCAATGTAGCAATTTTTGAACAATTTTTTTTAGTTTTTTTTTTATATTTTTATGTTTTTAATTTGCTTTTAATTTTTACTTTTATTTAATACTTTTAAACCTTCTTCTTTATAATATAACATGTGATATAATATATTTGTTTAAAAAATATATACTATTTTTTTATTGAATGGCTATAGTTGTTATTTTATAAAAAATTTGAAGTGCTGGATTTAAAATATCATCAATTTGAAGTGGCTTTAGTATTTTTTGTGAATAACAATAAAATTCAATTTGAGCATTTTTAAATATAAATTATTTTTATTAATGATAACAAATTAAAAAAAAAAAAACTTCTCCCAAAAGACAAAATTTATTTATAGGATTTGTTAATGCTCATGTTGATTTTGGCATCCCATTTGGGGAATATGGTTTATAAAATAAAATAAAATAAAAAAGACATAAGCTGCGTGGGCTTTAAATGGATCCAGGCCCTGACAATCATCTCGTTTGGGTAAGAATTTTTCATAATAAAGGTATATAACCTTTAGAAACTTTTATGTAGAACGGCTTAGAGCCGAACCAACTAACGTCAACTTCAGGCCCAAGAAATCAAATCAAAGGACCATAATCCTGACTATTAACATTGAGCAAAGGAAGCCATATGGCAACACTTTGAGAGTTTATCAAATTTTGCACTAAAGGGCGATGCCAATTTATGAAACTTAATCTAGAACGAATTCAAATCAATGTTAATTTAAAGCAATTGTAATTTTTTGCACTTAATGAAACTCCTTGGAACAGAGAATTTGTGATTGCTACACAAAAAAAAAAAAAAAACCCTGAAAAAAGGAAATTTGTGTTTCAATCGAGAATTTATTAAGTAAACTTTGAAATAATTCTTGAATGCTAAAATCCTACGACTTTAACAAGAACTGTTTTGAAAACCTCCTATTTTTTTACTATCATATGCGTCTAGAGGTTGTTAACATGTCATGATAGTGGAATTCACCTTCAAAGGGTGCCTATAGTGGAACTTGTTATGTCAATATAGTCAAGTTCTGTACGGTCCAACGACTTCAGCGAGCGGTGACTCCATGTTCCCTGTACATGGCCACTTATCCTCATATTAGGATCATAGCAAACACGTTGTAATATCACTATGTAAACTCATTTAATGCAAATAGTAAAAGTTGACTGAAATATACATAAGTTATGACTTCAACTTCTTTGTTATTAGTTAAAAATCTTCGTAGATTTCTGATATCCTTTTAACTCTGTTGTTAGTTTACAATCATGGAATAAGAGCAGTATATTCATATAATCAATTCATCTTCACCCTTATGAATCCCTCCACTGAAAATCTGACTATTTAGTTGGAGCCAACCGCGGTAGCTGGACTAAAGCTGGATGCCACCACTATTCCTTCGAAGTTCAAATTTCTTATACCAAACATCAAGAATGTTATTTCCAATCCTTTGACAATAGAGAACAATCCAACATGGCAATCAAAAGCTTTTAAACTTTTCGTGCAAAAGAGTTTGAAGGCTTTCTTCATGGTACTTGTTTCTGTCCTCTCAAATACACTACCAATTCCAATGGTATTACCACATTGAATTGTCACTATAATACATGGATTCCCATTTATCAAAACCTGGCGGCGACTCTTTATTTTGTTATCTCTCTAGTTATTCTTCCCTATGTTTTATCATTTGATCATTACCCCAATTTTTGGCTGACTATAGCTAAGGGTCTCCAATCATCCACTCGATCGAAGATTATGCAGTTGAAGAATGAACTTCTACATCTAACCATGAAAGACAAAGTAATGGCACAATATCTTCTGAAGATTAAATCCAAGGTTAATTCCTTGGTTGGCGTTGGTTCTCCACTTGACCCGAAAGATATCATACATCATAAGATGAATGGTCTTCCTACCACTTATCAGGCCTTCAAAACAACCGTCAACTAACCACTTTAGATGATTTATACACTTTTCTATGCAAAGAAGAACTCAATTTGTCACATGAAGTCACTCGTGAGCTGAATTCTTCACAACTCAGTAGTAATACCACTGCTCTGGTGGCACATAGAGGTCGAGGACTAGGTCATTTTACTAACTTCTGTGGACATATGAATTCATTTCCTAAGTCATATATGGTAGCTAACATCAGCAGTTGGGGTGGACGCTCTTCCCACTCACTTGTCAATTATCAGATTTGTTGCAAGTAAGGTCACACTGCAGCAGTGAAATGTTGGCACCTACAAGATCCATAGTAATAAACAGAGCCCGCAAACTCTACCCTATTTCTTCCTCCAAACCAACTTCTTATATTGAATGGTACCTAGATGGTGTCATCTTATCTCACCTCCGATCCCAACCTCCTGCAATCTCCTCTGTCCTACACTGGTTCAAGTCAAGTTGTACTAGGAAATGGACAACCAATACCAATTCAAAATACCAGCAAAGTTCTTCTTCCCACTACCATAGGTAGTTTGTAGCTTTCTCAACTTCACCATGTTCCCAACCTCTCTTTTAATCTACTTTACGTTCTTTGACTCACTAATGATAATCATTGTGATTCTTATTTTCCTCTCATGGTTATCTCATCAAGGATCGAGGGACTCAACGACCTCTTCTTTGGGGTCCCTATATTAACAAACTATATCTTTTACGTCTTCCATCAGCTTCACAATTGACACCGCCTTCTTTAGCTCTTTTCTCTTTTAATGTTGTTCCATATTTATGGCATCGTTAGTTGGAACATCCGTCTCCTCGAACATTCTTTTATTTAGCCAAAACCTTTTCTACTCTATAAATAAACGTAATGTCATCTTCTTGTAATGTGTGTTGGTTAGCCAAGAGGCACCAAATCCCCTTTCTTTCTTCCACACATAGATGTAATGAATCCATTGCTTTAAAACATTCTGATATTTGGGTGAAAGTTTGTGTTGGTTGTTAGACGTTTTAGAACTGTTCATATTTGAAAAACCTTTTTGTAAAATTAAATCAATGATCTTAAAGTATGTAGTTTTTTAAAGAAATGACTATCACAAGATTTTTCAACCATGAAATTTTAAATAAAGAAAATAAAAAAATACAAGAAAAATAAATAATAAAAGAAAAATACCAAATTTTATAGTGGTTCGGTGAAACAAGACTTACATTCACTCCCTAGAGACTCCTCCAAGTATTGTACTAAACAATAGTAGCTCTTCTTTTTCCCCTATAGCAAGGCAGAGAAGCCCTTAAAAACTCTATTCCACCAACCCAGTGCGATAGATTTTTGTCACCTTTTATACTTTCCAAGTGAATGCAGCATACCTTCATATCTTTTTTCACCTTTCAGGCAGAATGCTGTCACATCTTATTTCATCATCCTAGTGAAGGCATAGTATCATCAAGTCCTTTTGACCCTCCTGGTGAAGGCAGAGTACCTTAATACAATATTAAAAATATTTTCCTAAGAGCCTCCAAAGAATGTGGGAAGAAACATGAAGAAGACAAAGAGATCCTCACTTTGGGCAACCTTGTAAATCCCTCACAACTCCCGTCACTAGATCTCTCACTCTTCATTCTCAAAAATCTCTCCCAAACACACTCTGTATGGTCCATCTCAAAAGAAATTTGCAACCAAAAGGACAATGTGACATTTTTTAGGTCATATATATAGAAAACACATGAAAAATCATCAAAAATTTGAAAGATTTAAGTGAATCATCCTACGATCGCACGATATGATCGTAGATCATACGGTACAAACAGGTCAAAAAATTAGGGCTTTATTTGCTACAAATTGGGATGAACTTAATTTTGGTACACTATTAGTCATTTGTATGAATTGAGATCGTATTGTACAAACACTTTAAAAAATTTTTTGTTCTTTTGGTATGATCTTTTACCTTCCTAATTTCATACTCTATCAATCATATGTACGACCTTACATTATATTATATGAACAATTTAAAAAGATATGAGTTTGTTTAGTATGATCTGATATGAAACAAATTTCATATGTTGTTAGTCATTTATATGACTTGACATTGCACTGTACGGACAATTCAAAAAGATATGAGTTCATTTGGTACGATCTAGTACAAAATAAATTTTGTACTATGTTAATCGCATGTACGACATGACATCATATAGTACAATAGTTAAAAAATTCTAGCCATTATTTGATTAACTTTATTCTAGAAGGAACTATGTCAAATTGTACATTACGATTATATATCATACAATATGACCAATTTTAAAAAATTATCTCTCTCACCTTGTATGTGTTTGCACAATTACCCAATTACAATCACACTTTCTTAGGCTTAAAAAATAAAAATAATGATATATAAACTCTATCACATGAAATCCTATTCTACCCTATCTTGAAGTCTTCAGTAATCTAGAGTAGTTTATGATTTTTTTAAAATAGTAGTATACACAAAAACAAACAAAAATATCGAAATTATGCTAGAATAAATAATAAAATTGTCAGAATAATAATATTTTCATATAATCCAAAATCACAGTCGCAATCTTGATTCCCAAGTTGTAATAATCTCCCCCTTTTTATGATGACAAAAATAATTATTATTTGAATTAAAATTAAAAGTTCTTCTCTCCTAGACTCCCCCTCAATGAATAAAAAATAAAAACAAGGGAAAAATAATTTCATCCTCCCTCTTTTTGTATTTGATTTATATAAAATGCAGCAAATGTACAAGACTAAAACAAATACAAAAAATGCAAACATCAAAACAAAAACACGAGAACATAAACACAAGACATCAAAACACAAACACAATATACCAAAATATAAACACAAGAACTATGAACCAAAACACGCAGCAAAACACAAACACAAACACAAATACCAAAACATAAATAAAAGAAATAAGAACCAAAACAAGGACCAAAAGACAAACACATAGCCTCAAAACACTTCAAACAATCACAAACTACCTCCCCTTTTGACATCATCAAAAAGAGGAGAAAAAGAAAGGAAAAAAACTAAATATGTAAGATATTATGGACAAATTGAGAAGCTAATAAGGGAAATTGATTTAAAATTTGAAAGAACAACATTAAATTCCTTATGTAAAAAAAAATTTAAATATATTTAAATCAAAAAATAAATAAGAAAAGAATAATTGATCTAGTTCAATATTCCGTCTAAAAAGTAAAAATATCAAATAGAAAAATTATCGCAAAAAAAATTACATAAAAATCAAATAGTTTTAAAAAATCAAAAGTTGAAGTTATTAATTAATGCATGGATTTTTATAAGAATTTTATATATAGAAGAAAGAACAAAATATAGCATGGGCTCATTTTATTCCTCTTTATCAACTACAATTGCGAACATTGTGCATTTTTGTGTGGAGTCAAAAAGGGGCATGATTGAAAAATTTTATGTCTTCTTTAATAGGAAGATGAGAAGGAGTAATATTTGCTTTTTTTTTTGAATAAAATGCTAAGATGGAGTAATATTTGCTTGAACAAACCTATTGTAGGCTTTTTTATTTTCTCTCAAAAGAAAATTGTCATCTCGTTCAGTAAAAGATGAATTCCTCTTAGTCTGTCGAACTCTGTTGTTGTAGCTTGCCATTTGAGAAGGATTGAACACAAGGATTGAATGTGGAATAGATTGTGAAGAAATTCAAAGGAATGCTTCCAATTTATAGAAATCAAACTTTTTCGTACAGTTCAAAATTAAGTTCGTACGTAAAAATTTAGACTTTATGCAATACGAACTTGGGTTCATACATATGACATAAACTGTCAAGATTAGTTATTATAGTGAAACAACTTTTTGTAAAGTTGCCTTTTTTGATGAGTCAGTTTGTATGGCCTTTGACCAAACCTAATTGTATAGACAAATAGGTGTTTGTCCGGTACGATTGGTTGATAATGATCATATCTACCTATTGAATTTGTCTGCATGCAGCTCAACAGCTAGATCATACAAACGAACAAGTGTTCATACAAACAATATTTGAAAAGTAACTTTTCTCTTAATGCCCGCCATGTTTGTACAAAAAAAAAATAATTGAAGGTTGTACATATGATGATGTGTTTGTACAGTACGATTACCAAAAAAAAATCAATTTTTCATCTGGCCAACTCTGAAAAGAAATTATGTAAAATATGGAGAATTTGTACAAAATGAAAGTGGTTCGCACAATACGAATAGAAAAAGAATTTTAGATTTTCACATGACGATCAAGATTCATTTCCCAAAATAAATTAAACTATATCCATGAAACACAAAAAATAAAATAATAAAAATGAAAATTTAATCTCAAAATAGAGAAAAATCAAATAAAATAAACCACAAACAAAGAATAAGCCACAATGATAACAACAGAAGAAATACATAGCAAATATAATTAGCAGAATTACCATTTTTAAGCATGAATATCAATAACACCCAATCTTATTCTTAAAGTGCTGAAAATTTCAAAAACTAGTGGTTTTATGAAAATTTCTGTAAATTGATTTTCAGTAGCTACATAATGTAGCTCAATATCTCCTTTAGTTATATGATCCCGAGTGAATTGATGTCTTACATCTATATGCTTAGTCCTGGAGTGTTGGATTTGATTCTTTGAAATGTAAATGACACTTGTATTATGACAAAAAATTGGAATGGAACCAATTGAAGAACCTAAATCTATAAGTTGTTATTTTAACCACAAAACCTATACCACACAACTTTCTAAGGCTATATATTCTACTTTTGTAGTAGAAAGTGCTACTAAGTTCTATTTTCAGCTAGACTAGGAAATTAAAGAGTTTTTTATAAAATGATATGTTCCAGAAGTACTTTTTCTTTTAACCCTACATCTTGCAAAATCTGAATCATAATATATGATAATTTCATAAAAGGTTCTATGCTTAGGATATCAAATCCCTAAGTTTTGAGTTCCTAAGAGATATCTAAGAATTCTTTTAACAGTAATTAGATGGGGATTCTTTTAGATCAGCTTGAAATATAACTCAAAGATAAATACTAAATATGATATCAGGTCTGTTAGCAATTAAATAAAGTAATGATCTAATCATCCAGCTATATTTCTTTTGATCAATATATTTGCCTCTAGAGTCCTTATCTAATTAACCTGAGAAACTTATGGGAGTACTTATTAGTTTAGTTTTGTCTATTTTATACTTCTTAAGGATGCCCTTAATATATTTGAATTGATTAAAAAAGGCGCCATCCTCTTTCTACTTTATGCTAAAATCAAGAAAGTAACTCAAGTCTCTTATCAAATCATTTCAAATTCCCTTCTCATTGTATTTGAAAAGTCATCATAATGATTTTTAATAGTGGATCCAAATAAGATACCATCAACATAAATTTAAATAATGAGAATGTCATCACCTACTATTTTAATGAAGAGAGTGGTGCCCGCACTCCATTCAATAAAAGATCTTTCTAGTAGGAAAATGCTTAGCTGTTCATACCATGCCCTAGGTGTCTATTTTAATCCATACAATGCCTTATTCAATTTAAAGACATGATTAGGAAATTTAAAATTTTCAAAACCTAGAGTTTACTCAATATAAACATATTCTTTAATCATTCAATTAAGAAAATCACTTTTAACATCCATTTGAAATAATTTAAATCCTTCTAAATAAGTAAATGCTAGAAGCACCCTTTTTACTTCAAGTCTGGCTGCAGGGGAAAAAGTCTCCTCAAAATTAATTCCTTCTATTTGATTATACCCGTTGGCCACTAATCTTGATTTATTTCTAACAACTACATCTGAATCATTCGTCTTATTTTTTAAAAGCCACTTAGTTTCAACAACCTTTGATTTTTATGTCTTTCAACCAACTCCCAAACATTATTTCTAACAAATTAATTCAACTCTTCTTGCATAACTAAAATCCAAAAATTTATCAGAATGTGCTTGATTTAAATTAGTGGGTTTAATCATTAAAATAAATGCTGAGTGGTTCACTTCTTTGCTAAGCCCATAACTTATCCTAACACCTTCACTCGGGTCTTATAAAATTAGTTCTTTATGATGAATTTTAGGATATTTCTATTCTTTAAGCATATTATTTTATGTTCCAACCCTTTTTTTAATATTTTAATATCTCCATCTTCCAACCTAAACTGTCCAGAAATATCAGATTCATCAAAAACTATAAGGGTGATCTCCTCTACTTCCAATGTCCTTTTGTTAAAAACTCTATAACCTTTGTGAAAACTTGAATATCCTAGAAAAATTCCCTCTTTAAATTTAGAATCAAATTTTGCTAAAATAGTTTTTACATTATTATAAATGAATACTTTACATCCAATAATATGAATATGTGATAGGTTGGGTGTCCTACCTTAAGAAGTTCGTAGGATGTCTTATTCAACTTAGATATAATGTTCACCCTATTCAGAACATAACATATTGTATTAACCGCTTTAGCTTAGAAATATTTAGGAAGTGAATATTCAACCAACGTGGCACTATCGACTTCTACCAAAGTTATGTTCTTTCTTTCAACAACCCCATTCTATTGAGGGGTCCTAATACCTAAATGGTTGTGATCTACCCCTTGCTCTTTACATAAAACTTTTAAATTTTCTTTTTTAAATTTTCCACCGTGGTCATTATGAATTAAAAAAATTTCACAACCTAGCTTCCTTTGAATCCAAGTAGAAAAATTTATAAACTCATCAAATATTTCACTCTTATGTGAAAAAAAACTAATCCAAGTGAACCTTATGTAATCATCAATAATTACATACCCAAAAACTTTCCCTCATAGACTTATAGTGCGAACAGGTTTAAAAAGATCCATATAAAGGACTTTTAAAGGTTTGCTAGTTCTATGATATTTAATTGAATGAAAGCAGGACTTGACTTATTTTCTTAATTGACACGCATCACATAGGTGATCCTTAGTGAGTCTAATTTGGGTATGCTTCTTACTAATTCCTTCTGGGTATTCTTCCTAAGATTTTTCATGCTTGCATGATAAAGTCTTCTATGCCATAACCAAGATTCATCAGTAATAGTTTTTTAAACAAAAAATATTAGAAGATTTAACACAATTTATATCAATCATGTAAACATTATTTACTCTATCTCCATGCAACACATACACACCTTTTTCGCTTATAATACAACTTGTAGGAAAAAAATTTATGTTAAACCACTTAACATAAAGCTGATTAATATTTAGTAAATTATATTTTAAGCCTTCTACCAATAAGACATTTTTAATCAAAAAATTATTTGTGTTGCTAATTATACCTCATCCTACCACTCTACTTGGAGTATTATCTCCAAGTATTACTTTGCCTCCAGTCCTGGCCTCAAACAATATAAATTAATTTGCATCTCTAATCATAAATTTTGAACATCCATTGTGCATGTACCAAATGCTCTTACGAGGACTTGTATATGATAATTTCTATAAAATAATTAAATATTATACATGGAATCCTAGATAAATTTGGGTTCACTTCTTGACAATGATAATCTTGATGTATGTCTGATATACTATGATTGATGCACTTTAGGTCTCCACACTAAATATGTTCTATTATGAATAGTGCAAGTGTGGAAAATATGCCCCAACATTCCACATGAAAAATATTTAACACTAGAAAAATGTTTTACTAATTTATATGAGTTGTAATATCTTTTCCTTGGTTTTAAACTTGTATGCTTTTGGTTAGAATAACAAAATTGTTCAAGTGTGGGAACTGCTTATTTTCCTTAAAAGCTTTAAATTTTACTTGAAGATATGAATTTGCATTTTCAAAAATTAAAAATTTTATCTTCAAATCATGTTCCCTTTTATCAGATTTACCCAAAAAAAAAACTTTAAAATCATTTTTAAGCTCACTATAAGATGTCTTCAATTATTCATGCTTCTTATTCAATTCTTCAAATTCATATATCAAAGCCATGTGATCACTATCTATATTTGCATGATCATTCCTAAGATTTTCATTGTCTTTTTGTAGATTCAAATTTTTGATACTAAGATTAGCATGTGATTTTTTGAGTTTCTTATATGCATTATGAATTTTCTCAGAAACTTCAAATAATTCATCATAAGATAGGTCACATACCTACTCTTGATCTAAATAATCAAGTTTATCTGTCATTAGTAAAAATTTGTACCCTCCTCTTCTACTTATATTTTGGAAGAATCTGAAGCTAAGTCACCCTAGAAAGATCTTTATATTCTTTTATTTCCCTTCCTAATGTTAGTTTTCTCCTCAACTTTTTCCTTGTTAGTATTAACTTTGAGATTTGGGCACCTAGTCCTTATATATGCAGGCTTTCTACATTCATAACAAATAATTTTATTATAAACATTT
Organism: Dendrobium catenatum; assembly: GCF_001605985.2. Classification (NCBI taxonomy): domain Eukaryota; kingdom Viridiplantae; phylum Streptophyta; class Magnoliopsida; order Asparagales; family Orchidaceae; genus Dendrobium; species Dendrobium catenatum. The sequence continues at coordinate 14,501,969 of NW_021318595.1, read as the reverse complement.
GGATTCTTATGGAACTTGAAATTATTAGATGTACCAAGAGGGGGGGGGGGTGTAAATTGGAAAAATTTTTGCAATAAAAAATCCTAAACATGAGTTCTAATATTTTTTTTGTGTTTTTAAAATTTAAACATGAAAATTTAAGTAATTTAGAAGCGAGTACTTGAAACACAATTTGCACCAACTTATCTCACAACAAGATTCACTAAGTAATTATAATGAAAATAAAATGCAAGCGAAAAATAAAAGGCGGTAAAGAAAAAATCACACCAGAGATTTTATAGTGGTTCGGTCACTTGACATACGTCCACTTCCCAGAGTCCTCCACTCTGGGAATTTCACTACTAAACAATAGTTCTCCTTTGCTCCACGACAAGGCAGATAAGTCCATACAAACATCACTTTCACCAACCCGGCGTGGCGGACTGCCAAGCGCTTTGTCAACCTCATGGCGACTGCAGTATACCTTCTCATTTTTCTCCCTCCTTGAGAAGGCAGAGTACCTTAGAGGACACGTATATAGAAGAGTCTCCCCCTCAGAGAGCCTCCTACAAGATCTTCTTAGGCCATAGGAGGAGCAAAGTGTGGCAAGCTTGGAGCAACTATGTGATCTCCCACACTCCTTCTCCCTCACCAAGCCCACCTTCTCCTTCCTCTCACAAACCCTAAAATCTTCTCAAGAGCTCTCTCCCAAGGAATCCTGGCCTCTCTAATCATGTTCCTCTCTCATAGTCACACACCAAAAATAGAACTTTTTGATACTTAAAATTGGCTAAAAAAAGAACTTAAATTTCAAATTACTCGTTATTATTGTATAGTATGATCCAACATCATACAATACGATTAGTACAAAACATCCTTCATCCAGGTACGAAGGTTTATAAATAGGCCAAAATTCTGAATAAATTCTTACAGTATGATATAAACTTGTACAATACGATCTGTAAAACTCTTCTGTTAATACAGAATGATTGCCGTGATGATCGAAACTCGTCTTTGTACATCGTAGGGTATGACCTACTTCATACAGTATGATTAGTTAAGATCAAGGGATCATCCAGTACAAAGTCTAGGATGACCGAAAATAGCCTCGATTGATCGTACAGTACAAACGGAATCATACAATATAATAACCATTCAGAAATTAATCCTTAAATTTATCCACTAATCACGGGGTTAATTTAAGTATTCAAATAAAATCGTATAATTGAAATATGTTTGTACAGTATGAACGGCTATTAAACTTACTTAAATTAATTATACGGGCTAAGGTTTTTTTTATTAGTAGCACATCATACAGTACGTTTGACATCTTACAGTATGACTTGTTCATAGAAAATTATTTCAGCCAGTTCAGATCATATAATACGATATAAACACGTACAATATGATCAACAAAAAAAAATCTACATTTTTAAAACCCTGTCCCCCTATGTGTGTGCATGGTTGCTCAGACTTACATGCAATTTGGGGCCAAACTCAAGAAAAGAAAAAATAAAAAAAATGAAAAATTATAATGTTATAAACTCACACTCCTACTCTACCCAATCTTGAGTCTTCTTGTAGTCCTGAGTAACTTGTGATCTCCCTGAAATGTTAGTACTCACAGATAATAGCAAAAATCAAAGATATTCAATGAATAGTAATTCAGAAGACATTATTTGTCATCATCAAAATCTTAGACTAGGGGTCATAGATTGCAACAGAACTTACCTTTATTCTAATACTTATGTCTTCGTTGATTTCTCTTAAGGAAATTTTTGAATTGCTTAGACATAAGTATAATATCCTCTTCATCCTTTAGCATTGATTGATCACTCCATGAATCATTAACTTTTAGTGCTATATTTTTCTCTTTTTGTTTGTCACTTACATCATTCTATCTTTTATTTAGTCTTTACTCGTACGCAATTAGTGATCCAAGTAGATTATCAATATAATATACATTTTGATCTTTAGACTTAGTTATGGCAGTTATATTTGAATCACAAGCAGTAGGTAAACAACATAAGATTTTATTAAGTTTTTTTGAATTAGTAAGTTCTTTACCTATTTAAATATTTGACATTTAACTATGCTAATTTTTTTCTTTTAAAGTCCATTTAGTAAATGGTGTTTTTATTCTAATGCCATCAATAATTCTAATAGGTCTTGTGTAACCTTCATGCACTAATAACCACATGTGATTGTCAATTGATTACGAAAACATAGACATGTGAGTTTTCGAGTAATCAAAAGGAATATTATCAAATAAAGGTCGTCTAGTGATGGAGTATCCTTTAGTAGTATTCCGATTTCCATAAGTAACCATGATTATTTTTAGAAAGTAGTCTAAACTTTAACTTTTGAAACCTGACTCTGATACCACCTGAAAGTTCATGTTAGTCGTTAGACCATAAAACTATTCCATGGCATACAAAGAGGGGGGGGGGGGGGGGGGGGGTAGCACTGTACAGTGGGGGGGGGGTTGAATTGGTTATTGAAAAAAACTCTTGGATTTTGAAAAACCTTTTCAAAAAATTAAATCAATGATCCTGATGTATGTAGTTTTTAAAAGAAATGATTATCACATGATTTTTCAACAGCAAAATTTTAAATTGAGAAAATAAAAATGCAAGAAAAATAAATAACAAAAAAAGAACACCAAATTTTATAGTGGTTTGATCAAACTAGACCTACATCCACTACATGGAGAATCTTTCTCTAGGTATTGCACTAAAAATAGTAACTCTCTTTTTTCCCCCACAGTAAGGTGGAGAAGGCCTTACCAACTTTCTTCCACTAACCTAGTACGGTAGAGTACCATTTCCTTTTATACTCTCTAAGTGATTGCATCATATCATCAAGTCTTTTCTTTCCTCCTAGTGAAGGCATAATATCATCACATCCTTTTTACCCTCCTATTGAAGGCATAATATCATCACGTTCTTTTTCACCCTTCTAGTGAAGAAGATAGAGTACCATCAAGTCCCTTTTCACCCTCCTGGTGAAGGTAGAGTACCTTAATCCAATGTAGAAAATCTTCTCCTAAGCCTCCAAAGAACATGGGTATAAACTTGAAGAAGACAAAGATATCCTCCCTTTGGGCAATCTTGTGAATCCCCCACAACTCACCTTCACTAGATCTCTCACTTTTCACTTTAAAAAAACTCTCCCAAACACACTCTTTATGGACTCTCTCAAAAGAAATTCATAACCATAAGGATAGTGTGATAGTTTTTAGGACTATAAAAAACACATGAAAAAACATTCCAAAACTAGAAAATTCAAGTGAACTGACTTATGATCATACTATATGATCTTAAATCATACGATATGAATAGTTTAAAAAATTAGGACTTTGTTTGGTACAAAATGGGATGAACTTAGTTTCATACATTGTTAGACATTTGTATGAATTAAGATTGTAATGTATGATTTGTTTAAAAACAAATGTGTTTGTTTTGTATGATCTTGGATGAACTTCGTTTATACTTCGTCAGTCATCTATACGACATGGCACCATACTGTACAAATAATTCAAAAATATATGAGTTTGTTTGGTACGATCTAGTACAAATCAAATTTTGTACTCTGTTAGTCATCTATTCAACTTGACATTATACTGTACAAATAGTTCAAAAAAGATATGAGTTCATTTGGTATGAAATTAATTTTATACTCTATCAATCTTCTGTATGACCTGACATCATGCAGTACAAAGAGTTAAAAATTCAAGCCATATCTGATAAACTGTATTATGGAAGGAACTCTATCAAATCGTGCAGTACGATTATATATCGTATAATATAATTAGTTTTAAGAACTTTATCACTCTTCCCCTATCTATGTGTGTGCAGTTACCTAGTTATAATCACACTTTCTCAAACTCAAGAAAAAAAAATAAAGATAAACAAACTCTATTACATAAAATCATATTCTACCCTGTCTTGAAGTCTTCAGCAATCTGGAGTAGTATATGATTTCCTTGAAATATTAATACACAAAAAAACCAATATAATTATCCAATATATTCTAGAAAAAAATAAAATTATCATAACAATAATATTTTGCTATCATAAAAAAGTCTCAGTCTAAATTATAATTCCTAAGGTGCAATATTGGGATCTATCTCTGACCTCCTCTATTTCTAGTTTTCATTATTACATTCTATTAGTAGATGACTTGACTCTGTTTAGTTAGGTATGTCCCTTTATTTAGAAATCTAAATCTTTTAATAAATTCTATGAATTCAAAAGAATGGTTGAATGCCAGTTGAAAGCTTCCATTCAAATTTTATAAATAGATGGAGGTGGTGAGTATCTAAATAAACATTTTTAAACCTTCTTAAAATAATGTGGTTTCGTTCATCAATATGCATGTCCATACACTCCACCCCAAAATGGTGTTCCCGAGTGCAAACACTATTATATCACTGAAACCATGCATTCTCTGCTTCTCTAAGCTAATCTTCCTCATTATCTTTGGGTGGAAACTCTTTTTACCATAGTGCAGTTACCTAGTTATAATCACACCATCTCTCCTTATGAGCTTCTCTACGGTAAAGCCCCAGCATGCCATCATCTCAGAGTTTTTAGGTGCTTATGTTACCAATGGCTGAAACCTTACAGTGAAAACAAACTATCTCTACTCTCTAGACCATGTGTATTCATTTGGTATGCTCCACTTCAGAAAGGATACAAGTGCCTACACACTTCAACAAACAAATTATACATCTCAAGACATGTTATATTTAATAAATCTTTAAATCCTTTTTCTAATACTTCTCAAAATAATTCCACAAATGCTCCTATGCATTCACCTCCACCACTACTTTAATTCATGCTTCTAGTTTACCATCTCCTCTTAAAATTTTGACTATAATCCCGCCTATTTTGCCTGTCAAGCCATCCAATTCCGTTGCTCTAGTTACCTCCACAGAAGTGGCACTTATACCTGTTTCTCTAAGTCTACCACCCTTCTCAACCTTTTCCAAGCTCTCATCACATGCTCACTCGATCAAATATGGCATTACCAAACCCAAATAGATTTTCAATCTATCTCATACCATTCCTACAGATGATCCCAAAATCTATTTGCATGCATCCAAACATGAACACCGGTAGAAGGATATGTAGATAGAGTTTCAAGCTCTCTAATCTCAAGGTATGTGGGACCTTATTTTGCCAACATATGATCAAAACATTATTGAATTTAAATGGATCTACTGCATGAAGCTTAATTTTGATTGGTCCATCACTAGATTTAAAGCACATTTAGTTACTTAAGTATTCAATTAGGAACATGAACTTAATTACCATGAAACATTTAGTCTTGTTGCTAAAATGCTTACTATTCATGTGTTCATCATTAATAGCCCATTGTGCAGCTAGACATCACTAATGCATTTCTCCATGGTCATCTCACTGAATTTACTAACAATGTATATATGCAGCAACCACAAGTTACATTAACTCACTTTATCTAAATCGCATTTGCTATCTAAAGAAAGCTATATATAGTCTGAAATAGTCCCATGCCAATGGTATGCAACATTGTCTACCTATCTTCAAACATTTTGGCTTCAAATTTAGTGTGGTAGATCCCTCACTCATTCTCTATCACTATGGCTCTGTCTCTCTTTACATTAATATATATGTGGATGATATTCTATACATCGGTAATGATCAAGGTATCATGGATCTCTTACTTAGTAGCTTGCAGTCTCAATTTTTTATGGATCATCTTGGATCGCTTTCTCAGTTCTTAGGAATTCAGGATAAAACCTTCTTTTATGGTGTCCATCTTAATCAAACTCAGAATGCTCATACCATTCTTCTCAAAGCTGGCATGGCCAATAGCAAACCTGTCTCCACTCTATGTACTTTAAAATATGATGCAGCTTCCTCCTCTCAGCATGATTTCTCCAACTCGCTTCTTTACAAATAATCGGCTGACTTTTTATAGTACTTTATGCTTACTCAGCCTTACATTGCCTTTGTCATTCAACAGGTATGTAACCAAATGCATAAGCCTATTCAAACTCATTTTGAAAATATTAAATTGATGTTGCATTACATCAATGAAATGATCACCTATGGTGTTCTTCTCTACTCACATTCTATGATACTTTAATGTTATTCTGACTCAAATTGGGCAGGGGACTCTCAAGATCGCAATCTATCTTAGGTTACTATAATTATCTTGGCAAATCTCTTATCTCTTGGAAAGTAAAAAAGTAATTCATGGTGGCTCGTTTTTCTATAAAGGCTAAACACCATGCTTTAGCAACAACACATCAAAATCATTGGGCTACAATGTCTAATTTCATATTTTAATGTATCTCAACTACCTCCCACACCTCTCTTTTGCGATAACACCTTGGCAAATGCACTCTCAAATAATAATATTTTACATACTATAATGAAGCATGTATAGAGTAGATTATCATTTTATATGGGATTGCATTCAAACAAATCAAATTTTCATTCCTCATCTATCCATCAAAGATCAACTTGCTTACATCTTCAATAAATCCCTACCAATCAACTCATTAAAAACTCTATCCAACAAGCTGATCACACCAAAAGCCTACTTAGTTTTACGGGGCATGTAACGTCAATACAACCAAGCTCTATACGGTCCAATAGCTTTAGTGAGTGGGAACTCCACTGGAAACTCCATCATGTTCTATGCACATGGAAACTAATCCCCATTGTAGAATCATAACAAACACATTGTAATATCATTATATAAACTCATCTAATGCAAACAGTAAAGGGTGATTGAAATAAACAGGAGTTATGACTTCATCTTCTTTGTTCATACTTAGATATCATCTTTACTTTCTGATATCCTTTTAGCTCTATTATTAGTTCACAATTAAAACTCACCTGATGACCAAAGAGACATCACTATCCTTGAATGTGTTGCCCACTGTGATCAACATGCGCTACTCCCATAGGCCCGCTAAAGTGCTCTCCTCCATTTTTATGAGGAAGGCATTCCTACACAATAATAATAAAAAAATAATATTTTTAATAATATTTAATATAGTAAAACATTATAAATTTACACTTAAAAAATTTCACACAACTTAAACTCTTGCTTGTGCTCAAGCTATGGTGTAATCGCCTTTTGAATAGCCTAATGCCCAAAAAATATTGATAATTTAGGATTATCAAAATATATGAAAATACTTCGACATTTAAATTTAATTTGGATTGATCAAAGTTATGCAATTTATTTAATGATCATAAGTAATTATCCTTATTAATCATCTTTATTTTTGCTTAATTTGAGCATGTCTACTAAAAGTGTAAGTGCCAGGTCAACTATTGATTTTTAGATAAAAAATTATGTCATTTAGAAATTGATTGTGCTTAAAGTTAAATTAGAAGTTCATTAATAAATCATCATATGTAGTAGTTTACTTACATTCTCCAATTTGAGTTACATATTAATAATACTTTTAGGAAATCAACTTTATCAAATCCAATTTTTGAAGTACTCAACCTTTATTTTCTTTTTGAATCTTTCTTTTGATTTCCATATTTTGACATATTTTTTATTTTTATTTTTTTAGTACAATTATTTTGAATATCTTGTTATTTTATTCCTTCAAGTCTCTTATTTTTTTCATCCTTCAAGTAATCCTAATAATAGATGGTGGGATTCTAGAGAGAGAAGGTGCGGGATTCTAAAGAGAGAAAACTAAATTTCAAATTTCTGTTTGGCGGTAGGAGGTACAACAACTGATTATGGAGGATGATCGCCGGCCTAATGCCGTGGTTGTCCTAGAGGAGATTGTAGATCTTCAACTGAAATTCAAAATATATTCTTGACTAATAAATCTCCACCTATTTTTGGAGATTCAAAGATGGGATCTTTTGCAAAGACTATAAGCAATGGAGCTAGGTATTCAACTATGTATTACAAACCTTTGGTTATTAATGAAGGAGGCCTCTTAAATGTAAAATCTAAGCCTGTGAATGGGAAAGGAAAAGGTATTTTGATTTCAAACGAAATCAAGGAGAACGCCTTGGTTCACAAATTCCATAATATCAGTCCAGCTGGTGTGGCTGATTCTATGCATTTCAAATTAGAGAAAGCAGAAAACCAGGAGAAAGCAGATGAAGACAATTCTGTTGCTAACATAATTGAGAATGAGAAGCTAGAAGAAAGGGAAGACCTGAACTTGGTTCGTCAATGTGTATCGGGGGAGAGAGATCCTGTAGCTCCTGAACTTAAGGAAGATGGAGATTATACAACCAAAGAGAAATTTGGAAATGGGTTACTTAATGTTTGGCATAAGAAAACCCACAAAAGAATTTTGGAGTCAGGTTGTAACTTCAGAAACTACATTTCAGAGGATGGGATGACAGTCCAATTGTGTGAGGATAAAGTTTCGAATTATACTAAGGTGCTGCAGAATGAGTTGGTTGTGAAGGTTTTTGGGGAAAATATTCCTTTATTTATTGTAAATGCAGAATTAAAAAGGCAATGGTCTCAAATGGGCATGTTTAATTTGACTTGGCTTGGTAAGGGATGGAGCTTGTGCTTATTTGAAGATGATGAAGTAGTAGATTCGATTCTTGCTAATGGTCCATGGTATGTGAAAGGGAACATTATTGGAGTAGATAAGTGGAGCCAGTCATTCTCTCCGAGCTCTTTGAAGGGATTGACAGCACCTATATGGGTGAGAATGCCAAACTTGCCTCTTCATTGTTGGGATCCTACAAATGTTTATAGGATTGCCTCAAAGATAGGAAAACCTTATTTGTTGGTTGAAAATATGTTTCAATGGGGAAGACAAGAATTTGCTAGAATTTGTGTTCACATCCATCTTGAAGATCCTCTTCCACTTGGCGTATGGGTTGAAGGAAAATCAGGAAGATTTTTCCAAAATATTGAATATGAAAGGATTCCTAACATTTGTTTTGGTTGTGGTAAGATTGGTCATGACCAAAACAAGTGTAATGAAAATGCTATTGGCAAGACTTCAGAAGCTGTGGAAGAAGAGGACTGCAATGTGAAAGAAAAGAATATACAACTGCCTAGAAAGCTAATAATAGAAAAGTTTACAAAGGAGGCTGACGGTTATGGACCATGGATCCATGTTAGTTATGGAAGGAAAGATTTTAAAGGGAACGATTTTTGTGAAAAGAAGAATGTTGGAGATAGAACTACAAGCAATTACAATAGTAATCAATGGCCAATAAAAGAATTCAAGAGAAAATATGTTTAATGGTCTTAGAAGCATGGATGGTAATAAGACTGTTGAACAAGTTCATAGGGAGATTGCAAAATTAGGAACATAAAAGTCTCTAAAGGTGAAAGAATCTAGAGCTGAGTCTAAATTTATTTTAGAAGTGAACAAATTTTTAATTCTTAATAATTTGGCAGAGGAGGGGGAGCTCCAGGTGATTGATAAAGGAAAAATTGCACCTGCTTATTAGGATGATATTAGAGATAAAGAAACTGTTATACCAGATTCAGCAAAATCAGTAGATGAAGGAGATAGTAATCCTAAGGTTTGTGAAAGAAATGGGATGGAGGAAACCAAAGATGATAGTTCTTCAAATATCAAGATTAAGCTTGCAAAGGAACTCATAAGTCTTGGTCCAATAAAATTTTTCCCTAGAGGAAGGAAATTGGAGAATGAGGTAAAGGAGAAGATGGGGAACTCTTCCCCTTTGTTAGATAATGGCTTGTATTCTTTTTTTGGAATTGTAGAGGAGCAAGAAAAAAATAAGCTTCTCTATATTTGAAGGAGTTGGTGAAAGATAACAAGGTTTTTTTTGTGGGTCTTTTAGAAACAAAAGTTTCTAATTTAAGTAATTCTTAAATTGAAGCTCTTATTGGTAAGGATTGGGATTTTGCTCAAGTTCCTGCTGAAGGTTTTTCTGGAGGTATACTGGTAATGTGGAAGTCCAAAATTGCATCCTTTTCTTGCTTATTTTCCTCAAAGAAAGTTATTATAGGTGATCTTGAAATTATGAATATGGGGAGGTAGGGAATAGCTACGATATATGGTGGTAAAGATGCGGTTCATAGAAGGCTTCTTTGGGATAAGTTAGAGGAATTTGATTCTAATAGTCATCCCTTAGTAGTTGGGGGTGATTTTAATTATATTTTTTTCTAAAGAAGATAAGAAAGGAGGAAGACCTTTTTGTTTCTCTCAAGGCTCAAGGGAAATGAGTTTGTTCTTAACTAGAAATGTTCTTCATGAAGTGAATGTTATTGGACCAAGATTTACATGGTGAAATAACAAATATAGTAATGCTAGAATATTGGAGATGTTGGATAGATGTTTCATTAATCCAACTGCATTGAAGGCTAACTGGTTGGTCCTAAGATATTTATCGAGGGTGGCATCGGATCATTGTCCAATACTACTAAATTGTTTGGAAGGGAACTTTTCCTCAGCTCAAGCTCAAGGAAAAATTTTATAAGATGGTGGTGAGGCCTGCAATGCTTTTATGGTGCCGAATGTTGGCCATTAATAGAGATGCATAATACTAAGTTAAGTCTGATAGTGATGCGGATGCTTAGGTGGATGAGTGGATTTACCCTTAGAGATAGGATACGAAATGAGCATATACGTGATAAGGTTGGAGTAGCTCCAGAAGAAGATAAGATTAGAGAGAGTCACCTTAGATGGTTTGGTTACATAAAACGTTGGACTCCTAATGACCTGGTTAAGGCATTTGATGTATTAGATTTGACTTATGTTAAGAAAGGTAGAGGCAAACCTAAAAAAGGTTTGGTTAGAAAATATTAGGAATGACCTTTCCTTATTAGATTTAAATGAGAATTTGACTTTTAATAGGACACAATGGAGAAAAATGATTCATGTAGCTGATCCCATGTAGTGGGATAAAGGCTTTATGTTGTTGTTGTTGTTGTTGTAATCAAAGAGGAGGACTCCAAGGAGTAGACGTAGGTCATTATTTGACAAAACCAATATAAAAGTTTTAATATGTTCTTTCCAGTTCTTAGTTTATGCACTTTACATTTTTTCATGTTAGTTCTGTAATAATTACTTATTGAAGATCTGTGATTGATACTTTGTTATGTTGATTAGAATATCATCATCATTATTGTAACTTTTGATTAAACTATTTTCTTTCACATTTGGGAATAAGTGTTGTTATTTTTAAGTTGCTAAAAACCTCAAAATCCAAAAAACAAATTTGTGTTTTCAAGTAGGATTTTTAAAACTACTAATCACCCCCACCTTTCTTGGTGCGCCTAGGGATAGTTCATATAGGCTTAACATCCTACATCAAACTTTCGATTGGTGTCAAAACGGTTCTCATAAAAAGTGTTTTTGAAAACCTAGAAAAAAAAAGATCCATGAAACATTTTGAAAATAGGAACACCGTGGAAGGCTACTCTATAACCTGACTACCATTTTTTCTAATATACTGTTTAATTTTTGAAAAATTTTCTTGTGCAATCAATTGATTTTCCCATGTAGTTTTTGAAAGTTCGTGTAGGTTATTAAACCTAATAAAGTTATCCCAAGGCTAACCAAGAGAACATATGCCTCCTTCATGAACGAGTATCATAGGGGGGGGGGGAGGGGTGAATTGGTTATTTTAAAAAACTTCTTAGATAATAAAAAACCTTTCTAGAAAATTTAAATCACTGATCCTGAAATATGCATATGTTTTTTAATGAACGAGTATCACAGGATTTTCAACAACATAAATTTAAAATGTAGAAAATAAAAATGCAAGTAAAAGAAATCACAAAAGAAGAACATCATATTTTATAGTGGTTCTATCAAACTAGACCTATATCTACTACCTAAAGACTCCTCTAGGTATTGCACTAAATACAAGTGACTCACCTTTGGCACCCACAGCAAGGTGGAGAAACTCTTTCAAACTCTCTTCCACTAACTCAGTGCGATAGGGAACCGTACCCTTTTATACTCTCCAAGTGATGGAAACATACCTACTTGTTCTTTTCACCCTCCTAGTGAAGGCAGAGAAATGCCACATCCTTTTTCACCCTCCTGCTGAAGGAAGAGAACCATTACATCCTTTTTCACCCCCCTAGTGAAGGAAGAGAATATTGATTCAGTCTTAAAGATCTTCTCTCAAGTGCCTTCAAATAAGTTGGTTAGAAGCTGCATGAAAAATCATCCAAAAACTAAAAATTGCAAGTCAACTGACTTAACTTTGTACTATAGGATTGTAGATCGTACCGTACATTCAATTCAAAAAATCAGGGCTTTATTTGGTACAAAATTAGACAAACTTAGTTTCATACACTATCAGTCATTTATATAAATTTAGATCATACTATATGAATAGTTCAAAAACAAATGTATTCATATGGTATGATCATGAATGATCCAAATTTCATACACTATCAGTCATCTGTATGATCTGATATTGTATAATACAAACAGTTCAAAATAAACTAGTTTATATGATACAACCTGAGATGAAAAGAATTTTGTACTCTCTTAGTCGTCTATATGACAAAACATCATACAGTACGAATAGTTTAAAATGAACTAGTTCATATGGTATGATTTGGGATGAAAGCAATTTTGTACTATATCAGTCATTTATATAGCTTGATATCGTACAATATGAAAATTTCAAAATGAACTAGTTCATATGGTATAATCCGAGATGATAAGAATTTCATACTCTATCAGTTATCTATATAACTTGACATCATATAACATGAACATTTAAAAATTTTTAAGCCTTAATTTTATTAACTACATTATGGAGGAAAAACTATCAAATCATAAAGTACGATTACATATCATACAGTATGGCTAGACTTAAAAATTTTACAACTCTCCCCCTATGTGTGTGTGCACGGTTACCTAATTATAATCACTCTTGCTCAGACTTAAGAATTCAAAAATATATAAATATATAGACTCTATTACATAATTTCCTATTCTACTCTTGTCTTGAAGTCTTCAGCAATCTGGAGTAGTAAATGAATTCCTTAAAATATTAATATACATAAAAATAATAAGAAATATCCAATTCATGCTAGGAGAAATTATAAAATCATCAGAATAATAATATTTTTTTATCATTGAAAAACCAAATTCTCAATCTTGTTTCCAACAATCTCTCCCTCGTTGATGATGATGAAAATATTTGTTGTTTGAATTACAACTAATAGTTTTTCTCTCCTAAGCTCCCCCTTAAAGAATAAAACTTAAACACCATGGGAAAAATAAAATATCATCCCTCTCTTTTTGTAATTTTGATGTTTATAAACAAACATAAAACAATCTACATGGCAAACAAACACAAAAAATATAAACTCCAAAAAATACCCTAAAATTAAGCACGACACAATACCAAGTTCAGAAGAAAACATCAAACATTACCATAAAAAACCTCACCCTGAGAGCATTTTGACATCCATTTTGACATCAAACCAAAAATAAACAAAACTCAAAGAACTTCAAAACAAACTAAAAAAACTTCAAAGCAAAACTCAAAGAACTTCAAATCAAAACACAAACAATGATAACTTCAAATCAAACATAGACAATGATATCAAACCAAACAAATAATATTACTTCCCCCTTTTAACATCAGCAAAAAGAGGTAAAAACCACAAAGAAAATGTCTTGAATATGAGAGTTCTTATGGACAAAGCAAAATGTTGATAAGGAATAGAATTTGAGAAAAAGAAAAAGAAAAAAAAATGCACAAAATTAAAAAACCTACAAGATTTTTAAAATCTAATTTTAAATCAAAAGAACAATTAAGAAAAGAAAAGTTAATCAAGTTCAATGTTCATTATAGAAAGCAAAAATATCAAATAGAAAAATTATCAAAAAAATAATTGATAAGAAATAAAAAATTTTAAATTCAATAGTTGAAATTATTATTCAATGCATGCATTTTTCTAAGAATTAAAAATATAAAGGAAAGAACCAAATGTTGTATGGGCACATTTTATGTCTCTTATCAACAAGAATAGAGATGTTGTTTCAATTGTATATCTTTTGATTTTGACTTTTGTTTGGCGAACATTACACATCTTTTCAAGTTGGGCTCATTTTGTGCCTCTTTTTTAATTTGGCACTATTTGTGCATCATTTGGCATTTTTTTCTATCCTCACCTTAAATCAGTAAATCTTTGCTAATGTGATTATGTTCTAAATAAAAGAAAAAAAATTATTGTATACAAAAGATTAAACCACAAAACAAAATTTAATGGAGATCAATAAAATCAACACTTTGAATAAGAAAAAAAAAGAAAGAAGGTTACCTTTTTTGCAAATTTTATAACTATAAGATAAACATCTATTAGAATATGAAGATGATATCTTTAACTAAATCCAATTTTAATTTGATTTAAAATGTGAGTACAAAAAATTTAAGGATATAACATTAGAATGCAATTTTTTTTTAAAATTTATTATTTAAATCAACATTTTGGAGTAGTAAATAATAACTCACAAAATTTAAGAAGAACTATTTTTTTTAATGTAGAACATAATCAATTTTTAATAAAAAGATCATAAAGAAAATACAATAGTTTAAACACAAAATATCTAAATTTAATTTTATAAATGAAATATTACAATTAAACTAGAAAATAAAAAATACAACAATCACACGAATATCCTAGATGATCTTAATCTGGAGGAGGCTGTGGAGGACTACATTAGGTAAAGTATATATTAATTATAGCTACTTAAGTTTTAGTTAAATCAAATTGTCCTCTCACCCAACCCATATCTTCATTATATCTAAAGTCCTGCTGGTCTTAGATAATCTCAATATAATTAAAATGTTGATCAAAATGAGACTCAAATCTATTAAATCTTTGGATCATTTCTTGATAGAAATGATGCTCTAGTCCAGAAGAAGTAATAGGTGAAGGTGGAGGTGCTGGAGCAGGGGCCTCTTGTTCTCCAATTTCATCTCCTTCATCCCCTTGATCTTAATGAAATAAAATACAAAATGAGGCATCAATAAAATAGATAGGTAGATTATTTGGGGGATGAGGATGAATAAAATTGTACTTCTTCTCCAAAATGTATACAACCAAGTATCCTAAAGCCACATTCTTATTCCTTCAAGTGGTAGGGAGTTTAATATTAATAAGATTATTGATATAGGCTATAATCAACTGGGCTTCATCAATAGGATTGTTTGACATTATAAAATGTATAATAATAGAGAGATAAGGGGTGATATTAATTCAATCACCAACTTTAAGAATAATATATCTTCTTAAGACTCATTAAACGGTCCTAGAATTTTGATTTCGTGTGTGAACAAGGAGTAAATGATGGATTGAAGGTAGTATCTCTAAGAATTTGATTGAGTTTAGACCAATCAAAATAAATCTAAAAATTATAGAGTGTGCCTTAACTCCTTTAGTTCTAAGGTGCATAAATGTTCCTAAATTTTCTTTAGCAATCTCAACTCTTTGATGAAAAACATAGGTTGACATTAACATACGGTTTTCTCTCATTTTCAAATTAGCAAGAAAGTAATAGAGGGTGTTAGAATGAAATGCATAAATCTTTGTGTGAATGAAAGAAAATTGGGTAGAATCAAAGAGAGACATGATTGAAAAGTTTAGGTCTTCTTGAATAAGAAGACGACGAGTGATTTTGGCTTGAATAAACCTATTGTAGGATTGTTAATTTTCTTTCAAGAGAATGTTGCCATCTTGTTCAGTGTGATATGAACTTCCCTTGGTATGACGAATTCTCTTGCTTCTACTAGCCATTTGAGAAGACTTGAACACGAGGATTAAGAATGAAAAGGACTGTGAAGAAATTAAAACTAAGGCATCCAATTTAAAGAAAATGGATGATTTTGTACAATACAAAATTGGGTTTATATGTATGATTGTGCAGTTCGTACAATATAAACTTGAATTCATACAAACGAACATAAACTGTCGAGAATAGTTATTGAAGCAAAATGACTTTTTGTAAAGTTTCCTTTTTGAGGAGGCATTTCATATGATTTTTGACCAACTTGGTCATACAAATGAATAAATGTTCATCCAGTATGATCGGTTAATAAATATTATACCTATCGATTCAGTTTTTCTTGCATGCTAATTGACAACTAGATTGTATAGATGAACAAGTGTTCATATAAATGATGTTCAAAAAATAATTATCCATGGAAAGCCCTCCATGATCATACAGATGAATAATTGATAGTTCATATAGATGATGATGTGTTCTTACTGTATGATTACCATGAAAAAATCAATTATTTCCTTCTATTTAACTCAGAGAAGAAATCAAGTAAAATCTGAATAATTCGTATATTACAAAAGTAGTTTATATAGTACAAATGGAAAGGAATTTTTTAGATTTTCACGTGATGACTAATATACTTTTCCAAAATAATTCAAACAAGATCAACAACACATTAAAAGCAGAAACAATAAAAGGATAAATTAAAAACAACAATAGAGATACATCAACCAAAACAAACCACATCAAAGAACAAAAACATAATCATAAACACAAAGGAAATACCCTACAAACACAATTTGTTAAATTACAATAGTCAAACATCAATATCAATAACACCCAATTTGGTTCTTAAGGTGCTAAAAGTTTAAAAAACTAGTGGTTTTACAAAAATGTCTGCAAGTTGATTTTCTATTTCTATATGATGTAGCTCAATTTCCCCTTTCATGACATAATCCCTAATAAAATGATGCCTTATGTCTATATCCTTAGTTATAGAGTGTTGAATTGGATTCTTTGAAATACAAATGACACTTGTATTATCATAGAAAAACCTAAGTTGCTAAATCCATAAGTTGCTATTTTAACCATAAAACCTTTGACACACAACTTCCTAAGGCTATATATTCTACTTCAGCAGTAGAAAGGGCTAATGAATTCTATTTTTTACTAGACAATGAAACTAAAGAGTTTCTAATGAATTAACAAGTTCTAGAAGTAGTTTTTTTTTATCAATCCTATATCCTTTAAAATCTAAATCAAAGTATTTAATAATTTTAAAAGAAGTGCTATTCATAGGATACCAAATCCCTAAGTTTTGAGTTCCCAAAAGATATCTCAAAATTCTTTTAATAGTAGTCAAATGGGATTCTTTTAGATCAGCTTGAAATCTAGCATAAAGACAAATACTAAACATAATATTAGTTCTGCTAGTAGTTAAATCTATAATGATCCAATTATCCCACAAAATTTCTTTTAATCAATAGATTTGCCTTTAGAGTCCTTATCTAACAGAACTAAAAAACTCATTGGTTTACTTATTGGTTTAGTATTATCTATTTCATACTTCTTAAGGATGTCCTTAATGTATTTTGATTTACTAAAAAATGTACCATTCTCTTTCTGTTTTATGCTTAAACTAATAAAATAACTGAAGTCTCCCATCAAACTCATTTCAAATTCATTACTCATTTTTTTGAAAAAAAATCATAAATATTTTTATAAATGGATCCAAACAAGATATCATCACCTTATATTGGAATAATGAGAATGTTATTGCCTATTCTTTTCAAGAAGATAGTGGTGTCGACATTCCCCCTAAGAAAATATATTTCTAGTAGAAAAATACTTAGCCTTTCATACCATGCGCTAGGTGCCTATTTTAATCCATATAATGCCTTTTTCAATTTAAAGACATGATTAAAAAACTATGAATTTTTAAAACATATAGGTTTCTTAACATAAACTTCTTCTTTATCACCCCATTAAGAAAGGTACTTTAAACATCAATTTTAATTAGTTTAAATCCCTTAAAACAGGAAAAGGTTAGAAGTATTCTTATTGCTTTAAGTCTAGATATAGGAGAAAAAGTCACATCAAAATCAATTTCTTTTTTTTTTAATATACCCCTTAGCCACCAATCTTATCTTATTTTGATCCACTACACCTGATTCAATCATTTTATTTTTAAAAACAACTTAGTTCTAACAACACTTTGATTTTTAAGTCTTTCTAATAATTTTTAAACATCATTTCTAACAAATTGATTCAACTCTTTATGCATGGATAGAATCCAAAATTCATCAGAAAGTGCTTGATTTGTATTAATGGGTTCAATCATTGAAATAAATGTTGAGTGGTTCCCTTTTTATTAAGTTCATGCCTAGTTTTAACTCCTTTACCCATCTCCTAAAATCAGTTCTTTAGGATGACTTTCAGAATATTTCCACTCTCTAGGCAATTTATTTTTTGTTCCAATATTTTTTTCAAGATTTACTTTTTCAATTCCTTAGGAAATATGTTCAACATGTTCTTCTTCAAACCTAGACTCTCTAAAAATCTCCAATTTATTAAAAATTACATGTGTGGACTCTTCTTCTACCAATGTCTTTCTGTTAAAAACTCTATAGAATTTTCCAATACTCGAATATCCTAAAAAATTCCCTCATCAAATTTAGGATCAAATTTTCCTAAAAGAGTTCTACCATTGTTATGAATAAACACTTTACATCCAAAGACATATAGACGTGAGTGGTTGATTTTAGTACCCTTAAAAAGCTCATAGGGTGTCTTATTCAATTTAGATCTTATGTTTACCCTATCCAGAACATAACAAGCTATATTAATTACTTCCGCCTAAAAATATTTAGGAAGTGAATATTCAGCCAATATGGTTTTAGTAGGTTCTACCAAAGTCTTGTTCTTTCTTTCAACAATCCTATTCTATTGAGGGGTCCTAGGAGCTAAAAAGTAGTGATCTATTCCTTGCTCTTTACAGAAGACTTCAAATTTTTTATTTTTAAATTTTCCACCATGATCACTATGAATTGCAAGAATTTTATAACCTAGCTTCTTTTGAATCCAAGTAGAGAAATTTTTAAACTCGTCAAACGATTCACTTTTACATGATAAGAATCTAATCTAAGTGAATCTTGAATAATAATCAACAATTACATTCCAAAAACTTTCCCTCATAGACTTACAATGCTATTAAGTTCAAATAGAACCATGTGAAGTACTATTAAAGATTTGCTAGTACTAAGATCTTTAATTGAATGGTAGGAGGATTTGACTTATTTCCCTAATTGACATGCATCACAAAGATGATCTTTAGTGAAATCTAATTTGGGTATGCCTCTTACCAATTCCTTCTGTGTAATCTTCCTAAGCTTTTTCATGCTTGCATGACAAAGTCTTTTATGTCATAACCAAGATTCCTCAGTAATAGTTTTTAGATAGAAAGCATTATATGATTTAACACAATTTAAATCAAGCATGTAAACATCATTTACTTTCTCTCCATGCAACAAATCAACTTCATTTTATCTTATTATACACCTTTTAGGAAAAAAAATTATGTTAAAATCCTTATCACAAAGCTTGCTAATACTTAGCAAATTATGTTTTGATCCATCTACTAAAAAGACATTTTAATTAGGAAATTCTTCGTATTTCTAATCATACCTGATCCTACCACTCTCCTAGTGGTGTTATCTCCTAGTGTCACTTTGCCTCCATTCTTGGCCTCCATTAATAGAAATTAATTTGCATCTCCAGCAATATGCTTTAAACATCCTCTATCTAGGAACTAAATGCTCTCATGAGCTTGTATGAGAGCGAGTCTACAAAATTACTAAACATTAGACTCGGGAACCCAAATAAATTTTGGTTTATCTTTTGACACTGATAATCTAGATGCATATTTGATATGGTGTGATTTATGCATCTTAGGTCATCACACTAAGTGTATTCTATTATGAATAGTGCAAGTTTGAGAAATATGCCCCATCATTCGACCTGAAAAACATTTAACACCAGGAAAATGATTTATAAATTTATATGTGTTGTAATATCTTTTCCTTGGTTTTGAACTTGTAAGCTTTTGATTAGGATTATAAAATTATTCAATTGTGGGTGGTATCTTATTTTCATCAAAGGCTTTCAATTTTTTAAAATAGAATTCTTAATTTTCAAATCTTGTTCCCTTTGATATGATTGAACCATAAGCACCTTAAAATCATTCTCAACTTCATTATAAGACGTTTTCAATAAATCATGCTTCTTATTCAAATCTTCAAATTCATCTAGCAAAGCCATGTGATTGCTATCTATATTTGCATGATCATTCCTCATATTTTCATTTTTTTTATATATTCAAATACTCAATATTAAGGTTAGCATGCAATCTTTTTAGTTTCCTATATGCATTATAAATTTTCTCAGAAACTTCAAATAATTCTTCATAAAATTGGTCACATAACTTCTCTTAATCTAAATAATCAAGTTTGTCTACTATCAAGCACAAATTTGTAACCTCCTCTTCTGCCTCTATTTCTAAAGAATCTGAAGCCGAGTTAGCCCAGAAAGCTCTTTTCATTTTTTTCTTTCCCTTCCTAATATTCATTTTCTCCTCAATTTTATCCTTGTTAAGATTAGCTTTAAAATTTGGGCAATCTATTGTTATATGTCCAGGCTTCTTACATTCATAATAAATGACTTCATTAGAAACTTTTGTATTCTTATTGAACTTACCTTTATTCCAATGATAACATCACCATTACTTTCTCTTAAGGAAACTATTAAATTGCATAGTCATCAGTGCAATATCTTCTTCATCCTCAAGCACTGATAGATTACTCTTCGAATCATCAGCTTTTAAGGCTATATTCTTCTCTTTCTGCTTGTCACATGCATCAATTTAGCTTTGATTCACTCATTGTTCCTAAGCAATCAGTGCTCCAAGAAGATTGTTAATAGAATATACATTCAGGTCTTTAGACTCAATTATGTCAGTTATCTTTACATTATAAGCAGTAGGTATACAATAAAAAAAATTATTAACTTTTTTAGAATTTATGAGTTCTCTACCTAAATCATATAATGAGGTAATAATCTGAGTAAATCGTGTATATATATTAGAAATTTACTCATTTAGTTTCATGTAAAAAAGTTCGTAGTCATGTAATAAAATGTTCAACCTATATAATTTCACATCATTTGTTCCTTCATAAGTTATGTAAAGTCTATCTCATATTTCTTTTCCAATTTTGGAAGTAGAAACACATACAATCCTTAGATTTCAAAGCATAAAAAAACTGTTTAAATATTTGACATTTAATTGTGCTAATTCTTTTTCTTCTAATGTCCAATCAGTAAATGGTGTAACCTTAATGTACTAATATCCATATGTGTTTGTCAAGTGATTGTAGAAAAGTAGACATGCGAGTTTTCAAAAAATTAGAAGGAATGTTATAGAATAAAGGTGAACTAGTAATTGAATACCCTTTAAGAGTATTTCAGTTTCCAAAAAGTAGCCATGATCATTTTTCAAAAAGTTGTCTAAACTTTAATATTTGAGATTGGCTGTGATACGAGTTGAATGTTTGTGTAGATTGTTAAACCTAATAGAACTATCCCAAGGCTAATTAAGAGGAAGGGGGGGGGAGTGAATTGGTTATTTTAAAAAATTTCTTGGATATTAGAAAACCTTTCTAAAAAATTTAAATGACTAATCCTAAAATATTCATATGTTTTTTTAATGAAATAAGTATCACATGATTTTTCAACCATAGAAATTTAAGATGCAAAAAATAAAAAAGTAGGTAAAATAAATCACAAAAGAAGAACACCAAATTTTATAGTGGTTTGGTCAAACTAGACCTGCATCCACTTCCTGAAGATTCCTTCTATAAATATTGCACTAAACACAATTGAGTCTCCATTTGCTCTCACAACAAGGCAAAGAAGCCCTTACTAACTCTCTTCCACCAACCCAGTGCGGCGGGGAACCGTAGCCTTTTATAATCTCCAAGTGATGGATGTATTCCTACTCATCCTTTTTCACCCTCCTAATGAAGGCAAAGAACTATCATGTTCTTTTTGACCCTCATGGTGAAGGAAGAGAACCGTCATGTCCTCTTTCACCCTCCTGGTGAAGGCAGAGAATTCTCACATCCTTTTTCACCCTCTTATTGAAGGTAGACAACTCTCACATCATTTTTCACCCTCCTGATGAAGGTAGAGAACCTTGATCCAATATTAAAGATTTTCTCTCAATAGCCTCTAAAGAAGTTAGGTAGAAACTTGAAGATGTTAAAAGAGATCCTTACTTTGGGAAACTTTGTGAATCTCTCACAACTCCCCTTCACTAGATCTCTCACTCTTCACTCACAAAATCTCTCCTAAACACACTCTCAAAAGGTACCTCTCAAGAGAAATTCATAACAAAGGATAAGATGATAGTTTAGGACTCATTTTATAGAAACTATATGAAAAACCATCCAACAATTGAAAAATACAAGTTAACTGAGTTAGCTTCATACCGTACGATCATAGATCATACCATACTATCAATTTAAAAAATTAGGGCTTTGTTTGGTGTGAACTTGGATGAACTTAGTTTCGTACACTGTCAGTCATATGTATGAATTTAGAATATATTGTATGAATAGTTAAAAAACAAATGTATTCATATAATTCAACCATATACAATCCTAATTTCATACACTATTAGTTGTCTATATAATTTGTCATCTTATAGTATGAATAGTTTAAAATGAACTAGTTTATTTGGTACGATCAGGGATTAAAGTAATTTTATGCTTTGCATCTATATGACCTGACATCATACAATACGAACTATTTTTATTCAAAATGAACTAGTTTGTATGATATGATTTGGGATGAAAGAAACTTCGTACTGTGTTAGTCATCTGTATGACCTGACATCGTATAGTATGAATAGTTTAAAATGAATTAGTTTATATGGTACGATCTGGGATGATAGGAATTTCATACTCTATAATTCATCTGTATGACCTGACATCCTACAGTACGAATAGTTCAAAATTTTTAATCCTTGATTTTATTAACTGCATTCTGGAGGAAAAACTATCAAATCTTACAGTACAATTACATATCATACAATACGACCAAACTTAAATATTTTACAAATCTCCCCCTGTGTGTGTATAGTTACCTAATTTCATTTAATCTTGCTCAAACTCAAGAATTAAAAAATATAAATATACAGGCTCTATTATATGACATCCTACTCTACCCTCTTCTTGAATTCTTCAGTAGTCTAGAATAGTAAATGAATTCCCTAATATTTTGTACACACAAAAAAAATAAGAAACATCCTATTCATGTTAGGAGAAATAATAAAATCATCAAAATAATAATATTTTGTTACCATTAAAAAATCACATTCTCAATCTTATTTCCAACAGGTTTTAATGTAAGAGGGTTATACTACACCCTATATTTTATTAATGGCATCAAAATTGACATACCGTTTAATGAATGGAGCAATGAGGATAAAGTCTTAGCTTAATTGAATGCAAAGTGCTTAAAACTTTTTTCTATGCTCTTGTGTTTGAAGATTACATGAGAGTCTCTACTTGTACCACTAGTAAGGACATTTGCAATAAACTGTATATTGCATACAAAGGAACCGGTGAGGTCAAATAATCTTGGTTGAACATTTTGTTGCACAATTATGAATTCTTTCACATGAAACCTAATGAAAGCATCTTAAACATGTATATTATGTTTACACAAATCGTGAAATCTCTGAATACTTTAGGTAGTGAACTTTCAAATTTTTAGAAAGTGAACAAAATTCTTTGATGTTTACGTATTAATTATGATTCTAAGATCACTAACATTTTCTAATCAAAGGATCTTAATTTATATTCCATAGATAACTTGTTAGGCTCACTTATTGCCTATGAGCAAGGTGAGAATCAAATATTTTAGGATGCAAGAGATAAGGGAAAGGACCAAGTGGTGGCACTAAAAGTAAATGAATCTGAAAGTGGCAGCTCAATAATTGAGGAAGATGATGACATAACACTATTGACATGATAATTCAAAAGCTTCTAAAGAAGAAAAAGAACATCATCAATACTGAAACAAAGGTAAACTAAATAATAATTTCAAAGTATCATCTGATGCAAATTATTTTGAATGTAGAAAGCCAAGCCCCATGAGGATGGATTGCCCCAACCTAAAAACTCACTTGATCAAGGAGAAGGGTGAAGAGAATATAAAGTTCAAAAAGGGGAAGCAACGAATGTAGAAGGCATTTTGGGTAGATTTTTCTTTGAATTCATTAGAAATAGAAATGGTTGAGGTTGTAACTAATATGTGCCTTATGGCAGATAATAATCTTGATTATTTCGATTAAGATGAGGTAGATGAGCATTCATAAAAGGAATTATTTGAAGTTTTTAAAAAAATTCACAATACATATAGAAAGCTTAAGAAAAAGTATGCTAGTTTGAATCTTTATTTCTGAAGTTTGCAAAAAGAGTATGATAGCCTTAGAATAGATCACTCTATATTAGATTAGCAGCATATATCTTTACTTGATGAATATTATGCTTTAAATAAGAAGCATGTTGATATATCCATCTCATATGAATATTTGAAATAAAAACATCTCAAGAAAGAAAATAAATATAAATAATTAGAAACATGTGCATCAGAACTAGGTAGTAGTGAGTATGCATTAAGATTGGAAGTTGCGAATCGTGAAAGTGTGAAATAATTTTTAAAAGAAAAATTCATGCACTGCAAAAAAATAGAACACCATCCACATTGACACAATGGAATAATCTCACATCACTTCATGCATCATATACCCATACGAAGATGCATCAACCCAAGTATATTAGTGAACCATTTACCAGGTGTTAGGTGCGATTCTTGTGGCATGCTAAGTCGCATAGTCCTCTAAGTATGATACACTACATCAAATATTTCACCAGTAGGAGACTCGCTTTGACACATACATAGCAAAGAAACACCAGGAACACGATAATGATATGGCTTGGTTTGGAGAGAAAATTGCCTCAATTCATAGATACTTCCAATCACCACTACCACCTCCTCCACCAGATCAGGGCCCTTCTTACTTTTAATGTGTCATATTTTAGCTTTTGTATTTGTATTATTTTTTAATTTCCTTGTGATGTATATTTTATTTTTGTATTTTGTTTAGTTTTTCCTCTTTATGTGTTGTTAAAAGGGAAAGTATCCTATTACTGGCTGTCTATATTTACTTTTTTATTCTGATTAATCCACTATCTTACATTTATTTTACTTCTCTTTTTTTGCTTTTTATTTATTGCTCATTTTTTGTGTTCCTTTTATTCCTCATTAAAAAAATTACCTCCATATTTTCAAAAATTCAATTAGTAAGGGGGAGCTTAGGACATAACAAAAAAAAATTTAAATTATTTACCAACAATATTTATCATCATAAACATGGAGAGATTTTTTTAAAAAAATTTGGACCCAAGTCTTGTCATTTTGATGATAACAAACATAATTGGATTCTTTACTATGCTATCACTTATTATTGTTATGATTGCATATCTATTTTTCTTGAGCACTAACATTTCAGGTCTACCATATACTATGAAAAATTGATCAACTCAAGAATGGATAGAATAGGGTTAAGTGTCTTGAAGAGTTAATATTTTTGCTTTTTCTTATTTCAATATTTCTTAAGTGAACTCATGTATTTGGTGAATACTAAACTTGGTTATCGTGCACATATACTGATAAGGGAGTGATATAGTAAGAAAGTTAGAAGTTTAATTTTATGAACTAATCGTAATGTACGATCAGCTATTAAAAAATACATTAAAATGGCTAATCATGATAATTAAATCATTTTTAACTATTATTATTGTATGGTAGATATTGTACAGGAAGTTAGTTGAAATTAAGATTGTAGCTACTAATTATAATTTATGCAATATTTAGAAATTCAAAATTTGTATTAATCATACTATAAGATATGTATCACACTGTGTGATGTAATTAAATATTACCTTAATTAATCCTATAATTTTGGAAATGATTTGGGCAAATTGGTCTAGTCAGATCGTACAAGATAATTTGAGCTAATTGTAATGTATTACAAGATCTCTGTATGGGTCAATATTTATTTCACCGCTAATCATACTAAAAAATAATCCAAGTCATTTAAACTAGTCATACTGGATGATTAACTTAATTAGTTGAACTGATCGTATAGTGGCTTGCACTTCATGTAATACTAACAGGGTTTTTTGAACTAATCATATTGTATAATCTTTGATCGTATTATACAATCAATGTTGATATAATTAAATTCTAGGAATTTTTGTGGACCCTTATATTTAATCTCTCTTAATAAACTTATTTAAATACTTTGGCTATTGAGTGTTTTGGAGAGAGAGCTTGGAGAAGAAATCTAAGAGAGCATGTGTGTGAGGGAGAAATAGTGTGAAGGGTTCACACAGTTGCTCTAAAAAAGTATCTTGCTTCGTTTCCTCCAGGTGCTTGTTTAGGTTACTTGGGTGGCTCTATGAAGAAGTTCTTCAGTTAAAGACAATTAAGGTTCTTTGCCTTCACCAGGAGAATAAGAAAGGATATTTAGGTTCTCTTTCATCACCAAGAGAGTGAGAAAGGAGGTCAAAGTTCTCTATCATTACCATGAGGGTGAGAAAGGAGGTTAAGGTTCTCTTCCATCATGAGGGAGGTGATAAAGAAGGTCAAGGTTCTCTGCCATCACCAGGAGGGTGAGAAAGGAGGTCAACATTGTCTGCCACATTGGGTTGGTGAAAAGATTATAAGGGCTTCTCCACCTAGTTGTAGAGGCTAAATTGGAGACACTAAAGTTTAGTGCAATACTCAAAGAGGATGACTCCAAGAACTATACACAGGTCATTATTTGACTATACTACTATAAAATATCATTATTCTTAATTTTCACATTTTACATTTTATTGATTTTTCTCTGTGATAATTGCTTGTTAAACTTTTGTGATTGATGCTTTATTGTGTTGATTAGAATATCATCATCATTATAAATTTTAATAAAATTTTTTGCTTCCCCATTTAGTGATAAGTGTTGTTATTTTTTTTAAGTTATTAAAATTCCAAAAACAAAAATAATTTTTGGTTTTCAAGTAGGATTTTTAAAACTACCAATTCACCCCCCCCCCCTCCCCCAACACACACATACGCTCTTGGTGTGCCAAGGAATAATTCATTTAGGCTTAACATCATACATGGAACATTCATCTCTAAATTCACATATTTAATCTTTAAAACATTAGTTTGTGCTTGGGTATATAGCTTTTAAGTAAATTAATAATGTAGATGATTTTCATTAGTTAATTACTATGATTTTTGTATTGAAAATTATGGTTTTTTATTCATCCAAATTATTACCTAGAGTTTAGTATTATTCTGAATTTTAAATAATTTTTATTTCTATTTTGGTTTTGGTAAAATAAGGAATCAAAGTGGAAGCACTATGTATAGAACATTTTTAATAGTTAACCAATAGTGAGAATTTTATTTAAATGTAAATTGAATGAAAGAAAATAATGTTAACAAAAAATAAATATTACTAATAAGAACAAAAAATATCTAATAACAAAAAGTAAGCTTATCCTTTTTCATTAAAAATGATAAAATAGTACATAGACAAAAAAATATGTTAATAAAGATAATTATAAAGAATGAAGCACTATTTTCCTATCACTATTCACCACTTAATACATCTAGTCTCCTACTCTCATTAGAATAAATAATAATGGCTATCTTTCCCTTCTACCACATCAAGATACCATGGGGATCTCCCCCAACCAAAAGAAACACAACTTAAAGAAAAAGAAAAATAAATAGTACAACCACCACCAACAACATATGAATCTCCTAGCTCCAAGAAGCACTAAGTTTATAGTCTTCAACCAGACTCTCAAGATTTTTCATTATTGCTGGGATGCATCACTACCACTAAAAAATTGGTCCATACTAAGATACATCACTTTATCCTTTAGATTAATTTCAGTATTACTAGACAATGTTCAAAGTGGTCCACTGCTAAAAGAAATAATAAGCTAACCTATTTAATTTTCCTAATTTCTATTTGAACTAAATTGACTTTGCAATATAGTCCCCAATTAAATCACTACCTCTTCTAAAGGTGTCTTCCTATCTTTGAATTGATTAGAACCCTGGGATAAGAAGGTCTAGGTTTTAGTACAGGATGTTTAGAAGTATTCCATTTTCCTTTTTAATTTGATTGACCACTATTCCACTTATTATTACCACTAATATTATTATTAGACCAATAGAAATTATGGCGGTTCCTCCAACCTAGATTATAAGTATTAGAATAGGAAATATTTTATCAGCTAATGAAGTTCAATTATAAATCTTATGAACACTACTATAACAAACATAATTTAAATAATGCTCTTCCAAATGCATAGATGATCTTGATCCTAAATAACACCAAAACTATCCAATTTTTTAGATTTAGAATCTACTGGAGTAGTCTAAATAAATAAGGCATATAATTCATAAACTCTTGCTACTCTTTTAGGATTCATCCTATCGGAAGAAAATTAAAATTTTTTGTAGTCATTTCCTAAATTAATTTGTTGGCTTCATTAAATGGCTTAGACATTAAAGATACTTCAACTGGTACATCAATTATTGACATAAGGGAACATACTAGCCCTTTAAAGAAAGTCTGAATCAACAACTAATATGGCAAAGCTTGGTGAGGACATTTCTTAAGCATCACCTTAAATCTCTCCCAATTTTCATAAATTGACTCTCCTTCAAACTAGCAAAATGATGTGATACCATTTCTAAGTTTGGTTGTCTTTGAAAGTAGGAAATACTTATATTAAAACCTAATAACATAATTGCTAATACAATTAAACTTGAATATTATGTAGATTTCTAAGAAGCTATTTACATTTAGCTTGGGATCCTCAGCTGGATTTCTATAAAACTATGAATTTTAAGCCATTTAAATTTTGGTGGGTTTTAGCTCAATGTTATTAGCTTGGATAGTAGATCTTTTGATACTCTGATGAATTTCAACTACTACAAGATTAACATACTTCCTAATGTTTGTGATATCTAACTTCTTTAGACATACCTAAAACTAAATTCTTTTTTAATTTTCAATTTTTTGTAAGGGTCCTCTCAATTTATAAGTGAAATAAAAGGGCTTCATACTAGATCTACTACACATGCAATAATAAAGATAAAATTAAATATAAATAAATAAAACTTAGCAACTAGCAAAAGATTTTTCTTTTATTTTTATGAATTTTTTTAATAAAAAATAATAATATGATACAAGATGAAGTAAGGAAAAATATGCAATTAGTTCAACAATATAGTTGAACTTGCCATACACACATTACTTCCTTGATAACAATACAAAAAACTTGACGTGGGGCATGGGGTGTATTGAAGAAATAAATTATGTTTATGCTTTGGATTGAAATATGCTTATATTTTCTTTGATATGCAATAGATACTAGAAAGAATAGTGGATGTGTCAGTCAGGTCATAAATTGACTAATAAAATATTTTTGATTAATGAATGCAAATTACCAAAGTTTTCCTTATAAGTATCTCTTTTATTTATGTGGATTAGAGCATATGAATCCCTAAATATCTGTTAAGGTTGTAGGGATGTAAAGTGAGGTTTATGGCCTTCCTATATTATTTGTATCTCCAATGAACCTATATGGTAAAACATCATATGTCTAGGCATGCAAACATTATATTCGAATACTCATATTTATTAAAATATTCGTTCATCGATTTAATATATCCACTAAATATCTACTTACATATATAGTGGCTGGCAAATAATTCCCAAGTACATTATCCTTCTCTCCCTGATCCTCCCATAGATTTATAATGTGGGGTCACTATAGTCTGCACTAAACAAGATAGAATTAATACTAAAGTCACAGTTAAATGATCTAAAAAACTATTTATACTTCTAAAAAAATGGACTTAAGTGTAGCAATGACATGGTGGTTCTGTAGTGTTATAGAATGAACTAGCACCTCAGACCTACTTTTCTTGATTTGTTATGGCATTTGGCTAATTTAACTCATATAATGGTTGAATTGGTGCATCATTTGGCTAATTTGGAACGACTGCATCACTTGGCTAATTTGGAACGACTCCATCTTTTAGCAATTGCTCCACCATGATGCTAAAGAACTTTAGTACAATCTGGTGCAACAGAGTTTTAATGTTTGGTGTTGCGTTGCTTAAACTTTTGAGACTCAGGTGCTACAACAATGATTTATAGCACTGAGGTGTTATGAAGCACTACAACGTTGAATTTAGCTCCATTAAGGAACTAAATGAATTGTTATTATTTTAGGCTATGGTGTTGCAGTTTCCTATTCTAATGTTGGGATGTTCTTGAAACTGCAATGCTAGTGCTTAGCGAACTGCGATGCTAGCTCAACACTTAAAATTTTTGCTCCTTTTAACTAAAACATTCATGCACAAAAATATAAAATAATAATATTTTTATTGATATTTAAGAATAGTAAAACACTACATAATTTACAAATAAAAATATCCCATCTTATAAACCTACGTACCATCCATAAGTTTAAAATAAAATAGACACTAAAATAAAGTCACATCATTAAAAGACAAGTCATCATCATTTTGTGTACTCATATTTTTCTTCTCATGTATTTTACATGCAATTAGCATATCACAACTGATGGACTCGTACCATGTATGCATATAAGGGAGCATTCCTAAGGACTACATGATCTTACTTGGACAAAAAAATTAAAAGGAGGTCACCACACATAAATACTTCCAATAACCCACATGGATTACTCAAACTCCCACTCACTCTTCATTGAGAGGTGGTTAATTATTTCTATCAACGATAAACTATTTTTAACTATGATTGCCAACTCAGCTATACAAAATCATTCATCCATGAGTGTGTTGTTGGTGGAATTTTGAAAACATATTTTAAAAATATTAGTTTTATTTGAGACTGAAAATTGAATTCAAAAATCGAATTGTCTCGTTAGAAAAAGTATTGATGCCTCAAGAGGTGAAAATAAAATTTCATAACGGTATTCAGATTTAGAATTATGAAATTCATCTTGAATATCGTGACCGGATGCTAAAGAGAACTTCATATGGCTCCGAAGGGTCAAAATGAGATTCTACTAAATATCCAGCCACAATATTCAAGAAGTGTGATCGTTGATTTCACATCCAAAGCCTTATAAAAAAAAGTGTAACTCCCCAAAGGGAGAAAATACCATTCGATGATAATTCTTTGATCATGATAAAAACGATCACTAGTATTTTAAGTTTTCACAAAGAAATCCAATTGAGCTTTGAAAAATCAATTTTAAAATCAGGTGTGTGTGGTTCTAATTCTCCTACGAGCGTAAGCCATCGTAGTTAATTTCATCGTAGGGAAATATAGTTCCCTACGAAAACTCTTGATTAAAATGGTGGCAGAATTTTGTTAGATTTTTCTATGAGTGATATCAAAAAGAGAGGTGGATTTTGGAAACTCAAAAGGGAATGGATCAAAATTGAGCAGTTATTAATAGAGTCAGGGGAAGAAAGGTAGAGGACACTTTGAGATTCCGGAACCACCCAGAAGTGTCTCAACTTAATCAAAGTGTTGGGCTTTATGTTTTGGATTGAAATGATATTTAATTAGAGTTGAGCATTTTATTAGAAGTTTGGGATTAGATTCTCTAAGTTTGGGGTCTTATAACCAAAGATCTGCTCCAGAGATTAAATCTATTTTGGACACTGGACCATAGTCGTCCGATCCTAACTAATACAGTGCAAGGTCTGGACTTACCCCGTCCTGGATTGGGGAGCCAGCTAACCACTTAATCGATTTAAAAGAGATGAGTCTGGTCTTTTATGAAAGAGTTGTAGGGATGTTGTGTTTAAGGTTTTGGAGAGTTGGGGCCGACATCTAGAGATTTTCCTAATTGGCCCGTTTGACTTATGTTGGGTGCAAAATGCTAAGTACTATGAAATTAAAACTTTAACTCTTTAGGTGTGTTTCTAATGCAATGCGTGCTGGTTAATAACCTCAAATAAAATATGCTTGAAATTTTAAAAACAGGCTTAGAAAACATTTTATTAGAAGACTTGACTTCCCCAGGTCCGGCACCTCATCCATATAGGTCAGACTATCCGGACTCTACCCGCAGGCGGAGAAGGGTCTAAAGCAAGGAAAGAAGAAATGCAGAAATATGCATGCGACCCCGGGGTTGATCCCCGACTAATTCTCTAGATTCATTATCTTTCTATGTTATTTAGACTCACTAATGTTTTAAACTTTAAAGTTATTAATATAAAAATTTTCACACCCTCACGAGCCTCACGAGTCCAGGCAAAAAAAAAGCGGCACACAATCGCCAAAAAACTAAGAAAAACAAATAGTCCTATAGGCAATCAATTCATCACATAAAATATTAATTAATCAATAAATGTTCATAAGAAAAGTTGCCTTGCTTATTACAAACCAGAATTTTGCAGAAAGTAAAGTGGCCGGGCACCACTGACTAAAACCCAGATTCTAAACCTAGTAATGACGCAAGCAATTTTGAGTGGGATATTCTCAATCTTCAAGTCTTCAGTCTTGTTCTTCTTTAGACTCCTTTCCTTCAAGCTCCTTGGGTTCTATGTAGTGGATTACCCAAATGGATAAGAGGGCACTTCCTTTAAGGGGAAGGACACTCTTTCCCCTTTGGGTAGGGAGGAAGTGTGGCCCAAATTTGGATCTCCAAATAGAAAAGGTCTACTTCCCTAAGGGGCATCCTTTTCTCTTCGGAGTCCAAGCTTTGGACTTATATATCCCAACTCAAACTTAACTTTCACAACGCTTAATTATTACACAAATTACATTTTTTTTTTTGAAAATAAAATCTAGACTCACCTGCAGGGTTATCCTAAGCAATTAATATATATAAAAAAAAGCAGTTATTCCCAAGCAGTTTGTATATGAGCAGAAAAGAAAGTAAACACACTGGCCACGCTCTTTTTATGATTTGGGGGCTTTAGCAGCTGAAGCACCTGTGCAAGCAGTTATAGCAATTGATAATAATTTTTTTTTATTGATTTAGCCCCCTTTTTATATTGCCCTGCATGAGCGTGGCCACCTGCAGAAAACTGTGTCAACATCCAGATCGTACCTAACCTAAGGGTAATCTAGTCGCCAAACACATCAACCATCCACAGTCCTAGCACATCATCTAAAGTGTGTGTAAAAGGTCGTGTGGCTGGGATAGGTTCTAAAGTTGGTTATTAGTTGAAGTTGTCTAAAAGTCTGGGTTTGTTAAGGCTTAAAAGGGGATTTAGATTAAAATTTAAGTATTAATAAATTAAGAATTTTAATCAAACATATTTTAAAAGTTAATTGATTACTACCTTTGTTTCACACCGAGGCCGTGAAGTTTATTTCACCTTCCTTGGGGCTAAGCTAATAGCCTCGTAGGCCTGGGTTACCCAGTAGCAATCGGGGTTGATTAAGTTATTTAAATTTGTTAGAATTAAAGGAGTGGATTGATATTAAAGGGAGTTGGTTACTGATTTTAATGGGTTGGTTGAGAATTTTATTATCCTATTAAGAAAATTCTGGAATTTGTGAGAGTTAATGAATTTTTGAAGTTATCCAGATATGCTAACTAAGGGGTCAAAACTTGACTTTTAAAATTAAAGTTAATCTTAAGGGTTTCAGATTTTTAATAAATACTAGACCTAATTATGAGTTTTTAGACATATGGCACATTCAATTTGGAGTTTTCTATCAAAAGTTATGATTTTTAGAAATTTGGATATTTATGAAAATTTTCAATTATTTCAATTAAAGACTATTCTAGTGATTTGGGCCTAAATGGATCTCAAACTCCCTGAAATCTCTCCCAAAGATCAGAGGTGATCTAAGGGGAGATTATCAAGCATTAAATTAATTCTTGGGATTTTTAATGATTATTAATTAATTAATATTAATTAAACATTGAATTTTACTTAAAATTAAATTAAGGCTTAATTTGATGTCCAATCAAGGGGCTTTTAATTCTCATGGGTTAAGGTTTCAACACTGATTAATATGAAGTATTAAACTTGAATTTTGGATTTAAAAGGGATTTATTAGGATTTAATTAAGGCTAGGGGGCAATTCTAGCAAGGGCAAGCTATGGCTCCTAATTGGTGAACCAAATGAACTCCAAATCTGATGAAATTTGGACCATGGGGTCACATGATCCCAAGGCCTGAACACACCAAATTTGGGCTCAATTGGAATACTCTAAGGTGGCTAACTAAGCCACCTAAGGTGAGCTCTAAGTCACCTTCAAAAAATCCTAGGGAGCTATCCTAAGGTTGGATTGGGGCAAAGTCAGTGGCCCTAAACTCCATATCCTAAGCATAATCAACACACAAAAAACCAGATCCTAATTCTCATTGGATAGGCTTAAATCCCAATTTGAATTTAAGGGTCAACCCATGACCCTTAAACTCAAAATTGGGGAAAAGTGCCCTTAGACTTTTAAAACAGGGGAGACAAAATTTGGACATGTCAAAGACATGCCCAAATTCAATCTCCCAAAGTTCCATGCCCTGGAGACTTAACTACAAACAGTAATTGCATAAATTGAAATAATACCATTAATGAAATTAAGCTTAACATACATGCAATTAGGGCCTGGAACCATAGGGCTTTTGAAGATCTCCCTGAGACCTTTCCAATGAGCCTAAAAACACCTAATTTGGTCAAGTGTGCAGGGAGATATGGATTTTTGAAGTTCCCTTGATTTTCTGGAATTATTAATCCAGCCATTACACAGTCAGCCGCGCTTTACACGCGGCGCGTCCCGATTGGCTGGGCAATCATTGGCGCTGACTGGGTAACGGTCGGATTAATCGTAGCCGTCGGATGCGGGATCGGACGGCTAGGATTCAAGGCGCTCCGGAACCACGGGATTTAATCCGAGCCGTTGATCGGAATCAATGGCTGAGATTTCGTCTTCAACCTCCGCTCTTACCCGAGGCCGTGAACCTTCTCCGGCGTGATCCGATTGATCCCGCCGGCGAACTTCGACAAAATTTCACAGGGAGGATCAGGGGGGTGGAAACCTTCAATCCAACGGTGGAAATCCGTTGGGGTGAAGGTTTTCTTCACACTTGACCGGACTACCTAGCTAGGGAGCTCGGGATGAAGGAATTACCGCAGAGAAAGTCTCAACGAATGAGCTTCTCTATCTGGAAGCTTCAGGAGACGAAGGCGAGCAGGTTTCCTTCAGAGGCCGCGACTGGAGAACGGCTGGAGGTATGACTTCGAGCGGGACGCCGAAGCCTTTCGCCGGAGTTCGCTCGAAGCGATGGAAGGGACGGTCTGGGAGCTCGAAGGAAGGTGCTGGGAGATCGAGGAAGCTCTGGGGAACCGTTCGAAAACTCTGGGATCGTCTGGCGAGCCTTGGGGAGCACCACCCTATTCAGCCTCCTCCCGCGAGCTCGGACGGCCAGGATTGAAGTGGAGGAGGTCGCGGATTGATGCCAAGTGGAAAGGGGCACCATTCCAGAGAGCTCGTGAGCCTCAAGCCGGTGAGCCACAGCCTTTGGAAGGCTTTCGGTCTGGGGGGACCACCGGAGCTTGCTCTCCATTGGTTCCGACCGCCGCCGGCCATGGTCTGGGTCGGATTGACCAGGGAAGGCCGATGGGGACATGCTGGAGCCAATTGTGGAGTCAAATTGGCCTGGGGAAGCTGGGATCGATCTGGTGGCTCGGTTGGGCTCGAACCTGCTTGGTTTGAGTCGGATTGAGCTCGATTCAGGTCAGACCAGACCCTGGGTTTGGTATGGGAGGCAGGTCTGGGTCTGGTGCACCCAATGCAAGTGGCAATCGGGTCGAATTCGATCTGGATTAAAAGATGGCTCGGGTTGATCCAAACCTGCTCGGTTCGGGTCAATTTGGGCTCAACCCAGGTCAGGCCAGACCCTGGGCTTGAAGTGGGAAGTGGGTCTGGGTCTGGTGCACCCAATGCAAGTGGCAATTGGGTCCAATTTGATCTGTGTCAAAGGTTGGCTCGGGTCCAAGTGTTTTTGGCTACTTTGGGTTAGCCTAACTATTGACCCAAGCTAGCTCAAGGCATGGGCTGGCTGGAGGAGGTGTATTGGACCTAGGGCCACCTATGGGAGGTGTTGGCCAGGTTCAATTGGATTTAGGTTGAGAGTTGGCCCAATCCCAAGTGCTATTAGGCACTTTGGGCTAGCCTAACTCTTGACCTAAATGAGCCCAAGGATTGGGCTGGTCAAGGAAGGTGTATTGGGTCAATGGGAACCCAATGGCACCTTGATTTGGATTCAATTTGATTAAGATCAAAGGATGGCTCAAGGGAGGTCTCTCTTGGGTCACTTGGGTCAAGCCATAAGGCTAACCCAAGTAAGCCCAAGGCTTGGATGACCAAGAGGGGTCTCTTGGGTACCCAAGGGTTCATCCCATACATTCAAAGGACTTGGAATGGAGTAGATTCAAAATTTTGAAAGGGGAGGGGTGTATGGGTCCATGGGTCAAACTTGGTTGACTTGGTCAACCAGGTTGACCCAAGGTCTGGGTTTGAGTTCAACAAGTTGAGTTTGATATTTGAAATTCATTGGAAGTGGTTTCAAAGAGTTTGGAATTGATTTGAATTGAAATAGCCATTAGAAATCTCATAAGGGTATTTTAGTCAATTTTGGCCCATTGGTCAACTAGAGTAAAAAATGGTGGATTTGTTAAGGCTTAAAAGGGGAATTTAGGTTAATGTTTAAATATTAATATATTAAGAATTTTAGTTAAATATATTTTAAAAGTTATTTGACTACTACCTTTGTTTCACATTGAGGGCGTGAAGTTTATTTCACCTTCCTTGGGGCTAAGCTAATAGCCACGTAGGCCTGGGTTACCTAGTAGTAATCGGGGTTGATTAAGTTATTTAAATTGGTTGGAAATAAAGGAGTGGATTGATATTAAGGAGAGTTGGATACTGATTTTAATGGATTAGTTGAGAATTTTATTAACCTATTAAGAAAATTCTGGAGTTTGGGGGAATTAATAAATTTTGAAGGTTATCCGGATATGTCGACTAAGGGGTGAAAATTTGGCTTTTAAAATTAGGGGGAAAATTAAAGATTTCAAATTTTTAATAAATAGTAGACCTTATTATGAGTTGTTAGAAAGGTGGTATATTTAATTTGGAGTTTTCTATGAAACGTTATGATTTTTAGAAGTTTGGACCCAGTTTTGACCTAAGGTTGACCAAAATGTTGACTTTTTAGTTTTGACATATTTTTGGGATTTTAATATTTTTAATAAAAAGTGTGCATCATTATGAGTTGAATGCAAGTGAGTTTGGTCAATTGGATTTTTCTTGAATTAATTATGAATTATTGAAGATTTGGGTATTTAATGAATTTTGGAAATTGTTTAATTAAAAGCCTTAGTGTGGTTTTGCTCCAAATAAGTTTTCAACTTCTTGAAAACACCTCCAAAGGTCAGGAATGACCTAAGGAGGGATTCCTAAGTGTTTGGGCAATTTTGGGATTTTTAATTATTATTAATTATTTAAATCAATTTACTTAAAATTAAATTAAGGCTTAATTAGCTATTAAATCAAGGGGCTTTTAATTTTTATGGATTAAGGGCTTGATTCTGGTCAGTTAGAGGGATTACATGTAATTTTTGGGTTTAAAATAGATTTATTACATTTTTAGGAGTTTTGAGGGCTTAATTAAGCTTTAATCTTAAGAAATTTGATTAAGGGGCTTAATGACTTCAAAAAATAGTGAAACTTTTTTTTAAAGCTGAGAGTGTCACTAAGTTTAAATGGTTCAAATTTCAAGTTCAGATGATGTACATCCTAATTTCTAGAATTTTTCTAAGTTTTCTAAACATGTGCTTAATTATTGTCCCTAATAATATCACTAAGTTGTGTAGGTTTGAATCAATGTTTTGACTAACCCTTGGACAAGCATAAATAAGCATAAAATATAACACAATCAATTCCTTAAAACTAGGAGAGCCTAGGCTAGGTGGTGTGTGTACCTTAAGCATGCAAAGGCTAAACATAAGTTAATCAATTAAAGAATTATTCAATGAACATTTACCAAAGTAATTGTTCATTGATTAACTATGATTCCCCACTAATTCCATTGAAATAGACTTAATCTATGCTTAAAATTTCAAAGGGGATCTCTAAAATTCTTAAGGATTTAAATGTATATAATTTTAAAGTGGGTTTTAAAATATATAAATATATAAATACATATATATGTAAATATATATTTTTTAAAATAGAATAAATGAAAATATTATTAAAATAAATTTTTAGGGATTGAGAGACCCACTGATTTACAGTTAGGGAAAATATTTTTTTTAAAGGTAATTAGTATAATTTTTAATTAAATGTTTAGTTAAATATTAAAATATTAGAATAATTCAAATTAACATCAAAATTTACTCAAGTAATATTGAAGATATACTCTGAAAGTTTAAGCTAGGCTGAAATATATTTTTTATTAGAATTTTGAATTTATTTGATCTAATAATAATTAAGATAATCAAATAATTAATATTTAAAAATTTACTCAAGATATATAACTTATTTCAAATTAATTTTATTTTTAAAGTAAAGGTCGAGAAAAACTGAGCAATTTGATATATTATACTTAATATTTTGATAAGTATTTGATTTTAAATAATTTTTTTAATGTTTCTGGTAATTAAAAATAATCAAAGCATTAATTAAACCTTAATTAATACGATCTGTCGGCGGGATTGACACGTGGCTCAACGAGGATCATCCGATCGAAATGCGGAAACAGCGGGGCGACGTGGCGCAACGGGGACCGCAGGATCAAAGCATGACGACGCCAATAAATGGAGGCGGCGGTCAGCCACGCGTCGGCCATAAACCGTTTCACGCGGTTTCACTTAACCACGTTAGTGCCGTGCCGTGGTTGTTGGATCTACGAGGGTTTAATCTGACGGCGAGGATTAAATCCTGTTGTACGATCTCAAACAGGAATGATCGGACGGTGGGGGATTGATCCCATGGAAACGAATGGGTGGCCCGGATATCGTCGGACGAGAAAACTGGCAACAAATCGGATACACGGTCGAAAAGAGCCACAGAATGGCTCGACCTGAGCCATTGATCGAGCGATCAATGGCCCAGAAAATGTGCATCTGAGTCAGACCACGAAAACGCGTAGAAAACATTTTTTTGCTCGTTCAGGCGAACGGATGGACGAAATCACTTGAAATTTTAAACTCAGGGAGAATTTATGAACAGAAATAGTGGGGAAACATTCGTTTGATCTAAAAAACCTTATATGCGAAGCTAATTAAATTCTTCTAGTGTGAGCTAGATCTAAGGTTTTAAGAGTTTATACCGTTAGATCTTCAAAATTTCTGGATGGATGAGCTTGTATACTTTCCAAGTGTAGATTCCTAGCACAAAATTGAGCTCGAACAAGCCTGGATTGACCACTACAAGCCTGGAACGAACTAGGTGGTGGACTCGCCGGAGAACTCGCCGCTGGTGACGTGCAACCACTTGGATTTTGTAGTGCAAAGGTAGAGGAGACTCTAAGGATCTAAAAAGAACCAAGAGTTTTCTCTGGGAGGCTGGGATGAGTGAGAGAAAGTATGTTGTTTATATGCCCTCAAAATCAACTTTTTCTCTATTCAAATGGCCTGGGTTAGTTTGGATGGTTGTGATGCATCAGGGGCTTCCCTCTGATGAAGGACAAGTGTCCCAAGCTGTTAGGTGATAGGGAGAAAGGCTGGAAAAGGCCCTCTAACCATTGGTTAGTTCTTTTGAGGTGGGGGGGACCACTACCATTTAAGGCTAAACCAGGGGTTGGGCTTGGTTAGGGAGACTGTTAGAGAAAGCTTTAAGGTTTTAATAGGTCGGCCTAAAGCAGCCTAAATCAAGGGAAAGTGGGCTAAAGGCTGATTATGACCTTCTGGAGAGGTTTAAGCCTTAGGTTTGACTGTGTTGACTAGACAAGGGAGGCTGAGTTGGCATCAAAGAAAGCTGTAGAGTGTGTTTCACTAGCTGAATGGGCCTGGGTTGAGCTAGATTGGTTGAATAGGTCGGGTTGACCATAGAAATGATCCTTTAAGCCTTGTGTTGACTGGTTTGACCAGTCAATTCAGTCAAGGGCTGATGAAGTGGCAAGGAGAAGTTTAGGATATTGGTAGGATAGATCAAATGAAGGCTTCATGTCATGCCATTGGAGTTTGAATATTTGAAATGGGATTTGGGCTATTTTGACTAATTCCTAATGCTTTGAATTAGTCAACTTGCCTTGGATTTTGATTAAATAAGAGTTGAGGCATGGTTAGGTTATAGTTTGGAATTGATTTGAAACTTGCACAGGGTTCAAAGTGCTAAATGTGTTAAGATAGTCCATTTAAACCCTTTAGGGGCAATTGGGTCAACAAGGTTGACTGGGTCAACCAGGTTGACCCAGGGTGTGGGTCTAGACTGGATAAATTTGAAATGATATTTGGAGTCTAGTGAGGATGACTTCAGGGTTTAAATAGACCTTTTGGGCCAAAACACCTATTTGAACCCTTAAAGGGTCTCTTAGGTCAACCCTGTTGACTTGGTCAACCAGGTTGACCTAGAGTTCAAAAATGGGTCTAACAGATTGAGTTGTGTATTTGAAACTTGTTGGAAGTGGTTCCAAGCAATTTGGAGTCCATTTGAGTTGAAATGGGCATTTGAATCCCATAAGGGTATTTTGGTCATTTTGATCCCATGGTCGACTAGGGGTCAAAATGAGTCTAGAAAAATGCAGTTTACTGCTCAATGGGTCAAAATCAAGGGTTTGGAGGTGACTAGAGGCTTTGGAGAAAGCTCTAGGATCAAAATCTATTGAATGGTATGTTCAGTGGCATAGACTGTAAATATCTGAAGGTTTTACGGCCTTTGGATTTTGATTTAGATTCTGAGGTTAGGGACCTCAGATTGGGCACAATTTGAAGGCTAACCTCCAGAGACATGTATTATCACCTTATAAGTGATAGACTCTGAATCAGAGGTCATTTGACTGGGTTTTGAAGTGTTTGAAAAATCCCTGGAAAAGGTCTTTAGGACAGGGCCTTAGGACATAGAATTTGAGTCTGGATTTCTGGATTTGGTTTAGATTTTAAGTTTGAATGATTCAAATTGAAGTATCCAAATCATTTACAATCATTTGGTGATCTTTAATGATTAGATGGGGTCAGAGCTAGATCAAAGGTAAAATCAAAGTCTAGATTGAAGTTTGGATTCTAAACTGGACTGGGTTAAAGTTTGAATGTATTTGAAGTTTGAAATGATTGAAGCTTAGATTGGTTTAAGGTTTGAATTGATCAAAGAATTGGAGGGATCCTAGAATCTAGGGGGGGTTCTAAGATCTAGGATCTAGATAGACCTTTGGGTTCAGAATTTAGAAGGATCTAGGGTCTGGAGGAAACCTAAGCTCTAGAGTGAATCCTAAAGTCTGAATCTAGAAGAATCATAGAGTCTAGAATAGATTCTAAGACCTAAAGTCTAGAAAAGTCCTAGGGTCTGGAGTCTGGAAGGGCCTTAGTGACCTCATATAAAAATGAGGTCAATAAATGGACCCCCAATGTGTGTAGTAGAAGGAACTTCTGCTGCACACATTGGCGCTGACCGAATGGAAATTTCGAATAGAATTTTAGAAATGTAAGGGAGGGCGTCACCCAACCTTATGTCTTTAGGATGCTGATAGAAGGCTTACACCTAATAGACAGATTAACTAGGAAATTAAGGTAGGGAATACCTAGCCTTGGGTCTAAGGAAGGGCATCACCAAACCTTAGGTCCATAGGATGCTGATAGAAGACTTACTCTAAATGGATAATATCAATTGGGAAACCAAGGTAAAGAATACCTAACCTTGGGTCTAAGGAAGGGCATCACCCAACCTTAGGCCTATAGGATGCTGATAGAAGGCTTATTTCTAATAGGCAAATCAACTGGGAAACCAAGGTAAGGAATACCTAGCCTTGGGTCTAAGGAAGGGCATCACCCAACCTTAGGTCCATAGGATGCTGATAGAAGACTTCCTCCAAATGAACAATATCAACTAGGAAACCAAGGTAGGGAATACTTAAACTTGGGTCTAAGGAAGGGCATCACCCAACCTTAGACCTATAGGATGCTAATAGAAGACTTACTCCTAATAGGCAAATTAACTGGGAAACAAAGGTAGGGAATACCTAGCCTTGGGTTTAAGGAAGGGCATCACCCAACCTTAGGTTCATAGGATGCTGATAGAAGACTTACTCCAAATAGACAATATCAACTAGGAAACTAAGGTAGGGAATACCTAACCTTGGTTCTAATAAAGGGCATCACCCAACCTTAGGCCTATAGGATGCTGATAAAAGGCTTATTCCTAGTAGGCAAATCAAGTTGGAAACCAAGGTAGAGAATACCTAGCCTTGGGTCTAAGGAAGGGCATCACCCAACCTTAGGCCTATAGGATGCTGATAGAAGACTTACTCCTAATAGGCAAATCAACTGGAAACTAGGATGGTGCCATAAAGAGCGTACTCCACCACTAGCGGGTCTAATCCTATGGGTAGGAAGAATCGTACCTTAAGGAAAAGAGAAAGATGCATTAAAAAGGTAGAAAAATGTAAAAGAACCAGAACAAAGTTGCAAATCAAAAAGGAGATTTTATTGATTGATAAAACGAGCTACATCAAGCATGTATTTCTTAAGAAAATGCCCGTTGACAGGTAACATTGGGTGATTTCCCTTACAATCCACTAGCTGATACGAGCCTCCTTCATAGACAGTCTCTATGATGAAGGGTCCTTCCCAAGTTGGTTCAAATTTACCACCCAACTTTCGATGGGCTAAGATAGGCCTCCGAAGGACAAGTACCAATTCTCCCAGTTGGAAGGTCCTAGGTCGCACTAGCTTATCATGGGCTTGAACCATATGGGATTTGTATAACTCTAGACTTTGTTGAGCTTAGAGACATCGCTCTTCAAGGCCTTCGAGTTCTTCCAACCGCAGTTTTGCATTTTGTTCATTCGTAATTTGATTCGGAATTGCAATCCTGAGTGAAGGGATTTGTATTTCCAAGGGTAGAATGGCCTCAGATCCATACACTAGTGCAAACGGGGTGGATCTGGTCGGGGTTCTATAAGTTGTACGATAAGCCCACAAAGCTTCCACCAACCTCTCATCCCACTATCGTTTGTTGTCATCGAGGGTCTTTTTAATGATTTGCACCAAGGTTTTGTTGAAGGCCTATGCCAATCCATTTGCCCGGGGGTAATACATTGTCGAGTATCTCCAATCAATGTTATGGCATCTTACAAAATTGTTGATTTTTGTAGACTTGAATGCGGACCCGTTACCGGATATGATTCTGCGGGGTACACCGAACCAATATACGATATGGTCACGAAAGAATTTTAACACATGGTGGGATGTTACATTACGTAGGTGAATTTCTTCCGCCCACTTTGAAAAGTAATCAGTCGCAGCTAATATTAAACGATGACCTCTCAAAGAGGGAGGGTTAATCGGCCCAATGATATATGTGCCCCAACTCTCGAAGGGCCACGAGGCTATCGTAGGGTGTAACATATTAGGCGGCTGATGTAAAACCACACCATGGACCTAGCATTGATGACAGTGCTTTGTAGTATTCTTGCAATCATCAATCATTGTAGGCTAGTAGTATCCAAGTCTTTTAATTTTCAATTTCATTTTTGGACCAGATTGATGTGCACCGCATTGTCCAGAATGAACTTCTTTAATAATCTTCAGGGCTTCACATTTGTCCAAACGACACAGCCACATCTGATCGAATGATCGACGTTTCAGTAAGTTGTTAACTAGTGCATAAGATAGGGCTCGTTTCTTAATTTGATTGGAAAGATATTTATCCTGGGGAAGTTTCCCTTCTCGAAGGTAGTCAATTAAAGGTTGTCTCCAATCACCTTCCTCATCAGTCGTTGAAGAGGCAGAAAGGACTTGGAAGGGATTCTTACTGATGTGTTCAAAATCTATAGGGGTGAGGGTTTTGCGGCCCTGAATCTCAATAGGGATGGAATCTTCCTCAGGACATGCAAATTCCTTCTCAAGTTTTTCTAACGCATTCGCCGCA
Organism: Dendrobium catenatum; assembly: GCF_001605985.2. Taxonomy (NCBI): domain Eukaryota; kingdom Viridiplantae; phylum Streptophyta; class Magnoliopsida; order Asparagales; family Orchidaceae; genus Dendrobium; species Dendrobium catenatum. The sequence goes on along the minus strand of NW_021318595.1, from coordinate 14,458,016 downwards.
GAATTGCTTCCACGGGGAACCCTATAAAGAGTAGCAATAGGAATTTGTTCAAGCAGGTGAAGGGTGTACTGGTGGTATTTCAAAATATTAGGATTTAAGACCTTATAGGTTCCTACGACTTGGTTGATCACCAATTGGAAATCGCCAAAGATCTTAATCACTTTGATTTTCATTAAAATTGCAAATTCTAAACCAGTTATCAGAGCTTCATATTCAGCCTCGTTATTTGTGCAAGGCTCTGATAAATGGTAGGAAAAATGCAACATCCCTTTCTCCGGCATTATTAAAATTAAACCGACTCCGGCCTTTCCAGGAATTATAGATTATTAGGTGGAATTCCTACGAGAGGATGCTGCACCATAAAAATATAATTCCCAGATGGCTTCTCCAGATTCTGTCAAACTCATGATTTGTTCATCGGGTAAATCATCGTTCAAAGGAGAATCTGCCGGCAACGGGTGTGCTGCAAGAAAATCGGCAATGGCCTGTCCTTTCACAACACGGAGGGGAATAAAAGTAATCTCAAATTGGAGTAGTATCATAGACCAACGAGCTAAGCATCCTGATAATGTAGGTCGGGTCATGAGATACTGTAAAGGATTAACTCTCGAAATCAAACTGATTGGGTGTGACAGCATGTAATGCCTTAGCTTCTGGGCTGCAAAAACCAAAGCAAGACAATGCTTTTCAATTGATAGGCATCGAATTTTAGTAGGAAGAAGTCTTCGACTAAGGTAATAGAGAGCATTCTCTTTCCTTTCGTCATTGACTTGAGCTAGCAGGGCACCTAAAGACTCGTCTAAGGCAACAGTGTATAGAATCAAGGGTTTTCCCGGAACTGGGGCTGCCAAAACTGGCGGGTTGGAAAGGTATTGTTTAATATCGTCAAAGGCATTTTGGCACTTCTCGTCCCATATGAATTTAGTGTCCTTTTTCGCAAGGATAGAAAAGGGTTGTCATATCCCAGAAAGATTAGAAATAAACCTTCTTATATATGCCAACCTACCTTGTAGAGACCTTAATTGAGTAAGACTCTTAGGAGATGGCATATCTAAGATGGCTTCAATTTTAGCATGATCAATCTCAATTCCTCGGTGCCTCACTACGAATCCTAAGAGTTTTCTCGAAGTGCACCAAAGGCACATTTCAAGGGGTTCATTTTCAAATAGTAGCGGCGCAACAATTCAAATACAACTCTTAAGTCTTATAGGTGAGCCTCTTTGACCTTGCTCTTGATTACTAAATCATCAATATAGCTCTTAACTTGATTGTGGATTAAGTCGTCAAAGATGCGAGTCATGGCCCGCTGGTAAGTTGCTCCAAAGTTCTTTAGGCAAAATGGCATTACCTTATAACAAAAGATTCTTATAAGAGTTCTAAATGCAGTATTTCTCTCATCTTCTGGGGCCATCTTGATTTGGTTATAACCCGATGAGCCATCCATAAAAGAGAAAATAACATATGAGGAGGCAATGTCCACCATAAGTTCTGGTATTGGTAGGGGGAACTCGTCTTTAGGACATACCTTATTCAGATCCCTATAGTCGACACAAATTCGAATTTGACCATTTTTCTTTCGAACTGGCACGACGCTGGCCACCCAAAAGGGATATTGTTCATCTCGAATGAACCCGGCTTCTGCCAAATTCTTAACTTCAGAAACGACTTATTGCTCGATCTCTAAGAGCATGCGTCGAGGAGCTTGTTTAATAAGAATGGCATCATGCCGAACCCTAAGTTTGTGGACCGCTGCCTCAGCAGGAAAACCTGGAATTTCAATGTATGTCCAGGCAAAGCAATCCCTGAACTCGGACAACAATTGAATTAAATCTCGGGTATCACCCTCACTAAATAGAGTACTTATGAAAATCGGGCGAGGGTCATCATCATTTCCTAGGTTAATTTCTCTTAATTCATCGACTGTCAATTTAATTTCCTCTTCAAATTTAGGGGGTGTATCCCGAACTTGAAGGTCATCGGGATCATCTAAAGTCTCCAAACAGAGCCCATCTAGGGGACAGAAGGGATCTGTAGGAACATTTGGAGAATCAAGATGATAAGTTATCATTAGGTAATACTCATCATCATCAAATGAACTAACGGTTCCAAAGCTGATACCACTTGTTCGATTTTTCTTTATCTTTGTTTGCCAAATATTCTCGTGGTATCTAGCTTGACCCTTAGTCCATCGGTATTGTATAGAACCCTTAGAAAAAGTATTTTTCACACAAACAGGGAAGTAGCCGAAAGGTAATTCCATTAATTCATTGAAATCTGCCTCCTCAAGGGTTACATCACCTTCATCCCTTGCGAAGGAGGAGCCAGGAAATAATTTTTGGACTTTCTTTACTTCACAGTTCAAGTTGGGGGCCACTTTAACTTCTAACCCTATAATCCTGCCTGCCGATAGTGGGGTCAGAGAAAGGGCCTCAATCCTCCTACTGATCTTTTCGTACATTGTTAATTCAGGCTCGTCACTTTTAACTTTTGAGATATCTACCTCAGGGTCACTATCCTGGTCTAAGGTGAGATCAAATTTTGGAGGCGTGTTTATATTCTGGTAAACGAGGGAGAGGGCAGCACCTTGATTTTCTAGTTCGCCACCGGAGTCTGATTCCAAGTCAATATACACAGGTGCCGCTCTCCTATCTAATGAAGCACGGCCTCGACCTCGTGCCCTAAAAGCCATCCTCCCACCTCTTTGAGGTAATGTGCTTGGAGGCCTAAGGACAACGATATCAGAGTCGTCTTCACTACTTGATTGTGTCATTTCTTGACTGATATTTTTATCTTTTTCTTTCTTTTGGTTGAATTTTTGTTCAACCATTTTCTCCTCAATTTTGATCTCCAACTTAGAACGGGACGAGGACCCTTTTGGTATAAAATACGTAGCATCTTCATAGATCCCAATTTCTTGGATTGAGAATGGTTTCAAATCACCCTTAATCATATGTTCAATGCCGTCTCGTTGATACTTAACGCATTGGTGCAGGGTAGATGGAACCATTCTATATTCGTGAATCCAAGGTCTACCTAGAAGAGCGTTAAAGGATGTTGTCGAATCAATTATATGAACTTTAGCTTCAGTTTTTAACCCCCCTATTTCTAGGAGTAAAGTGATTGAACCTAAAGCTCTCTCACCCTTCTCATTGAACCAACGAAGCCCCAACCTATCAGTCGAAAGCTTGCTAGTATCAAATCTGAGATAAGCAAGGGCCTTTATGTTCATCACGTTGATCGATGCACCCGGATCAACAAGAACTCTTGATAACTTGAAGTTTCCCACATCTACAGTAATGTGAAGGGGACGGTAATGGTTAGCAGTTCCCAAGAGTAAATCTTCATCGGAGAAGGTAACTCCGGGGACCTCTTTGAAGTAGAGGGCCTCATCTTTTGAAGTTGATGCCAGTTGGGCTAAACAAATCTTAGGATCGAGAAGTGCTTTGACCAAAGACTCCTTCATTTCCTTAGAAAGGAGGAGGTCGTCTTAAATGCTTAGTTTGGCTAGCAACTTCCTAAGATGGGCCAAAATATTATACTCAACCTTAGGGACGACGGACTCAAAACTCGGAGGAATTAGAGGGAATTCTGATTGTTGAGGGGAGTCTGGATTTAGATCTTCGAAGAGGGATTTCTTGCTTTTATCCTGAGGGGGCAGCCTAGGAGGTAAGACATTACCGCCACGGAGTTGCACCTGCTCGATATCCTCGGGCGGGCAAATTAGAGCGGTGTCTACACTCACTGTAGGCATTGGATCGTCATTTCCTGAAAGAGAGTCGGAATCTGAAAACTCTATCTCAATAGGACACCCCTAAAAATTAAATTGCGGGAAATCACTTTCTGATAAGGTTTCACATTCGACATCTTCTTGAGTAGTCGACTCGGTAAGGTCAGTTTGATTAACATCAAGATTTATTTCACTAGAAGTTTGATTCAAAACAAGAGAGTCATCAATTTGCATTTGAGATTCATGGCCAATCATCAAGACAGAAGTAGAAGGATATTTTTATTCATCTTTTAACCATTCGCCTTTGATGGAGCAAAGTAAAAGTCAGATAACAAAAGAGGGGAAAGGGTTTTAACACCACCATCTGTCATTCTAATACATCTCTCATCAACACACTTCCTCTTTACAAAATCATCTTTCTTTTCTTTTACATTTTCTCAGTAGTGCCTACTACTACTAGAGAGGGAAGTGGCTCAACATCTTTCTGCGAAGCGTCCAGGTCAACCTTCCACACCGGGGCCTGGGCTATCATAGTCAGCTGTTGAGAAAGACGAAAAGATTTGTTAATCAACTTTTTAAATGCCCGGAACAAAGTAATGTCCCAACCATCATCAATAGGAAGAGAAGAATTAAGGAGATTACCTGAGATAGTTTTGACTGAAGCCTTTTCCGGATCGACCAAGTATTTTTTAGGAATTATAATGTTACCTTGGATGTAGTTCCTCTCAAGCAAATCTTTGAACACAACACAGTCCTCAAGTGGGTGACTAAGCATCCGATGGTATTGGCAATACTTGGGATCATCTTTCTTACTCTCATCCTCGGGTCTTCTTGCCTCTGGCAACTAAAAGCCAGGTTTCTTTAACAAGCTCTTGAAGATCTTTTTAACTGATTCCCTTTTAAATGGATATGGCTTTGCCAATCGCTCTTTAAAAGGGATGAATGTGGGATCCCTAGTATGCTGAGGAACTATCTGGAAGGGCTGCTTCTGAGGTGGCTGTGGTGGAGGTGGAGTGCTAGGCTGACTAACCACTGGCCTTTTTCCTTTATCTAATGTTGTGACCACAGCTTTCTTTTCAAAAGTTTTCACCAACTTAGGAGCCTTCTTATCTTCAAACTGCTCTCATAAGAATGGCATCCTAGGAGCCTCTTCCTACAAATTGCTAGCCTTTTTAAGAAGTTTTTCAAAAGTTTTAATACTGAAAACCTTCAAGAGAAAAGCAACAGGGCTGTGGATATTCTTTAGAAGGATCTCCACCGCGCGTTGCTCTTACAACTGGGCTCACACTTCATCGAGAGGTTTCGCCACCTCAAGATGTACTCGACCAGAGACTCTCCCGATTTTTGCTTTTCAACCACAAGATCGCCCACGGTGGTGCATTGTTGCGCTCCAGAAAATCTCTTAAGAAAGAGGTTTTCTAGATCACTAGAGATTCTTACTGAACCGTTGGGCAGATCGGCGTACCATTCAAAAGCAATGCCGGATAGGCTACTCACAAATTGGCGAAATAGTAGAGCATCTAACCCTCTTTCGTTGCAACAGCTTGCTCGGAAGTGGGCTAAGTGCTGTCTCGGATTTTCATTTCCAGTGAAAATTTTAAAAGTTTGTGGCACAAAGCCCTTTGGGTAAGGAACTGAGTCATATTCTTCGGGGTAAGGTCTACCTTTTGGAATAGACGCGGTTCCTTGCGAAAGGGCTAAGGCCTCCCTTACCTGGTCCTCAATTAGTTGCTTAATATCCTTCTGAGGCGGAATTGGAGTGGTAGAAATTGTGGGCTGAACTGGAGGTGCTTCTAACCGACAAGGAAGAGTCACAGGTGGTGACTCAAGGGGTTTGGAACTAGATTCTGCCCGTTTAGCCTTTTCTGTTATCTCTCAAGCTGACTGCTGGATTTTAAGGGACTCTTGCTGTGATTTATCCAACCTTTCTTGTATTTCCCTGACTTGTGACATCATGCTCGTAAGATGAGTCTCCATGTTTTTTATGTTTTCTTCATCTCTGGCTTTTATAAACTCATCTGAATCTGACTCAACAATATATGAATCGTCATCTCTAACAGATCGACGTTTGCTGGGCTCAGCTTCTTTATTAGACCCCCTGGTCTCAACCATACAAATACTAACAATATAATCATCTTCCTCTCCAAGAAGATCATCCAGATCTGGGTCAAAAGAAGCCATTCCTTTTTTATTCAACAAGATGTTCCTTATCTCTTGTACTACCTCCTCGACCGGTCTACCCCAATTGACTTAGGATCGAGGGGTAAGTATCCTTTATACTCAGCCATATCAAATAGTTCTTCAGAATCCAGTAGGGTAATGATTTCTGTAAGTTTTGGGTTAGGATCTGGTTGAGACTTTGGAACTGGTTCATCTTCCATTTCCAGATCCTGGTCAATTCTCTCCTCTTCGACTATCCCAAAACGGGTAGTCAGAAGAGGGGCATCCTCTATGCGGAGAGGGACATATACCTCGAGGGGAGAAGTAGAATCTTGTAAAGTGTTGGCTCCTACATCTGGCAAGGTAAGGTCCTCAGACACCTGACTAGGGAGTCTAGGAATGACACTCGGACCTTGGGGATCATCAAATGGGGCAGCTGGGGTGGTGGGTATTGGATCTTGAACTAAACTGGCTGTGGGAGGACTGCCAACTGTAACAACTGGGGTACTAGTCTGGACATCCATCAAGTCAACTAAAACTGGAGTAGGATTGACTGGAAATCGTTGGAGCTGCAGAATGAACTTAGAAGTTCTAGGAGGTGGTGGAAGACTCTCCAACTTAGTTCTCTTTGGCACATATTTCTTCTCAGGAGATTTGGGTCTTTTCCCTTTGACATCTACAGATTTTTGAGTCTCAACCCCTTTTAGCTTAACAATCACTGAGGCCAACTGTGTAGCTTTAGGAGGGGGTACCGGGGGTCTACCAGTAGAATGGTGGCCTCTCTCGAACCCAGTCAACACGATACCCTCCGTTTTAGAAGACGGAGGGTGTGGCACCCAATGATATCCATCAACCAACATTGAAATAGCGGGCTGTCTAACATACTTCTTATTTTTCCTGACGAATTGTGGGGTCAAATTCTTTGCCTCAGACACTTCCTCCTTCAACACTTCTTTCTGGAAGCGATGTGAGATCACTCCCTTCAATTGTTTTACACACTCCTCCTTAATCTGTCCAGACTGTGCAGCGCAGGTATGAATTATGTTTCTTAAAGTCCTTGTCCTCTGGAGGTGTTTTTCTTTCTGAGTCTTCTTAGTCGAGTAGTCGACTGGGTATGGTGGGGAATGAGCTATCCTAACTGCCCTCTCCTCCCCTTGAGCATAAGCAAGGGGGTAGAAGCGACTCCCCTTTAGGAGGGGAGAGGAAGTAGGAATAGGTAGCTCCTCAGCAGCCTTGGGCTCTACTTGAGCTAAGGTCTTAAAAGGTATAACTCTCTTAGCCTTAGAGATCTTCTTTCTAAGTCTCCTCAAATAATTTTTCTTTTGATTCTTAGTGGCAAAGCTAAGTCCAGAACTAGACCTTCCTCAAAACACATTTAACTTCTGTGGGGGGCTCAACAACTGGCTCAGACTGTTTATGGTCATCACTTACTACTGGCAAGGTGGGTGCAGATCCCACAATCAACTCAACCACGGGGGGAACTTCCTTACAAGCATCCAAACTAACAATCTGGTGTCAATCCATGGAGAGCTCAAGGGTATTGAATCCCATCCCAAAGATAATAGTGCTCTCTTGATCATTAACAGTTGAGAACAACTCTCAGTCGAAAGAGAAAATCAATTGGCCAGCCATTTGGGATTTTCTGAAAGTTAAAGAGAGGACTGGAATTAGATTTTTCTTAAGAGGGAAACGAAAGAATTTTATCTTTTTTTTTAAATTAAGGCTTGCAAGATAATCTCAACCTTCCATACCTCTGAAGGTCAAAGAGAACCCAAGGAAAGCGAATAGTCTAACCCTCCTTATCTCTGAAGGTCAAAGAGGAAGTGAGGGGGTAAAGTGCTTTGAAGTATCCAGAATCAATAGTTTTCAAATTCTTTTGAATTTTAAAATTTATATATTGAATGTGAAATTTATTAGCCATAAATCCACAAGATTGAAAAGGATATCCAAGGATCTTATTTGACACTGTCGCCTCACAGGCGGAGCTAGGGTAGAAGGTCAAAATCAGAGCGAAGATTTACATGTCACAAATTTTGGAGGCAAAACCTCTCTTTTTGATGTTTATTTTATTTTAGATGTTGGCCACACTCACTTAAGGAAGAAAATGGGTAGAGGGACCAACGGAAGAAATGATAGTTAAAACTACCGATGAAATAAAATTCTGTCACTATTAAAGATGGGGAGAGAGATTTGGTCCCATCGGGTGTGCCATTTTTTGTTGTTGGTGGAATTTTGAAAACATATTTTAAAAATATTAGTTTTCTTTGAGACTTAAAATTGAATTCTAAAATCAAATTGTCTCGTTAGAAAAAGTATATCACCTCAAGAGGTGAAAATAAAATTTCATAACGGTATTCAGATTTAGAATTATGAAATTCATCTTGAATATCGTGACCAGATGCTAAATAGAACTTCATATGGCCCTGAAGGGTCAAAATGAGATTTTACTGAATATCCAGCCACAATATTCAAGTAGTGTGATCGTTGATTTCACATCCAAAGCCTTATCAAAGAAAAGTGTATCGGTTTGACTTATGTTGGGTGCAAAATGCTAAGGACTATGAAATTAAAACTTTGACTCTTTAGGTGTGTTTCTAATGCAATGCATGTTGGTTAACAAACTCAAATCAAATATGCTTAAAATTTTAAAAACAAGCTTAGAAAATAATTTTTTAGAAGACTGGACTTCCCTAGGTCCGGTACCTCGTCCATATAGATCAGACTATCCTGACCGTACCCGCAGGCGGAGAAGGGTCTAAAGCAAGGAAAGAAGAAATGCAGAAATATGCATGCGACCCCGGGGTTGATCCCCGACTAATTCCCTAGATTCGTTATATTTCTATGTTATTTAGACTAACTAAAGTTTTAAACTTTAAAGTTATGAATATAAAAATTTTCACACCCTCACGAGCCTCACGAGTCTAGGCAAAAACAAAAGCGGCACACAATCGCCAAAAAACTAAGAAAAACAAGTAGTCCTAAAGGCAATCAATTCATCACATCAAATATTAATTAATCAATAAATGTCCATTGGCAAAGTTTCCTTGCTTATTACAAATCAGAATTTTGCAGAAAGTAAAGTGGCCGGGCACCACTAACAACAACCCGGATTCTAAACCTAGTAATGACGTAAGCAATTTTGAGTGAGATATTCTCAATCTTCAAGTCTTCAGTCTTATTCTTCTTTAGACTCCTTTCCTTCAAGCTCATTGGGTTCTTTGTAGTGGACTACCCAAATGGATAAGAGGGCACTTCCTTTAAGGGGAAGGCCACTCTTTCCCCTTTGGGTAGGGAGGAAGTGTGCCCCAAATTTGGATCTCCAAATAGAAAAGGTCTACTTCCCTAAGGGGCATCCTTTTCTCTTTGGAGTCCAAGCTTTAGACTTATATATCCCAACTCAAAATTAACTTTCACAACGTTTAATTATTACACAAATTATATATATTTTTTTAAAAATAAAATCTAGACTCACCTGCAGAATTATCCTAAGCAGTTAATAAATAAGAAGCAATTATTCCCAAGCAGTTATATATACATAAAAGAAAGTAAACACACTGGCCACGCTCCTTTTATTAGGGGGCTTTAGCAGCTGAAGCACCTGTGCAAGCATTTATAGCAATTGATATTTATTTTTTTATTAATTTAGCCCCATTTTTATTGCCCTGCATGAGCGTGGCCACCTGCAGAAAACTGTGTGAACATCCAGATTGTTCCTATCCTAAAGGTAATCTAGTCGCCAAACACATCAACCATCCACAGAGTGCAGAAAAGTAAGCAAACACAGCAAAGCAATTTCATCCACAACATGCAGTGAAAACTATGAAAAATACGGCACACAGCAGTAAAGTAAACACTGGCCTAACCTAGATCTTGAGTTGGTTGTCCTATCAAACCATCTAAAGTGTGTGTAAATTGTTGTGTGGCTGGGGTAGGTCCTAAAGTGGGTGATTTGTTAAAGTTGACTAAAAATCTGGATTTGTTAAGGCTTAAGAGGGGAATTTAGGTTAATGTTTAAATATTAATATATTAAGAATTTTAGTTAAATATATTTTAAAAGTTAATTGACTACTACTTTTGTTTCACACCGAGGCCGTGAAGTTTATTTCACCTTCCTTGGGGCTAAGCTAATAGCCTCGTAGGCCTAGGTTACCCAGTAGTAATCGGGGTTGATTAAGTTATTTAAATTGGTTGGAATTAAAGGAGTTGATTGATATTAAGGGGAGTTGGTTACTGATTTTAATGGATTGGTTGAGAATTTTATTAACCTATTAAGAAAATTCTGGAGTTTGGGGGAATTAATAAATTTTGAAGGTTATCCGGATATGTCGACTTAGGGGTGAAAATTTGGCTTTTAAAATTAGGGTGAAAATTAAAGATTTCAGATTTTTAATAAATAGTAGACCTTATTATGAGTTGTTATAAAGGTGGTACATTTAATTTGGAGTTTTCTATGAAAAGTTATGATTTTTAGAAGTTTTGACCCAAGTTTTGACCTAAGGTTGACCAAAATGTTGACTTTTTAATTTTGACAGATTTCTGGGATTTAAATATTTTTAATAAAAAGTATGCATCATTATGAGTTGAGTGCAAGTGAGTTTGGTCAATTTGGATTTTTCTTGAATTAATTATGAATTATTGAATATTTGGGTATTTAATGAATTTTTGAAATTGTTTAATTAAAAGACTTATTGTGGTTTTGCTCCAAATAAGTTTCCAACTTCTTGAAAATACCTCCAAAGGTCAGGAATGACCTAAGGAGGTATTCCTAAGTGTTTGGGCAATTTTTGGGATTTTTAATTATTATTAATTATTTAAATCAATTAAACATTGACTTTTACTTAAAATTAAATTAAGGCTTAATTAACCGTCAAATCAAGGGGCTTTTAATTTTTATGGATTAAGGGCTTGATTATGGTCAGTTAGAGGGATTACATATAATTTTTGGGTTTAAAATATATTTATTACATTTTTTAGGAGTTTTAAGGGCTTAATTAAGGTTTAATATTAGGAAATTTGATTAAGGGGCTTAATGACTTCAAAAAATAGTGAAACTTTTTTTTAAAGCTGAGAGTGTCACTAAGTTTAAATGGTTAAAATTTCAAGTTCATATGATGTACATCCTAATTTCTAGAATTTTTCTAAGTTTTCTAAACATGTCCTTAATTATTGTCTCTAATAATGTCACTAAGTTGTGTAGATTTGAATCAATGTTTTGACTAACCCTTGGACAAGCATAAATAAGCATAAACAATAACACAATCAAGTCCTTAAAACTTGGAGAGCCTAGGCTAGGTGGTGTGTATACCTTAAGCATGCAAAGGCTAAACATAAGTTAATCAATTAAAGAATTATTCAATGAACATTTACCAAAGTAATTGTCCATTGATTAACTATCATTCCCCACTAATTCCATTGAAATAGACTTAATCCATGCTTAAAATTTTAAAGGGGATCTCTCAAATTCTTAATGATTTAAATGTATATAATTTTAAAGTAGGTTTTAAAATATATAAATATATAAATACATATATATATATGTAAATATATATATTTTAAAATAGAATAAATGAAAATATTATTAAAATAAATTTTTAGGGATTGAGAGACCCACTGATTTACAGTAAGGGAAAATAATTTTTTTTTATAAAAAAAGTAATTAGTATAATTTTTAATTAAATGTTTAATTAAATATTAGAATAATTCAAATTAACATAAAAATTTACTCAAGTAATATTGAAGATATACTCTGAAAGTTTAAGATAGGCTGAAATATATTTTTAATTAGAATTTTGAATTTATTTGATCTAATAATAATTAAGATAATCAAATAATTAATATTTAAAAAATTACTTAAGATATATAACTTATTTCAAATTAATTTTATTTTTAAATTAAAGGCCCAGAAAAACTGAGCAATTTGATATATTATACTTAATTTTTTGATAAGTATTTGATTTTAAAGATTCTGGTAATTAAAAACAATCAAAGCATTATTAAACCTTAATTAATACGATCTGGCGGCGGGATTGAAACATGGCTCAACGAGGATCGTCCGATCGAAATGCGGAAACGACGGGGCTACATGGCGCAACGGTGATTGCGGGATCAAAGCGTGATGGCGCCAATGATTGGAGGCGACAGTCAGCCACGCGTCGGCCGCAAACCATTTCACGCGGTTTCACTTAACCACGTCAGCGCCGCGCCGTGGCCGTTGGATCTACGAGGGTTTGATCCGACGGCGAGGATTAAATCCCGTCGTCCAATCTCAAATGAGAATGAATGGGCGGCCCGGATGTCGTCTGACGAGAAAACCGACAACAAACCGGATATACGGTCGAAAAGAGCCTCGGAATGGGTCGACCTGAGCCGTTGATCGAGCGATCAACGGCCCAGAAAATGTGCATCCGAGTCAGACCACGAAAATACCCTAGAAAACATTTTTTGGCTCGTTCAGGCGGACGGATGGATGAAATCACTTAAAATTTTAAACTCAGGGAGAATTCATGAACATAAACAGTGGGGAAACATCCGTTTGATCTAAAACACCCTATATGCGAAGCTAATTAAATTCTTCTAGTGTGAGCTAGATCTAAGGTTTTAAGAGATTATACCGTTAGATCTTCAAAATTTCTGGATGGATGAGCTTATAGACTGTCCAAGTGTAGATTCCAAGCACAAAACCAAGCTCGAACACGCCTGGATTGACCACTACAAGCTTGGGACGGACTAGGTGGTGGACTTATCAGAGAACTCGCCGCCAGTGACGTTCAACCACTTGGATTTTGTAGTGGAAAGGTAGAGGAGACTCTAAGGATCTAAAAAAAACTAAGAGTTTTCTCTGGTTGGCTGGGATGAGTGAGAGATAGTATGTTGTTTCTATGCCCTCAAAATAAACTTTTTCCCTATACAAATGGCCTGGGCTAGTTTGGATGGTTGTGATGCATCAGGGGCTTCCCTCTGATGAAGGACAAGTGTCCCAAGCTGTTAGGTGACAGGGAGAAAGGCTGGAAAAGGCCCTCTAACCATTGGTTAGTTCTTTTGAGGTTGGGGGGGGGTGGGGACCACTACCATTTAAGGCAAAACCAGGGGCTGAGCTTGGTTAGGGAGCCTGTTAGAGAGCGTTAAGGTTTTAATAGGTCGGCCTAAAGCAACCTAAATCTAGGGAAAGTGGGCTAAAGGCTTATTATGACCTTTTGGAGAGGTTTAAGCCTTGTGTTTGACTGTGTTGACCAGTCAAGGGGTCAAGGGAGGCTGAGTTGGCATCAAAGCAAGTTGTAGAGTGTGTTTCACTGGCTGGATGGGCCTGGGTTGAGCTAGATTGGCTGAATAGGTCGGTTTGACCATAGAAATGATCGTTTAAGCCTTGAGTTGACTGGTTTGACCAGTCAATTCAGTCAAGGGCTGATGAAGTGGCAAGGAGAAGTTTAGGATATTGGTAGGATATATCAAATGATGGCTTCATGTCATGCCATTGGAGTTTGAATATTTAAAATGGGATTTGGGCTATTTTGACTAAGTCCTAATGCTTTAACATAGTCGACTTGGCTTGGATTCTGATTGACTAAGAGTTGAGACATGGTTAGGTTATAGTTTGGAATTGATTTGAAGCTTAGACAGAGTTCAAAGTGCTAAATGTGTTAAGATAGTCCATTTAAACCCTTAAGGGGCAATTGGGTCAACAAGGTTGACTGGGTCAACCAGGTTGATCCAGGGTGTGGGTCTGGATTGGATAAATTTGAAATGATATTTGGAGTCTTGTAAGGATGACTTCAGGGTTTAAATAGACCATTTCGGCCAAAACACCTGTTTGAACCCTTAAAGGGTCTCTTAGGTCAACCCTGTTGACTTGGTCAACCAGGTTGACCCAGAGTCCAGAAATGGGTCTAACAGATTGAGTTGTGTATTTGAAACTTGTTGGAAGTGGTTCCAAGAAATTTGGAGTCCATTTGAGTTTAAATGGGCATTTGAATCCCATAAGGGTATTTTGGTCATTTTGATCTCATGGTCAACTAGGGGTAAAAATGAGTCTAGAAAAATGCAGTTTACTGCTCAATGGGTCATAATCAAGGGTCTGGAGGTGACTAGAGTCTTTGGAGAAAGCTCTAGGATCAAAATCTATTGAATGGTATGTTCAGTGGCATAGACTATAAATATATGAAGGTTTTACGGCCTTTGGATTTTGATTTAGATTCTGGGGTTAGGGACCTCAGAATGGGCTCAAATTTGAAGGGTAACCTCTAGAGACATGTCTTATCACCTTGCAAGTGATAGACTCTAAATCAGAAGTCATTTGACTGGGTTTTGAAGTGTTTGAAAAATCCCTGGAAAAGGTGTTTAGGATAAGGCCTTAGGACTTAGAATTTGAGTCTGGATTTGGTTTGGATTTTAAGTTTGAATGATTCAAATTGAAGTATCCAAATCAATTATAATCATTTGGTGATGTTTAATGATTGGATGGGGTCAGAGCTAGATCAAAGGTAAAATCAAAGTCTACATTGAAGTTTGGATTCTTAACTGGACTGGGTTAAAGTTTGAATGTATTTGAAGTTTGAAATGATTGAAGCTTAGATTGGTTTAAGGATTGAATTGATCAAAGAATTGGAGGGATCCTAGAATCTAAGAGGGGGGGCTTATGATATATATATATATATATATATATATATATATATAACTCTCTCTCTCTTTATTTCTGCATCTTTTAACTAAAAGATAAACCTATCTTGTAGTTTAGAACAACCCTTAACCTTTAGTGAACTTGGAGAACTTGAACTACATTACTCATCATGACCTTTTGGAGAGGGATGAAAGATTGAGAAAATATTTCACAATGTCATGAAAGGTCTATGCTAGCATGTACCTGTTGAAAATACCCGAAAAGGGATCATGTTACTCAATATTCTACCATTGAAAACTGTGCGGAGATGACCACTACACCTATCCTAAACCTCACTCGTATGGTGACCATTGACATAAAAAAACAACCATCCTAGTAAACACATTAGAAAAGCAGAACCTAATGTAATGAACACCTTCTATATAAAGATCCCATAAGAAAGACCACCTTCAAAAATTAAAATACCACTATTTGAGTTCCAAAGAAGGGGGAGATCAAGTATATAATGTGGCCATCTTCAAGTAAATGGCATCTTTACTAAGCATTACTAAAGCCTTGATATGTCAAATATTGTTCTTAACTTTTAAAGAATTCACACTAAGATGGTCCCCTAGAAAGCTAGTAAGACTGATCACCTCCTTTCATAAATTAAAGAGGAAGTTTATTACTCAGTTTTCCAGCACCCGAAAAGCTCCATAAGATCACATAAACACTACTCAAATTTGTAATATATACTATAATAGTGTTCTTAAAATATCTGGCTTTGATATGGTTAATCTTATTTATTGCATTTGTACATTTTCTATTCTATGAAAATATATATGTTTTAAAAATCATCATTTATATTTTTATATGTGTCTCAAGGCTTCATTCTGTTAATATTTATATATGTGATTTTTTTTTGGTTGTGCTACGTTACTGTATTGGGTAGCGTTATATTGCTTTTAACTCCACAATTTGTTATTCTAAGAAATGAACAAAAAAAAAAAAAGGTTTGAGGAGCGCTACACTGTGAGTTTGCTATGTCACAACATGGTTCACTAATTTTTTTTAGAAATTAAAGGAATGTGTTAGTGAAATTTTGGTAAATTTTTATGTGAAATTTTTCTAGTTAAAATGTTGTTCTTGTTTATTTTGCGTAGGAATTTACAGGAAAAAATGCTCAAAATTATGAAATAGATAATAATGCTACGGCTCCCAATATTACTCTTTACAGCACCATCAATGCCTTACCTCCACTTTAGGAAACCGTGGCACAACTACTGTCAGGAATTTTAGCATTTAATTTTACGCCTTGATGCCTAGTCTTCAAGCACCTCAATGCGAGGACTTTAGGCGCCGCAGCACTACAAATGCCTCAATGCCAGTAAATAGGCACTGCTAAAGGTGTGCTCTAAACAAAATCTACAAATATTTATTTTACAGTATAGTATGCATAAATACCACAGCACCAAGATCCAACAACAGCACTAGGAATCATCATACTGCTAGTTTAAATTGAACATTGCAATGCTTAATGTCATCGTGATGCAAAATTATCATGGCACTATAGCAATTTATTTTGGAATGGTCACGTAGATAAGCAACTAGCGCCGTAGTGCTAGTTCATTCTATGGCACCATTTAACTAATCGTTCAAGTTCCATGGCGCTAATTGTAGTGATGTTCACATATTATAAATAGTTTTTTTTTTTCTTTCTGAAGGATAACTATTTATTTTGCGATTAACATAGTGCCAGTGAGAGAGTGAAGTGTGGGGAGAGACAATGCAAAAGGGAGATCAGTTCAAAAAGCTTTCAGCGCGTGTAAATAACTGTAGAAGCTATTTTGAGTGTAATATTTCAAACTTAAAACTCTTATTCCTATTTTTATTTATAAATTTAACTATATATTTTGTTGAATTAATTCAATGATTGAATAATACTCGAGTTTTAAACATATGATATGGATGATGCATAGTTTCCTTAAGTAGGCTCTAGTACATGCAATGATTAAATATTATTTTCAATTACTACCATACTTAGATTAGTTTTTGTAATGGTCATTCTTGACACAATATCTAGTTTGATTCATTACCTTGATGGAGGAATGATTGAACAATTAAGAGGATCAGAACATAAAACTACCTTACTATGACATAGGATGGATATGAGTTTGGTTCTAAAGTGATACAAAAACTATAATAGGGCGAGAATATTACCATAAACTAATACAAGGTTCATAAAGATATAAGAGTTCTTATGCTTAGATTCGCAACATAAATTTAAAGAGTAAACATAAGAAAGTATTGCATCATTCACCATAAAAAATTTAGAATATTATTATTGCCTGAATTTTTTATTTAAGTAATTATAGTAGTTTTATAGGAATAGATTCCATTCATATTTGGTAGGATACACTTTGTAATTTGAATAGGATATATTAGGGACATTGTAGGATGGAAAACTCATCATGGGATATTCAATTCACTCCGAACTATATTACTTTAGTGGCATGTATACTTGTGTAATTACTAAGGACATAGGTCAAATCAAATTTCTATTAATCTTAAAGATTGCTTGTAGCTGTGTTGTGAGCCTTTAAAATACTATAATCAAAATTTTGGCCCCATTGATGAGAAGTTTTGCTTATCTTATTAATTTTTCATTATTATCCATAGATTTGTTTATTTAATCTTATCATTTTACATATTTCATGTTCATGGGTTTAATTTTAAGTTTAACTTTAATTTTGATTGATCTTGTGATTGATTTAAGTGGTAAATTTACCTTAAATATGCATTTAATAATTATACTATGGCTTGTGATTGTATATACATTATAGATCCATTAAGGTACCCTTATTTTTTGACTTAGAAACTGAAGGACCCTTTACTAAATTTAGAAAATCAAAGAGAACTATGCTATAGAGATGGTCCAATGAAATCAAAAGCATTATCCATCTAGACCTCTTAGAGTATGCCAATCTTATGGAATATGTTATTCTAAAGACCATATATTGGCAAACCATCCAAGAAAATTACTTTGGTCATAAACACACATCTTCTAAATGGAAAAAAATTCCCATTTTGGGAGAACTCCTTTCGAGGATCCTAAGTTACGTATAACAAGTTTTCTAGATATATGTGTAACATTCAAGTATAATAAAGTTTCGTACGATGATGTTAGACTTCCTTTATTTCATTTTTCTCTATGAGATAAGGCGACAATGTGGTTGAACTCATTATTCCAAAGAACTTTAACAACTTGGAATGATTTGACACATAAATTCCTACCAAAGTATTTCCCTCCATCAAAGATAGTCAAGCTTATAAATGATATTACTGAATAGGATGAAGTGTCAATCTATAAAGTTATGCTTTTTGGATTAAAAATGCTAGAGCAACATTCCAATGAGCAATGATGAGGATTTTTTATGAACTTACCCACCATCCAGTGGAATGTATGTTCATGATTTAGTTATTAGAATTCTTGAAAGAGATGACCATTTATATGATCTGAGAATTATTTTCTAATGATTATGTTAACATAACTTAAAAATGAACCCATTGATATGTGATTTTTATGTTACTTCAAGAAAATTTTTAGGTTTTGTTATTTGATATCTTGGAATCAAAATTACTCTAAATAAAATCATAGGTATAATAAAAATGCCACCATATAAAAGGCTTACCAAATTGAGATTTTTTTCTAGGTCATTAATATACCTTGGGGAATTTATATTAAACCTTTCAGGCATATGTCAATCATTTGTAGCTCTATGCAACAAATATGTTCATTTTTAGTGGGAAGAAAATTACCATAATGTGTTTGACATTATAGAATAGTATTAAATGATTTATTGATAGATGTACCACAATCTCGCAAGATCATAATTCTCCTTTTGTTCCCACGACTGACATTGTTAAGTATATTATGTGATTCTATCTCTGGCCGATGCATGTTAATTGCTACCACAACATAATTAGTAATGATTGTATTATTATGCAATGAACCATTGATTGGCTTTCATAGCTACAATCTAATTAAATGCCATAATAAATTAAAAAATAGCCAAAACTTTGAAATTCACAAAAATTTTTATTTTTTATCCAATTATTTAGTTCTTAAGATCATTGGAACTAGCATGAGCCAAGGTTCATTTTAAATATAATTTTAAAACATTTTGACCACTATATAAAGTGTAATTTGGGTTGGCCCCATTAATTTTTTTTATTACTCTCTAACCAATGGTCTAATTGAGTTTAAATTTGGACAGGTTAACAAGGGTATATGTTTTACATATCCTAATTTTCTTAGGCCTTGATGATCATTGGAATTCTGGTAATTGAATTTTTATTGTCTTCGGTCATAATTTGACCCAAAACTTTGAAAAATCATTGCACTTAACCCATAGAATTAGGGTGTTATTTTTCGTGTGTTAACTGTGCTTCGTATAAGGGTTAGAATAATAATGATTTTTCCACAATCTAGTCTATAAATTACCCAAATTAAATATCTAAAATTATAGATGTATTTATATTTGCAAATTGATTGCGATACCTCATAAGGCTTTGATGAATCTAAATTTAGTGAGTTTGAAGCACAAGTTCAGATAAACTTATGCTTCAAATTTCATTGCATTTTGTGTTAATATAGTCTATAAATTAGTGAACCCAAGTTTTATATGCATAATTGACCTAAAATTTTCTTTAATTCCTAAGAAATCCCAAATAAACAAAATAAAAAGATATATTACAAGCTTCAACATGCTTAAATTTAAATGCTTAATAGAGAAAAATTATAACCGCCTTCAAATTCATTCAAAATAAAATTTAATATAAAAATAAAAAAATTATTAATTATATAATTAAAAAAATAAAAAAATTTAAATAATTTTAAACACTTGTAATCATCCCTAGAAGTCATTAGTGTTATTTGAGAAAATTTTGAAGTAGTTTAGAGTTGACTTGGGCAAAAAATTAAAATATCCTTTAATTTCTTGAATAACTTAAATCCATTAAAATGTCTGAAATTATAAAAATCATAATTAATTTCAGGAACATGTAATTGGCACAAACCAAAAGGCGTTGAACTAATAATCGGGTCTAATATTTATGGGAATATAAAATATTTAGAATTAATTATCACAAAGTTAACACAAAGTTAAACTTTGTGGAAATTAAATAAATTAAATATTACTAAGCTTGTAAAAATCATAAATAATTGTAGAAAAATCTAATTGACAGAAACTCAATGGTATTTGAACTCATAATTAGTCTAGTATTTGTGAGAAAGGTAAAATTTTAATAATTTAATAAAAATTAAAAATTCAACATTTGATCATAATTAACTAATTACTTATCTTATTAAATGATAAAATTCAAAAAGATACAAAAAATAGAAAATCATCAACTGAATGAGTTAAATCAAATGAATAATATTTATGTTACCTACTCCATCAATATAATTTACAGGATGAAAACCTTGAGTTGTGGGGTTATATGTTCTAAGGAGGCTTTACTCCTAGTACTAATTATGGCAATGACATAAATGAATTGAGGAGAAGTAGGTTTTAAATTGCAAATCTTATAAGTCCATAATCAAATAATTGAATTAATGAAAAAACAACAACCAATAATCAAACATAAATAAATAGATGTTTGTTTTGTAACTTGGGTTTACAAGACTATTAACTAAATCCTATGGAGGGTGAAATAAACATCATTGCCCTTATTAATTTCAAAAAATAATATTCAACCTAAACAACCATTTTAATCAGTAATAAAATATTTACATATTGAAGCATTCGTACCCTTATTTTGTATTCCTTTTAGGAAGGCAAAGGTGAATTGGATTAGAAAACTTAAGGACTAAAATACATAATTAAAATGAAAGATCTCTATGCAACCTATCTAACAAAATTTGGATGATTGGTAGCATTACAAATAAGAGCCTAGGTCTTGTAAGTCAATGAATTCTAACACTTAGAAGCTATTGAGTGCAATGTTCTTTAAAATCTAAATGTAAACAACTTCAATTATCAAAACACCCATAAAACAAATTCAAAATTTGTAAATCATAAGCACTTGAATTCAAACTCCCCTTCAAAGACATTAAGTAAATAAACTCAATTTCTAATGACTTCAAATAAATAAAGCCTAGGCTCTATCTAATCTTTAAAGACTTATACACACATTTTAGATGGTTTGCTAGACAACCAAATATAGCCTAGGCTAGGCCGGTGGTTCAATTTATTTTATTTCGACTACTTTAACTAGAAAGTACTCTTTTTTTTATTATTTACTTTCTATACTCTAGATCTCACACTTGCATTTTAGTTGGAGCAAATTTGGAGTAGACTCTTAGGCCATGCTACATTTACTTGTATATACTCACATAACATCATACATGTGCATTTTATTTATACTATTATTTTATATTTCTATAAAAATAGAATATATCTAGGCAATAATGTAAATGAAAAAATAATAATGTAAATATAAATATTTTAGATACTTGTATATCTAGATTGAGTTGTACTGTGTCAATAGTTATAAAAGATTTGAAAATGATTATTTGTATGCACTTAAAGGTTTTAAAAGGAAATGATTCTTCTTCCTATGAAGATTATTATTTTTGTAATTTTATAATAGATTTTGAAGCCAAAAGATTGAAGACAAAAAAATATATATAATCATATTCTAATTTACATTGTTTCCGAATTAGAAATCCAAGCTTATCAATTACTACTAGAAATCTGAATTTTTCGCATCAGTTCTTAGGAGCGGTTTTAGAATCGCTTCTAAAAACCTGTTTTAACACTGGTTAAAACCGGTGCAAATAACTCCTCATTAATTTAAGTTGTTTCGTTTTTTTATATTATTGAATCGTCTCCGGAGCTGGCCGGCCTCTTCTCCTTCCTGCGCGACTCAAGGCGGTGATTTTGCGAATCGTATCCATTCGATGAAAGATGTGAAAGACCATTTAATTTCTAAAGGATTTTTTCTGGATATGTTGTATGGAATCGACATGGGAAGAGCATTGTAATATAGGTGAATATGCAATGAATGAAGCATCTAGGGGCACACCAAAGTTAAATGAAGGCAAAGCTCCTTCTGAATATATAAGAACGGATGATATAGATGGATTATTAAGAGACATATTATGTCCAAATGATCCAGTTCAAAATCTAGCAATGGAGCAGAATGAGTTCAATACCAATGATGAAAATGATCATGGTGAGAAATTTGCTAATTTAATGCAGGATGCAGGAGCAGAGTTGTACCGTGGATGTAAAACCTTCTCAAATCTCTCTTTTATATTGAAGTTGTTTCATTTGAAGTGTTTGCATTCTTGGAAGGCAAGGTCCTTTGATATGCTACTTGAGTTACTGGTCGATGCCTTTCCTAAAGGGGTCTTGTTCCCTAAAAGTACATACGAAGTGAAGAAGATAATGAAAGAATTTGATCTTGGATATACGAAGATAGATGCATGTCCTAATGATTGTATGCTATTTTGGAAAGATCGATCTGATCAGAATATATGTCACATATGTGGAGCATCAAGATGGTCAACTATGATAAAGAATACTTTTGAAGGAAAAAGAACTCGTATGAAGTCAGCTAAGATTGTCAGATATTTTACATTAATTCCTGGACTTCAAAGATTTTTTTAAAACAAAGATATCTGCTGAGGAGATGATTTGGCATTCTAAACACAGAAATGTAGATGGATTGTTATGACATCCAGCTGATGGATAAGCGTGGAAAGCTTTTGACTCTCAATATCCTGATTTTGATTTGGATCCACGTAATATTCTCCTTGGTTTGGCAAGTGATTGGTTTAATCCATTCAAGATTATGAGTAGTACATATAGTATTTGGCCAGTGCTTCTAGTTCCATATAATATGCCACCCTGGGTTGGGATGAAACATGATTCTTTTATCCTATCAACTATAATACCTGGGGAGAAAAGTCCAAGAAATGCTACTGATATTTATCTTCAACCTTTGATTCAAGAATTATGTGAATTATGGCATGGAGTTCAATGTTATGATGCAGCAAGTGGACAAACTTTCAACATGCGAGCTGCATTACTATGGACCATTAATGATTTCCCAGCATATAGCATGTTATCTGGGTGGAGCACTAAAGGGAGATTTACTTGTCCTTGTTGTGCGCAAAATACATAATCCTTATGGTTATACAAAGGAAAGAAATTCTCTTATATGGGCCATCGTCGTTGGCTTCCAGATAATCATATTTTATGACGCCAAAAAAATTACTTTGATAACGAAGAGGAAGTTCGAAGAGAATCTGAAAGGAGAACTGACACTGAAGTTCTATCATAGCTACATAATATAGAATTTCCCATTGCCTGCTTAAGTAAATCTGGTTTAAAAAGGGGACGTGCTATATAAGGGATTGAAGGATGGAAAAAAAATCAATTTTCTTTAACCTACCTAATTGGGAGTATAATTTATTGCCACATAACTTAGATGTTATGCATATTGAGAAAAATATATGTGATAATTTTATTGGAACTTTTCTTGATCTGAAAAAATCAAAAGATAACATACAAGCAAGACAAGATTTGGTTGACATTGGAATAAAAAATGATTTGCATCCACAAATTTTAGAGGATGGTAGCTACTCATTGCCACCAGCTCCTTTCACAATGTCAAAGAAAGGCAAAGTGATGTTTTGTGAAGTTCTAAGAAATTTGAAATTACCTAAAGGCTATGCATCAAACATATCAAGATGTGTCAATGTTGTTGATTGTAAAATTATGGGTTTAAGAAGTCATGACTGCCATGTTCTATTAGAAGACATTCTACCCATTGCGCTTCGCTCATGTGCACCTTCAGATGAAGTTATGCGCATTGTGGTGGAGATATCACATTTCCTAAAGATAATTTGTGCAAAGGTTATCATTCCCACTGAGTTGGAGATGTTACAAAATAATATCGTTATGACTTTATGCAATATGGAAAAAATATTCCTTCCATCATTCTTCACGATCATGATTCATCTTCTTGTACACTTAGCAGAGGAAGTTAAACTAGGTGGTCCTGTTCAATATCGATGGATGTATCCATTTGAATGGTAACATATAACTTATTATCTCTATTTAGTCATTCATATCATAAACATTTTAAAAGTTTATATCATTTACAGATTCTTCCTGATTTTAAAGGACTATATTGGAAATAAAGCACAACCCGAGGGTTCCATTGCGGAGGGATTTATTGTTGAGGAAGGGATTTCATTTTGTTCCAAATATTTGGAGGGATATAGCCAAAATATTAGAGCAAATGGATTATCACTTGTAAAGGAAGATGTGTTTATGTTCTCTAGTGGTGGTATTTCATTGGGGAAGGTCTCTTCTCTTGTACTAGAAGAGAAATCATTAACCCAAGCACATAGATATGTGCAACGTCATTGTGATAGTCTTATACCATTAAGAGAACATTTCAAAGATAGTGAGAAAAGAAAGAGGTGCGCGCACACACATCTTACAACTTGGGATGTCGAGAAACTTATTAATGAAAAATTTCATGAATGGTTGAAAATAACAATAAGCTTTAAGCTTGATGTTTTTATTTGATATTAAATATTTACTCTTGTGTAAAGGCTAATAATTTTTTTAGGTTATGGGTGATGGTAGTTCAGAAGTAACAGAAGAAATTAAGATCCTGGCCAAGGGGCCCAATAAAATTGCACGTACATATAAAGGTTTTTTTATTAATGGATTAACCTTTCATATAAAAACCAGTGATGAGAATAGGAAAACTCAGAATTATGGTGTTGTTAATAACACAGAAATTTGAAGCTTCAATCATTATGGGAAAATTAATGATATTATTGAGATAAATTATTCAAATAAGTTCAAATTGATGCTATCAAATGCGACTGGGTGAACACAACTGGCACCGGTGTAAAGCAAGATCAGTTTGGTTACACTTTGGTGAATTTTTCACGTCTTATTCACACTGGTGATAAATTAGAAGATGATCCATTTATTTTCTCTTCGCAAGTTGAACCAGTCTACTACATTCAAGATCCTAAAATACAAATTGGAATTTTGTTGTTCGTATGAGGCCTTGAGATGTATATGATTCAAGTATTTCTCGTAGTAAATAAATGTAAGTTGTGATAATTTAATGTTTTCTAATATTTCATGCTTTGTTATATGCAATTCTACATCCAAATGTATTCTAGATTGAATAGCACATCCTTGCTTCAATATATCCAATTAAAGATTACAAGAGGTTAGCATATTCTTTATATATAATTACTGTTTATGTGATTTTGAGGAAGGTATGATGTATAGATTATAAAAGTTTTAAATATTTTAATATCTCTGCTAAACTCTAGAAATTATTTACTTGTGATGGATTCATTTTTCAATGCATTATCTAGGTGGAAAGTTGCTTTCCATGTATTATTGGATCGCTATTGATGAAAAATTGCTGTCCATGGATTACATGAGCTAGCATCCACAAATTATTGGATTATTGTAGATAGAAAGTTGTTTTCCTCATATTGCTTAGTAATTGTAGATGGAAAGGTGCTATTAGTGGATTCATGATTATGTTAAAACTCCTTTCCAGATAGATTGCATATTGGAGTTAGATCTTTGTAGTTTGATGCATTGCCAACCCAATGAAGTGAATTTTTTTTGTCTCTAACAAGCAAATGTTTTCTATATTTTTGTCTCGTTAATGTGTATATTCTAATTAAACATTGTTTCTATATTTTTGTTATGCTTCAAATCGAATGCTTTGGCTCTTTTGTGAGTTTTGATATTATACTACATTTTCAGGAAATGACAAGAAGAAATACATACAGGCGAGCTAAGAAGGTTGTATCAAGAGGCGGGTCTAGTAGAGGATATGAAACTCCTACTCCAATTCACCCAGATTCTACTTGTGACCAAAGTAAAGAGGAGAATGAGTGCAGCGGCACTCAACAATCACGACGTCATTCTACTTATGAGCAGATTCAGACTCCAAATGATGGGATATTGCTCATAGGTTTGATTTTAATCTTTTCTTTGAATAAGTACAAGTAACTGTGTATTTATTCTTATGAAATGTGTTATGCACATATGAGCCAAGTGTATCTGTACATCGTAGGGGGCGCACCACATGCATTGACATACAAAACATGCCGCCAGGTACACGTGTTCATATAGAGGTGAATGAGAATAATGTGCCAAACAATATTTCAAAGTCTTTCCTATTAGGATCATATCTAGGTGTCATTACAAGAGATCCTGTACTGGCACCCTTATCCTTTCCAGATTTGAGAAATAAGGGTCTGGAGCCCTTTAAGAAAAAAATGTTAGCTGAAGTGGAGGTAAGTAAAGTATTAAATAAATTTTCAATATTAAGGTTTATGTTATGATTAAGAAAATATTTGTTTATATTGCAGTCAAAGTTTGCATTTCCTGGACATATATGTCACTGGATTCTTCAATCCCTTAGAGTTAAGTGGCGTAACCTTAAGACTAATTTAAAAGTTGAGCATTGGGACAACCGTCCTATCGAGGAAATTATGGAGTCTATTCCAGCTGGTGTTGATGCAACACAATGGTGTCATCTAGTCACCCAGTGGTCACAACCAAAAGACAAGGTTAGTACCATCATTATATTTAATTAAAATTTTCATAACAAATTAACTTAGAGTTAGATTCATATGTAACAGGAGAGGGCTGCCATAAATTCTGCAAATGCAAAGAAACAGACTTGTCCTCACACTATGGGGCGTGTGAGTTCTGTTCGAAGGCAACAAGAGATGGTATATATTTCAATTTATATAAATTTTATGTTCACATTTATTAATTAATTGCCTAATGATGAAATTTGTTGATGTAGGCTATCAAGGATAGATTATTATTATGGAGAGTTAACAGATTGCGTAAAGATGGCACCTGGCCATCTGAAGATGCTAATCAGAGATGGGTAATTTTAGTTTAGCTATAATTTTTTTATATGTAATTCATTATTATATTTTGTTTATTTAAAAATAAATTAACAAAATTTATTATAACATAGATACAAGCTTGCGAACTTTTGGCTAAGGATGGACTTACACCAGAGGATGGGAATGTGGAGGCTAATGAAAGGGTGTTCGGTATGGTAATGGAACCTGAACACCCAGGAAGAGTTAGAACCCAAGGTTTTGGTGTCACACCTACACGATATTTCCCTCATAGCACAAATAATGGTACAAGCAGCTGTGGAAGCAATTTTAGTCAAATAGTAAATCTCAAAGAGGAGGTGAACTCATTACGTACTGAAATGAGGCAATTCATACAAGAAATTCGAATGCAGCATCCACCTCAAGGAAGCTCACAAATGGTATGTAAAATTTCACATTATAATTTTAATGTTGGTTATTTGAATACTAATATTTTATAATCTTCTAATAATTTATAGGGTGGCAATGAAACTTCTTCCGAAAGATGATGTTATAGAAGAAAGAGAATGTCATTTTGAAGATAACCCATGTTTGTGTAAATTATTTTGAAATGCATCTAGGTATGGAAATATACTATTTTGGGATGTTGCTTAAAATTATGATATTGTAGATTATCATATATGAATGATGAATGTTCTACTCTTTTTTAGATTATCAGGTTTTACCATATATGAATGATGAATGTTTTACCCTTGCTTACTTCAGGTATTTTTGCTTTTACTAAATTCTGTTTGCTCTTAGGGGCTATTTGGTTGCTTGAAAATGTTTCCACTTTTGGGTGGTATACCAATTAGCATCCCTGAAAAAAAAAAACTGTTCTCTTTTGCAGCTATTTTTGCATGAACTTGCCCCTGTTTCTATGATACTATGGACTACATTTGGGAAAATTTTTGTTAATATGGTTTAGTTAAAAGTAATTTTGCTTGTTATTCTATGATTTAATTATTATAGATTGCAAAGAAATTTGAGTGTTTCGGTAACTGTCATTAATGTGGACTTTCTTAAAATTTGAATTTAACAAGTGGGAGATCATTAACTGATTTTTTTCTTGGCAATATACATTAAGTGAAGAAACATTATATTTATTTTCATAAGTTTTAGGGCGCTTCTCCTGCTCTTGGCATATTCCATCATTTCGTCCTAAATTGGTAGTAACTGTAGATAATTCATTTCTGATTATTCTTACACACCAATTATTGGCTCTTCTTCCTCCAATCTTCTTGCTCATTATCCCATGTTTCTTACCAATTCATTTAAAGATTTCAAGATCAATTGTTTCAAAAGTTTTGATTCTGGACATTTTACATGTGATTGTAGAAATTTTGTTAATTGTTTTGTTAGTCATAAGATGGCCATAGATTGATTAATTATTTCAAAGAAATTGGTGAAGACTCCCGAAAAAATCAATGAGTTAATCTTCAAACAATTCTAGATTTGTGCTGCAGTGTAGACAATAAGGTTTCAAAATTTTTTAAAAAAAATTGTCCTATTGTGGTGGTTTTAACAGGTACGATGTTCCAGATTTGTACCGGTTAAAACTGCCACAATTATTAAAACATGTTCAGATTGGACGACTTTGCAACGGTTTAAACCAGCACAAATATGGTTATTAGTATCGGTTATAATTGCTGCAAAAACAAGAGATTCCCAACTGCTACCCCCCCGGTCGTAAAACTGCTATGGAATGTCATTGCAGCGCATAGTAATTACAGCGTATTCATAGTGGTTTAAGAATCACTGCAAAGAAAATTGTGGTGGTTAAAACTGGTGCGATAGCTCAAAATATGTGCTGCGAATACCTTATTTTTTGGTAGTGAATAGTGGTGCCAGGCCACCTTTACTTTATAGTAGATCATAGGTTATAATCTAAGAAATTATTAATGAATAAAATATTTTTATTTATACATTATCTTCCATGCATCATTTAATTACACAATCATGTACATATTCTAAAGTCCTTATTAAAGTGTTTTAAATTATAATTATTTGATTCCTAGGATAAAGAATCAAATCGTGCTTTCTAGAGGGAATTCATTATGATTAGGATTTTTAGCTACTAGCTCACTCTAGGTAAGTGTAAGTCAAAATTATATACAGCTATTAGTCTCTATACATTCCTTCTATTATATCATTTAAAAAATCCAAAATTTGATTTCTAAATCAAAACTCCAAATCCAAATTAGATATTTAAAATCCAAAGTCTGTATATTAAAATCTTGATAACCAAAAATTTTCTTCAAATCTCTATGAATTTAAAAAATTTAGTCTTCACTTTAATCGAATGTATTCATGTAGGGGATTTAATTAACTATAGTGGCTTTCCTTGATACGAAGTATAGAACCTAGTGTTAAAATAAACCCTACATTAGTTCCTTTCTAAGATTGGGGTGGAATTTATGGATGTGGGCCTAACCTTAAACATTGGTTTAGTTTTATGATTAAAATAATAAGTAAATATTTCTTTTATCCTTTGAGATGAATTGAATATTTCTTATACTATTTGATTATGAAAAGAAATACATTAATTTAGTTTCATGATAAAAAAGATAAGTTAATATTCCTTCTATACTTCAAGCAAAATTAAATATTCCTTATGTTGTGTTTGATTATGAAAATAAAGTAATATTTGTCTTTTCATATTGATAGTGAAATACTACTTTTTCTCTTAGGATGATATAATGTTAATCTATACAAATTTGGAAAAAGAAATATTTAAAGCAAATCACGTGGCAAATGAATGGCAAAATTTGTCCACAACGACATCCTTTCCTTTAAGTTATGGTTGATCGGGTAGTTATCTTTTTCTAAAAAATCTAAATTTACTTGTTTGGGATAAATCTTCTTCCCAAATTTAAACATTTTGTTTTTAATATTCGTATATATTTCCCCAGAGGCATCAATTCTTTTAACTTCTAATTGATAGAGGATATTACTATTGGTATCATTTTGATTCTAACCATTCATATCTTCTTGTATAAGATATTTTCCTTTTTGAGTATCCATCTGAAGATAAACCAAAATATATTTCAAATTAATATATACTCTAATCTAATCATTAAACAAATATTTTGGAGTTAGCAAATCATTTTGATTAATGACAACTTGTGTAATTTACTTTTCATGTTCAACACACCTATTGGGGGTTTTTTTATTAACCTAATTTATGTTTGAGGTCATATAAACATTCAAATCATAAATATAATCATGATGCTTAGTGCACTACTCCATGTAGTACAGTGACTCTTTGAGTTTAATAACTATTCAAAAAATCATTATTTGGATCTTCAAACATTAAACTCATCATCACTAGTTCCCAAAGTTAATGTATGACCCATTTGACTCAATCGAGCTAGCTCAACCAAGTCCAATTGATCCAACACCTTGATTGAACTATTATAAATCCTAGTTCACTTCTAAACTTCATTGAATAATTTTAGATGTAGCTCCTCATGGATTGAACATGTTTAGTCAACCTAACCTAGCCAAATGTTGAATTTGTTAACTCTATCTAAAATTGGTCAAACTTAACTAGTTAAGGTCAATCATAAATTCCAACTAATCAAATCCATAAAACCCTAAAATTTAAACACCCTCATATTTTTGAAGAGTTAACACCATTAGAGACCTCCTTTATCCAAGTTGACTTAATCAACTTAATCAAAAAGGCCAAAACCTATTCAAAATCAATTTACAAACTAAAACCCAAAACCCAATGCATTAAAATACATGCATTCAACCCAAAAAGGCACTAGGTACTCCATGGAGTCCATCCTAGTCATATTTAACTGGTTAACTAGTCAAAAAAGTCAATAAACTTAAATTCTTCAAATTCGTCAAATCCATATAAAAATTAATTAACCATGCTTTACTAGCTAGTTTTGTGCTCTCAAATGTTTGGCATTAAATGCATAAAAGCTCTTAAACTTGCCTTAGACATTAATTAAACCTAAAGAAAGGTAGGCGTCCCCTTCTTATGAATAAAATAACCCATCACTTTCAAATTTCAAGGCTACTACTCTACTCTCTAACTACCTAGGACAAATGAAATTATATGGAAATGAGATTTGATCAATTTCAATCCTTGGTTTTAAGCTTATGATTTGAATAAGTCACTTGTCCTTATTTTTCACTCATACCAATAGATCTCAACAACGAGAGCTCCCTAAAGTCTAAAGTTTTCTCCATTAAGCTCCCACTAGCTTCCTTAACTTCTCTAAAGAAAAACCCCACCAGTCAAATGTCATCCATGGCCAAATTCTAGAAACCTAAGACTAATTCAACTTTGTTGAAAATGTGGACCTAAGACTTATGATTTTGATGATAACAAAAACTATTGTATTGTCAACTATGCATCTCATGTTATTTTTGTTAATATATATTTATTCTTGTGCTATAATATCTTAGGTCTATTGTACAACACGCAAAGTGATCAATTCAATACTCTGTAAAATATGATTAATTGTCTTCAAGAGTCTACTTTTTTTTTACTTTTATTAATTTCTATGTTTCTTGAGTTAGAATTTTTCTTTGGTGGATGCTAAACTTGGTGACCGTTTACACACGTATAAAGGAATGAAAAAGTGTGAAAATTAGAATGGTAATTTTTATAAACTAATTGTACTATATGATCCATATCGTACTAGAAGATTAGCTATACAAAAAAATATTATAATTTCTAATTGTCATAATTAATATTTTTTGTTCTAATCATACTATACTATCTATATTACAGGATAATTAGTAGAAATCAAGATCTCAGTTATCAATCATATTTTTGGCAATATTTTGGAATTCAAATTTTTTACTAATCATACAATACGAAATGCATCGTACTGTATGATTTAATAAAATCATACCTAAACTAATCTTGTAATTAGGGGATCAACTTTGAATTAATTTATCTAGTTAGATCATACTATATGTTTTACGAATCATACTATACAACCTGGTATTTGCATGTAATGATAATTATTTTGCACCATATACGGGACTACAATACAATTTGATTGAACTAATAATACTGGATGATGCGCTATATCATACTAGATGTACACCTCTAAAACTTCAACTATTCGTACAATGCCTTATTCTTCATATAAAACTAACATACTATTTGAAATGGTATCATACGGTATGATCAGTGCCGACCGAATTGAAATATTAGGGATTTAGGTGAAGCCTTATATTTAAACTATCTTAATAGTCTTGTTTAAAGCCATTGGTTGTTGGTTTTCTAGAGATTTGGGAAGAGATCTTGGAGAGGTTTGGGAAGGAGAAAGGTGAGTTTACGTGTGAGGGAGGAGTGTGAGGGGTTTTTACATTGCTGCTCCAAAAAAGATTATGTTTTATTTTATATTGCATCAAGTTGGTGAACAGATTATAAGGGCTTCTACGCCTAGCTATGGGGGCTAAAACTGAGACACTAAATTTAAGTGAAATACTTAGAGAGGAGGACTCTGGAGAGTGGACATAGGTCATTTTTTAATCAAACCACTTTCAACTTTTGGTGCATTTAGTCATAGTTTTATTTCACGTGTGCTTTAATTTTCTAAAACATGTTTAAAAAATTTATGTTTTATGAAATATTAATGTAGAGTAACTCATCAATAGCATAATTATAAGTTTTTTTCATTAATTTTCTTCCATATAGGCTGATAAGCTTTTTTATGAAACCTTGTATTTAACCTTAAGAAAAATTATTCATAACACATTTTGGTAATAGAAACACCACAAAGTTTTATTCTATAACTTGTCCACCTTTATCTGATAATATTCTTTTTTATTTTGGGGAAATCGTCATGTCTACTTTCTTGACATCTATTGATTTTCACATGTGGCTTTTAGTACAAGATTACTATAAAAGTTTAATGTAGAATGTTAATCATAGGTAAACTACCTTACAAGCACCAAGGAGGTGTTAATTTGTATTTTTAAAAATCTTACTATAAAACATAAAATTATGCTTTAATTCTGGGGTTTTAAAAACTTAAATATAATAAAGCTTATCACTTAATGTGGAAGAAAAATTTTGAAATGAGATTTTAATGATGATGATGATGATTCATAGATTAAATCAATATATCAATAACCACATAATTTCTATAATGCAATCTCTAGCAAATTAAAAATGTAGAAAAGTAGATTGCAAAAAGTTAAAACTAGAAAAAACACACCAATTTTTTTTATAGATGTCAGATAAAAAATGACCTACATCCACTCCCCTGAATCATCCTCTTAGAGTATTGCACTAAACTTTACTATCTCTTTCTTAGCTCCCACAACTTGGTAGAGAAGCCCTTATAATATTTTCACCAACCTAGTGTGGTAGAGAACCTTGACCTTTTTTTTACCCTCCTAGTGACAGCAGAGAACCTTGTACTCCTTTTTCACCCTCCTGGGAAAGGTATATAACTTCAACATGCTTTTTCACCCTCCAGGTGAAGGTAGATAACCTTAGCCTCCTTTTTAACACTCCTAGTATAGGCATAGAATCTTTCACTTCATTTCACCCTCCTCGTGAAAGAAGAGAACCTCAACGGTCTATGAGCTAACGATCTTTTTTCCAGAGCTACCCAAGAATCCTAGCAAGACACTTAGAGAAAATAAGACAAGACACTTTCGTTGAACAATCATGTGAATCCCTCATACTGCTTCTCCCTTACACACAAGGTCTCCCTTTCTCCTTTCTATTTATCTGTAATATCTCTTCTCCAAGCACTCTCTCCAAAAAAACTAAAACATCCAAAGACATAAAAAAAGTATAATGAGAGAACTTAAATACAAGGCTTCACAAAAGCCCTAAACTTTATTTGTGTCAACATTCATCATATAGTACAATCAAGTATCATATAACATAATTAGTTCAAATAACTCTATTATTCTTTTACGAAGAATAAGCCACTGTATGATTAGTTCAAAAATATTCTTGACTGTCAGTTACAACTTGATCATCATCTATTAAGATTAGTTCAAACTTGGACTATCATCCTGTATGAATGACAATAATTATATATCATCCCATGCAAAAATCTAGTCATATAGTACGATTGGGTCCAATCATCTTGTATGATCTAACTAGATCAATTAATCTAAAATTATTCCCTAATTATAGGATTATTTTAAGCAAGATATTATAATATAGTACATTACAATACCTATCATATGATATGATTAGTACAAATTTTGAATTTTAAAATATTGCTTAAACTATGATTGGAGGTTGAGAACTTCATTTCAACTCATCGTCTTATATGATCGAGAGCATCATGTACTATTAATTCAAATTACTTTTACAACATAATTATCAATTATAATGATTATCTAAATAGTTTATCATCCAATATGATTAGTTCAAAAATTTACACTTATAATTTTCTTTCTGTCTCTCACCTTATTGTGTGTGTGCATGGTCACCAAATTTAGCATCCACCAAATATATGACTTGACTCAAGAATTGTATAAATTAATAAAAATAAAAAATATAGACTCTTCAAGACACATTATCCTATTCTATTAGTCTTGAGCTAATAAATTTGAATAGGTTTTGTGATTTCTAGAGAGAGAAAGTTCATTTTTTTCAAATTTCATACACGAGGTTTTTCCGTCTTCTTCTGTGGCAGAGTGCCCAGCCATGGCGACAGGAGGCCGCCGATCATCCTTGACATCATCGAAGTCTTCTAATCTTTGGCATCTTCGTGCAGCAGTGGGTCATCAAGAAGAAATTGATCATCGTCAAAGGGCAAGAGGAGAGCTGGTCATTTCAAAGAGGATTGTAACACAACAAGATAAGATTTCTCTGGTGGAAGGTAAGGGAAAGAAGGTGGATTCGCCTGCTGACTGTAAAATTGATGGACTGTCGGTTTTTCAAAATTTCTCTCCTGATCTGGGGGCTTCCTCTTCGGAAATGAAAATTTTTGTTAATCATTTTGGGAATTCAAGTGCAATCTTTGTCCCTAACAGTAAGATAACACGAATTCCCTAAGCTCGGTGAGCAAAGAAATTCATTTCCCTAATAAGTCGCTGGGTGCATCAGAGAGAAATATTATTATGCCGATCAGCAGGGTTGGTCTTGTAGTAAGGTGTAATTAGGAGAATTCCAGTTCGGATTTGTTGGAAGTTAGGAAATGTGCTTCAGCTGATTTAGGCGATTGCCAGGCTAATCCTGTGTTCTCTGTTAGAGTAGAGGTAAATCATACTGGTTTTAAATCTGCTCTGGTAGATAAGGAAGTCTCGTTTACTGACAAGGTTATTGGTATTTTATCTAAGAAGATGTCTCATGAGTTGAAGGTTAATAATGGGAATACTAAACCTTACATCAAGTTAGATTTCAAAGAAGAAGATGTTGTGATGTCTGATGATGGTAAGGCAGTGAAGCTATGTGAAGAATCCAAAAATCTTAATGCCAATAGGTTGGTGAAGTCATTGGTATTTAAAGTGTTTGACAAGGAGATGCCTTCACACTTGGTTGTGTGGGAGGTAAGGCGCCAATGGAATAAGTTTGGTAAACTTCATTTTACCACACTTGGAAAGGGGGGTTTTTGTGATCATTCAATGATTATGAGTCGATGGAGGCAGTGCTTTCATAGGGTCCCTGATTTGTGAATGATCACATAATAGGCATGGAAAAATGGAATCAAAATTTCTCAACTTTATCTATGAAGGGTTTAACTTCGCCAATTTGGATCAGGATGCCTCAGCTTCCTCTTCATTGCTGGGATGAATAGAATATTGCACTAATTGCATCCAGGATTGGCACTCCTCTTATGTTGGATGGTAATTTATTTCAATGGGGGAGAAGATAATTTGCTAGAATTTGTGTAAGGTGAAGATTGACCAAAGGCTTCCATTAGGAGTTTGGGTTGATAGTATTTTGGGTAGATTTTTTCAAAGAGTGGAATATGAAAAAATTTCTTCCTTTTGTTTTCATTGTGGGAGGATTGGTCATGAGAAAGAGGATTGTAATAAGGAAAATTCTATTCCTTTCGAGAAAAAGGAGGATAGCAAAGAAGGTGGGGTGGGAGATGGAGTTGGAAAGGAGTCTGAGGTGTTGGATTCTGCTACTTATGGTCCTTGGGTAATGGTTAATCATAAAAAAAGTATAGAGTTTAACCAAGGAGAGCTTTTGATAATAACAATAAAATGAATGGTGGAAGGAACAAGAGATCTCTTGAACAAATTATTCAGCCGGTTCAGAAGTTGGTCATTCCAGAGAAAGAACTTGTTGTCCGAGGGAAGGAAGAATTCCAGAAATCTAATGGTGATAAAAGTTTGGCTGCTAGTAGCATGGAGGAGGATGCTATAATAGTGGTTAACAATAATAATGGGTAGGAAGTGATTAAAAAAACAACTCATGATATATCTTTGTTGGAGCTCGATTGTAATAATAAGGTGGATGATTCTGGATGCAATTCTGTAGATGCTGATATTAATGCTGATGATCTTCAATTTTCAGCAGGTAAATTTGTTGTGGTGGGTTGCCTGCGAACTCAAGCAGATCCTGATGGATTGCTTGCAAACTTAGGTATTCCCTACTCTATATTTGATAGTTTACAGATTGTGAATGGTGATGTTGTCGGGAAGGACATTTTAGGAGTTAAGGCCATATGGGAGGAAGAAGGTGCTGAGGAAGGGGAAATTGTGGTCAAGGAATTGAGTAGCAATGATCACTTGGATCTTCCTGATCGTGAGGAGCCAGTGATAAACCAGGAATTGAAAAAGGTTCTTCCAATGGACTCCTCTGGTAAAAAAAAAGATAAAGCTATTGAAAGAACTTAAATCTCTTGAATCTTCAAACATCATTACTCTAAATAGGAAGTTGGAAGGTGGAAAATCTAAAAAGATTGGGGGTGCCACCCTCACTCTTAAACAATGACTTCCTTGGCTTTTTGGAATTGTAGAGGGGCTAAGAAAGTAGAGGCCGCTCTATATCTCAAGGAATTGGTGAAAGATAACAATGTCTTTTTTTTTATGGGCTTGTTGGAAACAAAGGTTAGTTTGGTTGATAACTCTCACATTTTAAAGTTGTTGGGAAGCAATTGGGATTCCTTTATGGTTCCTTCTGAAGGTCTCTCAAGCGAGTTGATGGTGCTATGGAGAAAGGATCTAGCGGCTTTCTCGGTGATTGAACATTCTTCTCAAGTGTTTAATGGAAATTTAACAATCCTTAATAAGGGTTGTTGAAAGGTGGCGTCGGTTTATGCAAATCTGAAAGCTGTAATTAGGAAAGGCTTATGGGAATGCTTAGAGAGACATTGTTATGTTGATTTTCCTATGGTAGTTGGTGGTGACTTTAACTGTGTACTCACTCAGGAGGAAAAAAGAGGTGGAAAAAAATTCATCATGTCTCAAGGTTCTATGGATATGAAGAATTTCATGATTCATAATGATCTCCATGAGGTGAATTCTATGGGTCCCAAGTTCACTTGGTGCAATAATAAATCTAGAGGGGCTCGGATTTTAGAGAAATTGGATAGGTGTCATATTAATTCTACTGCTTTGAATTCTATTTTTCTTGCTCAGGTGAAACACCTTTCAAGGATAGCCTCGGACCATTGTCCTATTCTTTTGGAAATATTTAAACCTTTGGAAACATTTAGTAGAGGGATTCGTTATGAAGATGTGTGGTCTTCTTACCATGGGGCTGCTGCTATTGTGAAGAAAATTTGGAATAAGGATAATGGGAATGAACCGGTCACATCTCTCAACTTAAAATTTAAAAGAACTCTTAGATCTCTTTTCTTTTGGAGTAAAGTTAAGTTTATAAATCTGAACTTAGTAAGGGATAAATTGAAGGAGGAGATTTTGGAAATCCAATTGGAGGAAGCCAAAGGAGGATTATCTGTAGAAAGATTGCAGCTTCTTAGATTTAAAATCAATGAACTCAATGTTACATTGGCTCGACTCAATTCTTGGTGGAGGCAACGAGCTAAAGCAAAATGGATGGAACATGGTGACACCAATTCTTCCTTTTTTCATGCATTTGCTAATTCTAGGAGAAATCAGAATTGGATTAGTCATATCAAAACACATGGAGGTTCGGTTACTGAAGACTTGGTTGAAAAATATAAAACTTTTTCAGATTTTTTTATAAAAAAATGGAAGTATAAGGAATGCTTAACGGATGAATGGACTAATCCATATAATACCATTAGGGAAGACTATCATAACAAGCTGGATGTAGAATTTACTATGGATGAATTGCAGAAGGTGGTGGACAAAGCTGGTTCAAACATTTCACCAGGTTTGGATGGGGTAACCTTCTCCTTTATCAAAGACTTTTGGAAAATTGTTAAGAAGGATGTTTGGCAAGCAGTTAAACATTTTCTATCATTTGCAATTATGCACCATTCGTTGAAGGAAATAATGATTGTCTTAATCCCTAAGATCAAAAATCCACAGGTGGTTTCTAATTTTAGGCCAATTTGCCTTTATATGACTATTTAAAAAGTCGTTGCAAAGATGCTGCTGAATATAATGGAGAATGTTATTCACAAGATCATTATGGCAGAACAAGCTACTTTTATCAGAGGTTGATCATTATCTGAACATGTTCTTCTGGCTCAGGAAGTCTTCAACAAATTATGGTATTCTAAAGCTAAGAAAGGCCTCTTGGCTATCAAGTTGGACATGGAGCAAGCTTATGACAGTATGGGATGGCAAACTCTATGGCAAGTGCTTATTAATTTTAATTTTCCTAACAAATTTAGGGATCTTTTAATGCAATGCATTTTGGATCCTAAATATTGCATTTTGATTAATGGGAAAAAATCAGATTGGATCATAGGCAAATGTCGTTTTAGACAAGGTTGTCCCTTGTCTCTGTATTTGTTTATCCTTTGTTCTCAAATTTTGTCGGATGCTATTAACCAGAAGAAGAATTATTTTGGAATTTTTATTACTCCTAATGCTCCCAAGATATCACACTTACTTTATGCCGATGAAGTTTTACTATTCTCGGAGGCTAATGTTAGGAAGATCAAGGATATGAAGAACATTATTTCCCAATATTGCAAATGGTCGGGGCAACGAGTTAATCATTCCAAATCCATGATAATGTTTGGAAAGCATACTAGAATATGAATAAAGAAGAAGATTGGTAAAATTCTCAAGTACAAAGTTGTTATTGAGATAACTTATCTTGGTGTGAAACTAACTTTAACGAGATTGGTTGCCTATGGCTTTCAAAATTTGCTGGAATTTGCTGCCAATAAACTAAACACTTGGGGGAAGCATTGTATTTCATTGTAGGGAAAATTTATTCTGATTAAATCTGCGTTTCTTGCTCTTCCAATGTTCTTATCCTCTATTACCTTGGTTCATTTGAGTATTCTTAAAGAGTTTGACAAGATGTGTAGAGGATTCTTGTGGAATAAAAATAATAGTAGTGCTGGGATGCACTATGCCTCTTGGGAGTTGCTTTGCAAGCCAAAAGATGAAGGGGGATGTGGGCTATTTTCTGCGGTTTCAAAGGTTGGACCTCTTCGAGCAAACTTTGCTTGGGACTTCTTCAAGAAGAATGATTCTTTGCTCTATAATATTCTTAGGAACAAATATGAAAGGATATTTGGAATGATCCGGTGAAGAGTTCTTGCTCCCTTACTTAGAAGATTATTACCACAGAGGCCTTCTTTCTTAGGAACATTGTGAGGTGGAATATCTCTAATGGGAAGTCTATTAATTGGATGCTTGACTCTTGGGTCCTTGACAAAAGTTTCTCTAAATGGCCTACATTTGTAAATAATATTGAATCTTCCAATTACGATTTATGTAATTTATATTTTGGATGGAGCATGGAATATGAGTCAATTGCAGGTTTTCTTTGGAGAACAGTTGGTGGAACTTATCAGCCAAATTCCGATTGCAGCTAATAGCAACTGTGATCAATTGGAACTAAAAATGAATAATTCAGGGAAATCTATTGCAGCTTTGTCTTTTGAAGCCCCGATGGAGCGTAATACAGAGCTTAACCATTAGTCATGGATGAAGAAATTAAAATTGAGACCGAGAGTTGAACTATTTTGGTGGAGACTTTATAATGAAGCGATTCCTTCGAATGCATTTCTGGTAAAAAGAAAATTATGTGGAGCTGCTACTTGCCCAAGAGGATGTCACGAAGATGAAGACTGCTGGCATATAGCGGGGAGTTGTGTAAAAATTTAGAATGTTATCAGGTTGTTGAACGGATGGGGATTTAAAATTCCATTATTTAAAGATTTCAAAACCTGTCTGGATGGGCTTAAGAGGTATGCAGGTTACAAATCCTTTATTGCAAATCTTTACTGTACAACTGTTTTCCTTATTTGGAAAAGTAGATGTAAGCTGGTACATGAAGGAGTGGAAGACTCGGATATTACCATAGCAGCAAACTCGATTTCTTTGACTACGGTGAGCAACTTTATCAAACTTTCCTCGGATAACTGGGATCTCAACCAGCACAAGCTGACTAATTCTTGACATCCTCCTCCACCCGGGTGGATAAAGTTAATGTAGATGCTGCACTGAAATGTAACAATATGGCTGGAATTGGAGGCGTGGTTAGGGATGAAAAGGGTTGGTTTTTGTTAGCATTTGGAGCTCAATACATGCATTGGGATATAGCCCAAGTGGAATTAATGGCTGTTTATTGCTTGAAGAATTTTCTGCAAGATTGGATGTACGAATCTTAAGGTCTGATGATAGAATGTGATAACTTCAATATTGTTAAAATTCTTCAAGAGACTTTGAAGGATTGGAAGAATAAAGGTAAAATAGATGATAACTTGGCTTTGTTACAAAAATTCAACCAAGTTTTGTTTTTATTTTGTAGTAGAGGGTGTAACAAATTAGCAGATATTTGTGCTAATTTGGGTGTGAATAATTCCTTTATTTGGTTTGATCTTATGGATGTAAAGATTCCTCATTCATTCTTGTATTGTTTGAAGGAGGAATGTGATGCTTTAGGTTCTTTTTGAGTTGGTTGTAATTTTCTTAGTATTTTTTTTAATGCAATCTCGCATTTTTCTCAAAAATAAAATTAAATTTGAATAGTGTATGGTGGACCTAAAATGTTAGTGCACAATAAACAAATATGTTATAGTAATACTAACAAGAGATAGCATAGTAGAGAATACAATAATATTTGTTATCATCAAAATCATAAGGCATTGGTTAAGATTTGTAATAATCTCCTTTCGATTTGGTGTTGACAAACGTTATTGGTAATATTTTCAATTTTATTTTTTTTGTCGTGAGCTCCCTAATACTTGTTGAGTTATTGAAAATAGGGACAGTTTTTTGTTTTTTTTTTTAATTTTAAAAAGATAATTAAAAGAACACAAAAATATGAATAAGAAATAAAAATAACATAGTGAACTAACTATAAAAAAGTAGATTACATCATACCATAAACAATCTACTCCCCCTTTAGACATCCCCCAAAAGGAGGAATGACTAAGCATAACATCAAAAACAAAAACACACTCCTCATAATGAAAAAAGAATAAAGACAAACATTAAAAATAAGTCAAACTAAAAATATGAAGGTCAATAATTAGGTGGTGTTGGTGATAGTGGCGATGGTTAAAAGTATCAATGAATGGAGGCAAACTGCTCTCCAAACCACTCCATATCAGTCTCATGCTACTGGTGGTACTTCATAACGTAAGTGTCAAATTGAGTCTCCTACTGATCAAATCTTTGAAGTAGTGTCGCATATTGAAAAAGCTAGTGTACAAGGTCTGGTGTTGAACCTCCCTTTACCTCCTCTTGCTCGAGGTCAACATAGTAAACATTTCAACAATAAGTAGTATGAAAGATGTGGAAGGAGTTATTTGAAAAGAAAATTGTAAAATTTTCTGGTGGTATAGGGAATTGAAGATTTTATTTGGATTCAATGACAAAGGATATGATGTGACCTATGGTTCAATTTGGGTTTCTTTTATTTCTAGGATCTTGATTGAAGTAAGGATTCTTAAGGCATCAAATAATTAAATCAGCTATATTAAAATCAATTTTAGCCATTATAAAATAGGTTGTAAGGGATAGAAGAGGTGTGATGTTTATCCGATCCCCAACTTTTTGAATGATTGAATTATGAAGGATTTGTTGAATAATTTTGGCATCTCGAACTAAGGTGTTAACATGAAAAATAATGTAATTAACTGACGACTCCCAAAGGGTGGTCTTAATAGGGATAAAGGCATAGTCTGTGAGAGAGGCTAAAGAGTGGACTTTTTATACGTGGTTGAAAGGTGTAGAATGTTGTCAAACCTTTGATAGATGATTTCAACATTCCTACTATTGACATTGGATTAAATGAAAGTGCCCTCACTATTAAATAGAAGGCTAGCAAAAAATTAAAAAAGGAGATCAAAATTGAAAGGGAAGGCAAGAGTGATATTGAATTACAAGATGGTGTGAGTGAAGATTCAATACTTGGAAGTTCATGACTTCCTTATTTAAGATATCTAAAGGGGTAATAATGGTAGCCTTATAATGATGATAAGCCTCTCCGTAAACTACTTCTGAGAAATGATGATAATATGGCATCGGGAAGAACTTCCTATGAGAACTCTTGAGCACCTTCAACCAGCCATTACAAAGCTTAAGAGCTTGAGGAGGAAGGAAGAAGGATTGAAAGGATTTGAGAGAAGAGAGAACTTTGTTTTTCCTCCCTTTAAGTAGAAATTAACTATATTGTACATTATGATTTGGTATAGTACAGTATAATCAACAATAATTGATCGAACAAATCTGTTTGATGTGTTATGAGCAGTGATTTGATATATTATAAAGATACTATAGTATGATGTGGGATTATACAATAATATTTGGTCAAATTAGATTTTGTGTGTAATGATTTGGAAAAATTCATGAAAAAAATATAAAAATTCACAATAAGAAGTCAAACATAAATAACAAGTTATGAACAAACACAAAACAAATTTCAAAAAAGCACGTAAATAACATTTAAGTTCTCAATTTACAATTTATCATAATTGAAGCATGTGTGTCTATAAAACCTACTCTAGTCCTCAAGGTGCTAAAGGTTTCAAAGGCAATGGTTTTATAAAGATATCTAATAGTTGATTTTATGTAACTATCTAGTGTAATTCTATATCTCCTTAGGTTACATGATCTCTAATGAAATGGTGTCTAATATCTGTGTGTTTAGTTTGGGAGTGGTGGATTGGATTTTTTGAGATACAGATGGCATTGGTGTTATTACACTTGATTATAATGGTGCCGATAGGAACTTCAAGGTTAAGAATTTATTTTTTAAGCCATAAGACTTGAGCAACACATCTTCCAACAAATATGTATTCTACTTTAACGGTACATAGGTCTACAGAGTTTTATTTTCTACTGGATCAGGAGACTAAAAATTGTCATATAAGTTAACAGGTTCTATATGTAGTTTTCCTATCAACTTTATATACTACAAAGTCTAAATTAGAATATCCTATGATTTTGAAAGAAGTATTATGTCTAAGATACCATATTCCTAGGTTTTAGGTGCATAGATTATATCTAAGAATTCTCTTAATAGCACTTATAAGGGATTCTTTGGGATTAGCCTAAAATATATCATAGAGATAAATATTAAACATAATATCAAGTTTGCTAATAGTAAAAAAAAGGTGATCCAATTATCCCTCTATATTTTTCCTAATAAACTTATTTTATATTTTTATCCTTATCTAATTAAATGATGGAGCTCATGTGAGTATTAATTGCCTTAGCATTATCCATCTCATATTTTTTAAGGATATCTTTGATATATTTTGTTTATTTAATAAAAGTTTCATCATTCCAATGCTTCACACTAAATCCAAGGAAATATGTAAGCTCTCCAATCATGCTTATCTCAAACTCCTCACTCATTATTTTTTAAAAGTCTTCCAAAAAATTCTTATTTGTTAAACCAAATAGTATATCATCAAAATAAAATTGGATAATGCATAGATCTTCTCCTTCTTTTCTTATAAATAGGGAGGTGTCTACCCTACCCTTAGTAAAGGCTCTATCTAATAGGAATATGCTCAGCCCCTCATACTAAGATCTAAGTGCTTGCTTCGATCAGTATAATGCCATCTTTAGTTTGAGTACATGTCTACCCAAACCGCCGGTTAAACCACCATTATTACCGGCGGCTAGACAACCGCCGGTCTAGGCCACCGGTAACAGCTGAATTTCCTGTAGTGTCAAAACCTAGGGGTTGTTCAATATATACATCTTCTTTAATCACCCATTTTATGAAGGCACACTTAACACCCATGTGATATAACTTGAATTGTTTAAATCAAGAAAAGGCTAATAACACTCTTATGGATTCTAATCTAGCTATAGGGCAAAGGGTCTCTTTAAAGTCAAGTTGTTTGATTAGATTAAACCCCTTAGCTACAAATCTAGCCTTATCTCTAACCACCATGCTAGTCATTCATTTTATTCTTCAAAAACCATTTAGTTCTTGCAATAATATGGACTTTAGGTCTACTAAAAATTTCGTAAACTTCATTCCCAAAAACTTGTTTTAATTCTTCTTTCATGGATAAGATCTACAATTCATCAGATAAAGCTAGATCTATGTTTGAAGGTTTTATCATAAAGATAAAACCAAAGTGGCTAACCTCCTTTC
The DNA here is from genome assembly GCF_001605985.2 of Dendrobium catenatum. Lineage (NCBI taxonomy): Eukaryota > Viridiplantae > Streptophyta > Magnoliopsida > Asparagales > Orchidaceae > Dendrobium > Dendrobium catenatum. The sequence continues at coordinate 14,413,936 of NW_021318595.1, read as the reverse complement.
TCATTCCATGCTTAATTATTATTCCTACTTATGGATATCCATGGATTAGCTCCTTAGAATGACTATATGAATATTTCTAAACTCTACCCAATGGTTCCTAAGGCCCACTATATTTTCTTGGTCAATAGATTCTACTCATTGGGTAACTATAAACCCTTTTTCTTCTAATATATGCTCAATAGATTTATTAAATTCTTCAAATACACATGGGTGGTCTCCTGTACCACTAAAATCCTATTATTGAAAACTCTATAGGATATAGCTAAGTTTAAATATTCTAGAAAAACTCCTTCCTCAGATTTAGGATCAAATTTTCTTAATGGAGATTTCCTATTCTTTAAAATGAATAGCTTATATTTAAATACATGAAGGAGAGAGATTATGTGTCCTTCCTTTAAGTAAATCATAGGGTTTCTTATTGAGTTTGAATCTAATATTAACCATATTGATAATATAGCAAGTAGTATTCACTTCTTCAGCCTATAAATAATTAGGAATTAAATACTCAACTAGTATGACTCTTATAGCTTTTAACCAAATTGTATTATTCTTTTCAACTACCCAAATCAATTGACAGGTTCTAGGAGCTAAAACATTATGTTATATACCTAGTTCCTTTCAAATACTACATGGGTGGCCTCATCTACCACTAATATCTTATTACTGAAAACTCTATAGGATATACCTACAGTTGAATATTCAAGAAAAACTCCTTCATATTTAGGATCAAATTTTCTTAATGGAGATTTTCTATTCTTTAAAATAAATAACTTAAATTTAAATACAGGAAGGCGAGAGAGATTAGGAGTCCTTCCTTTAAATAACTCATAGGGTTTCTTATTGAGTTTTGATATAATATTAACCCTATTGAGAATATAGCAAGTAGTATTCACTGCTTCATCTTAGAAATAGTTAAGAAGTAAATACTCAACTAGTTTGGCTCTTATAGCTTTTATCCAAATTCTATTATTCTTTTCTACTACCCAAATCAATTGATGGGTTCTAGGAGCTAAAACATTATGTTCTATACCTAGTTCCTTACAAAATGATTCAAACTTATTATTTTCAAATTCTCCACCATAATCACTATGGCTAGCTAGGATTTCACATCCTAATTTTTTCTTAACCCATGTAGAGAATGTCCTAAGTTACTCAAATAATTCATTTTTATGTTCTAGAAATCTAATTCAAGTAAATCTTTAGTAATCATCAATAACGTATCCATATATTTTTCCCCCTAAGCTGATAGTATTAATAGGTCCAAACAGATCCATATATAGGATTTCTAAGGGTCTATGGGTGGTGATGTCCTTAATTGAGTGAAAGGAAGTTTTGATTTTCTTTCTTATTTAATAGGAATTACATAGGTGGTCCTTAGAGAAATTTAATTTGGGTATGCCTCTATCCACATCATTTTGGGTAATCTTTCTAAAAGTTTTCATGCTTGCATGGTATTGTCTCTTATGCCATAGTTAGAATTCATCAGTAATTTTTTTCAAGCAAAGAGAGTAAATTCATTACCATTCAAATCAAGCTCGTAAACATGATTAATTATCTTTCCTTCTAAAATATTATTTCCATTTAAACTAATCACACTATTAGTAGATAAAAATTTAATTTGAAAGTCTTTGTCACATAATTAAATTAAGTTAAGCAATTTATCTTTCAAGCCATCTACTAGTAAGATATTTTCAATAATAAAATTAATCGTACATGTACCTTACAAAAATTTCCTATTGGTTTTCTCTCCAAGTGTAACCTTGACTCCAACCCTGGCCTCCAATATGATGAATTGCTTCATGTCTCTAATCATATGTCTTGAGCATCTATTATTCAGGTACCACATACTCTCACTAGGCATTTTGTGACTGTTTTAAATTTGGTTTCAGGAATATAATTTTTAGTATAACAAGCACTTCTATTTCTTTATGAGTGCCTTGCCTACTAACATTTCAGGTCCATAAGATCAAATTACAAATTGAACCAGCTCAAGATTGGGTAGATTAGGACTGAGTTAGTTTATAATATCTGACAAGTGTCTTTTACCTTTTCTTGAGTCCATTGTAATAATGTGGGTCATGATGCTAAGTAACCTTGCCCACACACACTTGGGGGAAATTTTATGACTATTTTAGAGTTTTCTATTTTCAATCACATCGTCCAGGTTAATCCATAAATCGGCCTGGATGATCAGTTAAAAATAGAAACCCTAATTAGCGTATCCTGGTTAAGGCAATCATAATTAAGAGAATTGTCCTGGACGATATTATCATCGGCTAGGATGATAAGCTCAAATAAAAAAGAATTAACCGCCATATCTATTTTGGTATCTTTTATTTTTAGATAATGTCTAGGACATCACCCTGGATGATGCAGTACAATTATGCCTAAATTAATCTAGTAATTAAGGAAAGTAATTACGGTTTGATTGGTCAATTATATTGGCCTGGATAATCATAGGATTGTCTGGGATAATCAGTTCACAAAACTTAGTTATTCCTGGACGATCAAACATCAGCCTGGTTCTATTCAGGGCGATGCTCTGGATGATATATGCTGAATTGAACTAATCATCTGAGATGATCTATAGATTGGCCTGGACGATCAAGTTATTTTTACAACATCTAAATATCCATTCAGGGCGATGTTCTATATGATATTCATCATTTTGTACTAATAGGCCCGGATGATCATGAGATCATCCTAGACGATCTAATTATTTTTCCATCATCAAGACATTATCCAAGGAAATTGTTTGAATGATATTCATCAAGTTGAACTAATTGTACATGATGATAGTATTCATCCTGGATAATATTTGATGATTTGTTGCTAATTAGGGCTAATTTAGAGCTGTTGTTTAAAATGATCTCTTGTTTTCTCAAGAAAAAATCTTTTGATGCTATCCTAATCTGATAGAGCAACGAGGAGAGGGAGAACAAGGGAGAGAGAGAGAGAGTATCTTGTGAGGGGGAGTTTATAAGGGGATTCACAAAGGTTGCTCCAAGCAAGGATCTACGTCATGTTCTCCATTCGTCATTCATAGTTCCTTAGGGTTTCTAGAGAGGTCTACTTCAATAACTTATTGAGGTTCTCTACCTACTTCAGGAGGAAGCAAAAGGAGTTGGGTTCTCTTCCTACTTTAGGAGGAAGCAAAAGGAGTTGGGTTCTACCTACGTCGGGAGGAAGCTAAAGGAGTTGGGTTCTTTGCCTCACCGAGATTGGTGGAAAGGAGTTTATGTACAGGCATCTCTGCCTTGCTATGAGAGCAAAAGGAGAGATATTAAGTTTAATACAATATTCGGAGGGTACCTTCAGGGAGTGGACGTAGGTCAGGCTGACCGAAGAACTATAAAATCTAGTGTGTTGTTTCTTATTATTGCTTTCATAATTAATTTTCGCACTTAGTTTCTTTTGTGGTGAATCTTGGTTTGATTATGATTGTGTTTTTGTTTGAAGAATTTTTTAAATACTAATTCTCTCTCCCCCCCTCTTGGTTAGCTTCAGGACTAGTTAATAATGGCTTAACATCCCTGATTAACTTTTAAGTGGTATCAAAGCGGATTCATAAAATTTAATTTTTGAAAACTTTTAAATTTTGATCAATGGTTAACTTTGGTAATCATAATACCGTGAAAAGTTATTCTATTACCCCACCACCTTTATTTGATAATATTCCTTTTGATTTTTAAAAAACTCCCATGTCTATATTTTTACAATCAATTAACTATCGCATGTGGATGCTTGTTAAAGATGGTTATTCACCTCCAACTCATAAAACTAATGACATTAATATTGTACTTCCTTTCACTGAATGGACTCTTGATGATAATGATTTAGCTCAATTGAATGCAAAATGCTTGAACTATTTTCTTGTGCTTTGAAATCAGAAGATTATATGCATGTTTCAACTTGTGCTACTAGTAAAAAAAATTAGGATAGATTGTGTATTACTTATGAAGGAACCAATGAAGTTAAATAATCTAGGTTGAATATTTTATTGCATGACTATAAACTTTTTTGCATGAAACATACTGAATTGATTTTTGACATGTATATTAGGCTTACTCAAATTATCACCTCATTGTATACCTTATGAAGAGAGCTAATTAACTATGAAAGAGTGAATAAAATTTTGAGAAACTTGCCTTCTTCCTTTGATGCTAAGATCACTACAATTATTGAATCCAAGGATTTGAATACTTATTCTATTGATAACTTACTTGGATCATGAATTACTTACGAGCAAGGAGTGAACCAAAGATAACTTGATACATATGAGTTAAAGAGAGAAAAATGTGGCGCTAAAGGCCAAAAACATGGACACTGATTCTTCTAGGTCTGGAAGAGATGATGTTGCCTTCATCACGAGGCAATTCAAAATCTTTCTAAGGAAGAATCACAAGCAACATTAGAAGTGGGGAAAAGGTAAGGATAACAAAAATTATGAAATTTTTCTGATGTTATTTATTTTGAATGCAGGATGCCTAGACATGTCAAAGATGATTGTCCTACACTTAAGGATCACCCAATCAAGGAAAAGGATGAGGAGAAACCAAAGTTCATAAAAGATAAGGACAAGAAGCAATTACAAAAGGTTTTCTAGGCATATTCTACATCTAACTCATCTAAGACTAAAGCTGAAGAGGAGACAATAAACTTGTGCTTGATGGTCGGTGATCATCTTGGTCAGTCTCAATAAGAAGGGATATGTAAACCAACCTATGATCAATTACTTGAAATTTGTGAGAACATTCATGCATCATATAGGAAACTTAAGAAATCTCATGCTATTTTGAAATTGGAGTTTTAAATTGGTAAAAAGAGCATGAAATTATATATTAAAAGATACTCCCAAATTGATAGTAATCATATGTCATTACTTAATGAATTTGATGAATTGAATAAAAAGAATTCTAAGTTTGTTTTTTAGCATGATTCATTGAAAGCATCATACACCTCACTTGAATCTAATTTTAAAACTTATATTGATGAATTTGAGCATAGGGAGCACTATTTAAATGTTGATAATGCTATTTTAGAAAGTGCTAACTTAAGGTTTAAAGCTTAATTAAAAGCACTTGAGAAATACATCCACACTTGATCCAAAGCCAAAACCTAAGAAGAGGCATTATAACACAAACATATTAGTAAATCCTTTTCCTAGTGTTATATGTTTTTCATGTGGCATGCTAGGGCACATTTCACACACTTTCACTATTCACCATAGTATACATTGGATATGGAGACTAAAATTGCATGATTTATAGCATAACATATATGCATTGCATTCCTCTTTTCATAAGAAGGGACCTAAACTTGTTTGAGATCCTAAATCTAACATTTGATGATTTTATTGGCTTGAGAGCATGTGGTACATGGACAATGGATGCTAATGACACATGATTAGAGATGCCGATCAATTCATTATGTTGGAAGCCATGGCTGGAAGCAAGGTCACTCTTGGAGATAACACCACCAGGAAAGTAGTAGGCATAGGTATAATCAAAACCTCCAAGAACCTTTTGATTGAAAATATTTTGCTTGTAGATGGACTGAAATACAACTTACTAAGCATCAGTCAGCTATGCGATAAGAGCTTCATCATAAAATTTTTGACAAATACATGCATTATTAGATTGAATAACAATAATATTATATAGGGAAAGTAGATTAACAATATTTACAAGCATGATTTAAGTAATATTGAATGCTGTTTCATTTTATTTAAAAACTATTGCTGATGATTCTTGGTTATGGCACAGGAGGTTATGTCATGCCAGTATGAAAACCCTTAGGAGAGTGACCCAAAAGGACCTAGTTAGAGGTGTCCCCAAGCTTAAGTTTTTCAAAGACCACCTGTGTGATTCCTGCCAACTAGGGAAGCAAGTCCATTCATCTTTCCTTTCCATTAAGGACATTAGTACCTCTAGACCTTTAGAAGTCCTTCACATAGATTTATTTGAACCCATTAGCACTGCCAGCTTAGAGGGAAAAGTCTATGAATCTATGATTGTTGATGACTACTCTAGGTTCACTTGGATCAAGTTTTTGTCACATAAGAGTGCATCTTTTGATGAGTTTAGATCCTTCTCCACTTGGATTTAAAAAAAGTTAGGTTATGAGATCTTGACCATCCATAATGACCATGAGGGAGAGTTTAAAAATGATATATATGGAGACTTTTGTGAAGATAAGGGGATTAGCCATAAGTTCTCAGCTCCTAGGATCCCTCAGCAGAATGGGGTAGCTAAAAGAAAGAACAGGACCTTAGTAGAAGTCACTAGAGCAATGCTTGCTGAGTATTCACTTCCAAAATACTTTTGGGTTGAAGCAATAAACGCATCTTATTATGTGTTGAATATGGTCAATATTAGAGCCAAATTTGATAAGACACCCTATGAGATCCTTAAGGGTAGGCACCCAACCTTTCCCACCACCATGTCTTTGGTTGTAAGGTTTTCATTCTTAATAATAGAAAGTCACACTTAGGAAAATTTGACCCAAAATCTAATGAAGGAGTTTTCTTAAGATATTCAAGTGTGGGGTAATCCTTTAGGGTGTTTAATAAGAGGACATTGGTGGTGGAGGAGAATATTCATGTGGTGTTTGATGAATCTAATCCTAATAAGGCCAGAGTTGTGGATGAAGATGATGTTAGAGAGATTACTCAAGGAGTTGAAAATTTGGATAAGAATGTAGAGCCCCAAAACATTGAAGGAGTTGGTGAGATTACCCAAGGAATAAAAAATGCAATCTGGAGGAAAGGGAAGAACCTACACACACCTTGCCTAGGGATTAGAGATATTCTTTGAGTAATCCTAAAGAATTGATCTTAGGAGACCCTTCTAAAGGTGTTAGAACGAGGCATGGACTTAGAAAGGAAGTGAACCATTCTGCCTTTATCTTAATGATTGAACCTTCTAATATCTATCAAGCCTTATCTGATGAGTTTCTTATCTTAGCTATGGAAGAGGAATTAAACCAAATTGTTAGAAATGCTGTTTGAGAGCTTGTAGAAAGACCAAAGGGACAAAATGTAATTGGAACCAAATGGGTCTTTAAGAATAAGATGAATAATTCTGGTGTAGTAATTAGAAATAAGGCGAGATTAGTGGCTATAGGGTACAACCAAATAGAAGGGATTGATTTTAAGGAAACCTTTACCCCTGTAGCTAGATTGGAATCCATTAGTGTTCTACTAGCCTTTACCTATTATAAGGGATTTAAGATTTACCAAATGGATATTAAGATTGTCTTTTTAAATAGGGTAATAAAAGAGGATGTGTATGTAGAACAACCCCCAGATTTTGAGACTTCCTAATTTCCAAATCATATTTTCAAATTAAAAAAAAGGCTTTATATAGATTAAAACAGGCACCAAGAGCTTGGTTTTAAAGGCTTAGCACATTTTTACTAAATAGGGAGTTTGTTTAGGAGAGTGCAGACACCACCCTTTTTTTAAGGAAAGTATGAGATGAGCTACTCATTATTCAGATCTATGTTGATGATATACTTTTTTGATCTTCTAATAAAAGCTATGTGATGATTTTTCTAAAATAATTAGTAAAAATTTTGAGATGAGTATGATGGGAGAGTTATCCTACTTTTTAGGGTTTAGCGTAAGATAATTGGATAATGGGACCTTTCTAAATCAATCAAAGTATATAAAGAATATCTTAAAGAAATATGAATTGGATAAAGCCATGCCAATAAATACTCCCACGATCTCCAATGTTCAGTTTGATAAGGACTCAAATGGAATATTTATTGATCAAAAGAAGTACTGAGGAATGATTAGATCTTTACTTTACCTGACTGCTAGCTAACTTGATATAATGTTTAGTGTTTGTCTATGTGCTAGATTTCAAGCTGATCCTAAGGAATCCCACCTGACTATAGTTAAGAAAATTCTTAGATATCTTTTGGTGACCCAAAATATAGGAATCTAGTATCCTAGGCACAACACTTCTTTTGAGATTATTGGATATTCTGATTTTGATTTAATAGGATGTAGGGTGGATAGAATGAGTACTTTTAGGACTTGCCAATTTATAGGATAATTTTTAGTCTCCTGGTCAAATAGAAAACAAAACTCTGTTGCACTTTCCACTCCTGAAGTTGAGTACATTACCTTAGGGAGTTGTGTGACCCAAGTCCTTTAGTTGAAGCAACAAATTCTGGATTTAGGATTACCTATAGGCATAATTTCAATCCTTTGTGACAACACTAGTGCCATCTACATCTCAAAAAATCCTATCCAACATTCAATGACCAAACACATTTACATAAGGCATCACTTTATTAGAGACCATGTGAGTAAAGGAGACATTGAGTTCAACATATAACAACTGAGTATCAATTGGCTGACATCTTTACTAAAGCACTGCCTTTTAACACTTTCAGCATCTTAAGGACCAGATTGGGTGTGATTGACATAAATGCATGAACTTGATGTTTACATTGAATTCTAAAATTTATATTTTGTTGCTTGTTGTTATTTTTCTACTCATTTATTAATTTTAGATTTTTTTTACTTGCGATTATTTTTTGTGTTTTATTTACATTATTTTAGTTTGTCTTCTTTTTTTTCTTTGTAATCACTTTTGAAATGATATTTTATGTCTTATTTTTGTTTTTGAAAATTTGTAGTCAGTGTTTTTACATCTCTAAATCAGCTAAAGAGAGAAACATTGTTTATTGTTTCCCTTCCTCTAACCTCTTTTAGTGGTGTAATTTTCTTTTCTAAATAAAAGCCTATCTCAAATTAACAACTGGTCTTTGTGATTGAGATCATTTCTATCTTGCTATAGTAATCTATCTTATATTTATAATGTTCAAAGTCTTTATATTCTTTCAAATTTTTCCATAAGATTATCATTGCATTTATCATATGATTATTGATTTTATTTTGTGGTTTATTTATCTTTATATTAGAGAGTGTGTTTTTCATTTCTATAATCAAGAAGATATGCTCACAACTAAGAGTATTTAAGTGTTTTGAAAAGGGATCTAGCTTAAAAAAAAGGCCAATGATGCCAAATCAAAAGATGCGCAATGATGCCAAATTGAGAAAGATACATAAAGTGTATCAAAAATCAAAAGATGCACAAAGTTTGCCATTCTTTTAACAAGAGGCATAAAATGAGCCCACCAAAAGCAAGCTTTCTTCTCTTTCAAACCTTTAAATCTTAAAAAAATTCATGTGTCACTTGATATTTTCAAAGGCTTGATTTTAAATTTTTCGATTGTGACAAATTACTTTGGTATATTATTCTATAAGATATTTTTCTAAAACCAAATTTTGAATGGATCTCTTTTTATTATCCAATTGGTTTTTCTGAGTTAGGTCTTTTGTTTTCAAAAGATAATTTTGCCCTAAGGGAAGTTCGAGCAAGGGATAACAAGGTCGACTATTCAATCATTTTTCAAATTTTGATGATGTTAACTCATTGTTCTTACAAATTTTTAATTCAATCACATGGAGAATTTATCATATTCATGCTTTGAATAAAAAAAACTTTGCTTTCATTCTTCTTTTTCGTCTTCTATTCTACTTTTTATTTTCTTATTTTGCCTCCTCTTTTTGTGATGTCAAAATGGGAGTAGTGCTTGAAGTTGTTTTGTTGTACTATTTTACTTTTATTCGTGTTTTATTTATTTTTGATTGTTTGCCATCATAAAAAAGGGGGAGATTATTGTAAATTTTGTTTCAAAAATATAATTTTGATGATAACAAACACTTTTATTTCTCTACGACTATCTTGCCTACTAATATTTCAAGTCCACAAGATTAAACTGCAAAATAAACTAGCTCAAGATTGGGTAGATTAGGACTGAGTTAGTTTGTAATGTACAATAAGTGTCTTTTACCTTTTCTTGAGTCCATTGTAATAATATGGGCCCTCATGCTAAGTAACCTTGCACACACACACTTAGGGGAAATTTTCTGATTATTTTAGAGTATTCTATTTTTGATCACATCATCCGGGATGATCCATAAATCAGCTTGGATGATTAGTTAAAAACAAAAACCCTAATTACGCCATCCTGGTTAAGGCTGCTATAATTAAGAGAATCATCATGGATGATATTATCATCGGTCAGGATGACAGGCTAAAATTAGAAAGAATCAGCTACCAGATCTATTTAGGTATCTTTTATTTTTGGACATCATCCAGGATATCATCCTGGATGAAGCAATATAATTATGCCTATATTAATTTGGTAATTAAGGAAAGTAATTAAGTTTTGATTGCTTGATCATATCAGCCTGGACGGATCAGTTCAAAAACCTTAATTCTTCCTAGATGATCAAATATTAGCATGGTTCTATTTAGGGTGATACTCTAGACGACATATACTAAATTGAACTAATTATTCGGGATGATTTGTAGATATGCCTGGATGATCAAGTTATTTTTACATCGTCTAGACATCCATTCAGGGCGATGTTCTGGACAATATTCATCATTTTGTATAAATCGGCCCAGACGATTGTGAGATCATCCTGGACAATCTAGTTATTTTTCCATCATCCTGACATCAATCCAGGGCGATTGTCTAGATGGTATTCATCAAGTTGAACTAATCGTATAGGATACTAGTATTATCATCTTGGATGATATTTGATAATTAGTTGCTAATAAGGGCTAATTTGGAGCCCTTGTTTAAAAAGATCTCTTATTTTCTCAAGAAAAAATCTTTTGTTGTTGTACTGATCTGAGAAAGCCAATAGAAGAGAGAGAGAAAGGGAGAGAGAGAGAGAGAGGATCTAATCAGGGGGGTTTGTTAGGGGATTCCCAAAGGTTGTTCCAAGTAAGGATCTACATCGTCTTCTTCGGTCATCGTCCTTAGTTCCTTGGGGGTTTTAGAGAGGTCTACTTCAGTAACTAATCAAGGTTCTCTGCCTTCTTCACGAGGAAGAAAAAGGAGTTGGGTTCTCTATTTTCCTTGGGATGAAATAAAAAGAGTTGGGTTCTCTGCCTCACCACTCATCGGAGGGTGCCTCTGAGGAGTGGACATAGGTCAGGTTGACTGAACCACTATAAGATCTGGTGTGTTCTTTTTTATTATTTCTTCTACATTTAATTTTTGCACTTAATTTCTTTTGTGGTGAATCTTGGTTTTTTTGTGATTGTATTTTTGTTTGAATTTTTTTTAAAAATACAAATTCACCCCCCTCTTGGTTAGCCTCAGGACTAGTTCATAATGGCTTAACATCCTTGATGAACTTTTAGTGAAAGCACTCTTACAAGGTCAATAAAACATTAGATTTGCGAATCGAAGGGAGTTTTGGTTCCACCTTATGCTTTGATGAATGAATTGCTTATATGTTATATTATGAAGCAAGGGATTTAGGTCTCTACCCTAGATGTGTCTTATAGAGTTTTGTGCGAGTGGGGGCTCTATGACCAATCATGCCATAAGAATGACACCTAACCACAAGGAATGAATTTACTAATTTATGATGGGGGTTGTGCCTCTTCCTAGTGGTATAATATGCATACAGTGATGTGGGGATATACCATTATATCAGTGTAGGAGGTGTTCTATTTTTTGCACTGCTTTAATTTTTTATTTTAAAAATTTATTTGCTCTTTCAAGATTTTCCACCTCCAGTTTAATGTATACTCATTATAATATAATTTAGATGCACATATTTCTAATTATTTATGTGAGTTCTCTATCTAAAGATGCTTTCACTTCAAGGATTCATATGCATTGTTTTCATTATTATCCTTCTTATTTAATGCATCAAACTCATCAAGCAAAGTCATGTGAAAACTATCCAAATTGGAATGCTAAACTATCAAAAAATTATTCCCTTTTTGTAAAATAGTAAAAGAAAATTTTAGGCTACTATACATATTTTTAAGCTGTTTGTAAGAATCATCTATTTTCTCATATATAACAAATAATTCATCATAAGACTGCTAACATACCTCATCTTGATATGATTGATCAAGATTATCATTAGTCATGAGACATAGAATTGTTACCTCCTCCTATGCTTCCTCTTTAGATGATATTGAGGCAGGTCAGCCTAAAAGGCTTTCTATGTTCATTTCTTCCCCTTTTTAAACACTCCCTTCTATTCACATATGTCCTTAATTGGGTGAGTCCTTAAGTTGGGTAATTTAGTTCATAGGTGTCCCAATTTCTTATATTCAAAATAAATTGTATCACATGACACTTTAAAATTTTTTAATTCTTACCTTAGCTCCATTATTGTTAATGACACTTTTTCTTTCTTTTTAAGAAATTCTTAAACTGACGGGTCATTAGTACAATGTCATCATCCTCCTCAGCTACGGAGCTATCACTATCTAAGTCATTAGCATTTAAGGCTATAGTCTTCTCCTTTTTCTTGTCACCTAACTCAGTAGTCTTTGACTCATGCCTTGCTTGTAGGCAATAAGTGGGCCAAGCAAGTTATCAATTAAATACATGTTTACTTCTTTTAATTCAAAATTTATAGTGACCTTAGCGTCATAAGTACTAGGAAGACAATATAAAATCCCTTTAACATTTTTAGCATTCAAAAGTTTTATAGCTAATGCATGCAGGGATGTACTATCTGTGTGAACTTGCTATACATTTCAGATATAGTCTAGCAAGATTTCATTCAAGATAGTTCATAGTTTTGCAGTAGATTGTTCAACTTAGACTTTTTGACTGCAATAATTCCCTCATATATGATGCATAATATATCACATACTTCCTTTCCTATAATATATATAAACACTCATATATAATCTTTAAATTTTAGTACAGGAAGGACACTAGATGAACTAGACTTGGAGATGGAGTTATAACAGAAACACCATTTACTAACTGGATTGTAAAGGAAAAAGACTTAGCTCAATTAAATGTTAAATATTTAAATAGTTTTTTTTTGTGCGCTTAAGTCTAAAGACTAAATTCGGGTCTCAACTTCTAGAACTAGAAAAGAGATATGGTATAGGCTTTGCATTACATATAAAGGAACTAATATGGTGAAACAATCTAGATTGAACATACTACTACACAATTATAAACTATTTCACTTGAAACAGAATGAATCTATCACTAACATGTATACTCATTTCACACAAATTATCACCTCATTGCATGCTTTAGTTAGGGAATTAATGAATGCTAAAAAAGTAAATAAAATTCTTCGTTGTTTGCCTACTACTTATGATGCAAAGATAACTTCTATATCATAATAAAAGGACTTAAATATTTATTCTATTAACAATCTTCTTGGATCACTAATTGCTTAAGAGTAAGGTGTGACTCAAAGATATATTGATGCTGGTGAGAAGCGGAAGGAGAAAAATATTATGTTGAAAATGGATGACTTTGAGAGTGATCAGTCTTATCCTGAGGAACAAGATGATATTGCCTTAATGATAAGGCAATTCAGAAGTTTTCTAAAAATGGAGCAAAGGAGACACCAGTAGTGGAATAAGGGTAAGTTCCACAAAAATGCTAAGGCTTCTAATGATGTAATTTGTTATGAATGCAGAAAGCCTGGACACATTAAATCTGAATGCCTGAATCTTAAAGCCAATACTAGCAAGGTGAATGTCGAGGAGAAAAGTAATGTATGGAAGGGAAAGAAGAGATTACAGAGAGCATTTTGAGCAGATTTAGCTTCAGATTCCTTTGAAATAGAAGCAGAGGAGGAGGTCACCAATTTGTGTTTAATGGCTGACAAGCTTGATCAGTCAGATCAAGAAGAGATATATAACTTAACCTATGAAGAGTTATTTGATATTTCTAAGAAAATTCATATTTCCTATAAGAAACTCAAAAAGATGCTTGTTAGGTTGAACATAGAATTTTTAGAATTATAAAAAGAGCATGAAATCCTTAGGAATAATCATGCACTAATTGATAGTAACCACATGAATTTTTTGGATGAGTTTGATGAGTTGAAAAAATAGTATGAACTATTAAAATCATCGAATACTAAACTTGAAAATGATTTTAAAACATTTATGAATGAATCTGATAGTAGAGAGCAATATTTGAAAGTTGATAATGCTATTTTAGAAAGTACTATGTCATTTTTTAAAGGGATGAAAGCACATAAGGAAAATAGGATACCACCCACACCTTAATAATTTTTCAATCCTGATCAGAAGCCTAAAATGTCAAAACCTAGGAAAAGATAGTTTAATACATGTAAATTGATAAATCCTTTTCTAGGAGTGAAATGTTTTTCTCGTGGTTTAATTGGGCATATCTCACATACTTGTACTATTTATAGTATAAATCATTTAGTGTGGAGACCTAAGATATATAAAAAAAATCATATCAAATATACATCTAGATTGTTTTTACCAAGTGGAGAACCCAAACATATTTAGGTTTCCAAGATTAACATTTGATTATCTTATAGAAACGCCCTCATACAAGACCTCATGAGAGTATTTGGTACCTGAACATAATTCATATCACTGAAAGTCAGGAATGGAGGCAAGGTTATATTGGGAGATGATACCACTATGAAAGTGATAGGCACATGTATGATTGGAAATTTGAACAATTTTTTTATTGAGAAAGTTTTATTAGTAGAAAGCTTAAAGCACAACTTGTTGAGTATTAGTCAGCTATGTGGTAAGGGTTATAGTGTAAATTTTTTCCCACTAACTACATAATAAGCCAAAATGGAATTGATATATTTCATGGAAATAGGTAAATAATGTGTACATGCTTGATTTGAATTATATTAAATCTTCTAATGCCTTTTTTCTCAAAAAAATTACTAATGAATCATGGTTATGACATAGGAGACTTTATCACACAAGCATAAAAAATGTTAGGAAAATTACCCAAAAAGAACTAGTTAGAGGATACCCAAATTAGACTTTACTAAGGATCACATATGGTATGCATGTCAATTAGGAAAACAAGTGAAGCCCTCCTTTCATTCCATTAAATATCTAAGAACTATCATACCGTTGGAAATCATTCACATAGATCTTTTTAGTTCAATTAGCACTAAAAGTCTAAGAGGCAAAGCATTTGGATTTGTAATAGTTGATGATTTTTTAATATTCATTTAGGTTAAATTTTTATTTCATAAGAGTGAATCATTTGAGGAATTTAGAAGTTTTTCTACTTGGATTTAAAGAAAGCTAGGATGCGAGATTTTTTCAATTCAAAGTGATCATGGAGGATAATTTGAAAATGAAAAGTTAGAAGATTTTTGAAAGAGAAAGGAATATATCATAATTTTTCTACACCTAAGACCCCTCAGCAGATAGTGTAGTAGAAAGAAAGACAACATTAATTGAAGTAGCTAGAGCCATATTGGCAGAATGCTCACTTCCTAAATATTTTTGGGGTGAAGCAGTTAGTACAGCTTATTAAGTTCTTAATAGGGTGAATATTAGATCAAAATTAAATAAGATATCCTATGAACTTCTTAAAGGGAGAACACCAATTTTGTTACATTTGCATAGGATGTAAGGTGTTCATTCATAATAATGACAAAACTCCATTAGAAAAATTTTATCCAAAATCCATTGAATGAATTTTTCTTGGATATTCTAGTGTTGGAAAATCTTATAGAGTTTTTAACAGGAGAATTTTGGTAGTTGAGAAGACCATACATGTTGTGTTTGATAAATCAGGCATTTTAGAAGAGCAAAGGTTGGAAGAAGATCATATTTAAAATATCTCCCAAGGAATTATAAAGATAAATTTGGAAGAAGATGTTGAAAGAAAACCCTTTGCCTAGAGAATGGAGATTTTTTAAGAATCACCCTAACGAATTGATTTTAGGTGAATCTAGTGAAGGTGTTAGGACTAGGCATGGACTTAGCAAAGAAGTGAACTATTCTACCTTTATATCCATGATTTAAACCATTAATATAAATCAAGCACTTTCAGATGAATTTTGGATTTTAGTCATGAAATAAGAATTGAATCAATTTATAAGAAATGATATTTGGGAATTGATTGAAAGGCCTAAATATCAAGTGTTGTTGGAACTAAGTGGGTATTAAAAAAAAAAAGAATGTTTTAGGAGTTGTGATTAGAAATTAGATAAGATTGGTGGCTAAGTGGTATAAATAAATAGAAAGGATTAATTTGAAGAAACTTTTACCCCTGTAGCCAGACTTGAAGCAATTAGGGTTTTGTTAGCCTTTACCTATTCTAATGGTTTTAAATTGTATCAAATTGATGTTAAGAGTGCCTTTCTTAATGGGGTGATATAAGAGGATGTTTATGTTGAGCAACCTCTAGATTTTGAAAATTTTAAATTCCCTAATCATGTGTTTAAATTGAAAAGGCATTATATAGACTGAAACATGCACCTAGGGCTTAGTATGAGAGATTAAGCACTTGTCTATTAGAGAGATTATTAGTAAAAGGAAGTGTGGACACCACTTTCTTTTTTAAAAGGATAGAAGATGGCAAAGTCATTGTTCAAATATATTTTGATGATATCTATTTGGACCTATAAATAAAATTTTTTGTGATAATTTTTTAAAAATAATGAGTAGTGAACTTGAGATGAGTTTGATGGGAGATTTGAGTTATTTTCTTAGTTTTAGCATAAAGAAAAATGAGGAAGGAACTTTTCTTATTCAGTTGAAGTATATTGAGGACAATCTTAAGAAATATAAAATGGATAATGCTACACTAGTGACTACACCAATGAGTTCCTCAATGTAGTTAAAGAAAGAACATAAGGAAAAATATATTGATAAATGAAATTTAGAGGATTAATTAGATCATTATTTTACTTAACTGCTAGAAATAAGATATCATATTTAGTATTTGTTTGTGTGTAGGATTTTAATCTTATCCGAAGCAAGCACATTTAATAGTAGTTAAAAGAATTTTGAGATGTCTTTTTAAAACTCAAAATTTAGGGATTTGGTATTCTAAGCACATCTCTTCTTTTGAAAAAGTTGGATATTTTGATTTAGATTTTATAGGATGTAGGGTTGATTGAAAAAGTACATATGGAACTTATCAATTAATCAGAAAGTCTTTAATCTCATGGTTCAGAAGAAAATAGAATTCAGTAGTCCATTCTACTACTGAAGAAAAATACATTGCCTTATATAGTTATGTGACACAAGTTCTTTGGTTAAAATAATAATTGATTGACTTAGGATTTTCTATTGGCATAATGCTAATTTTTTTTAATAATACTAGTGTCATATGCATATCAAAGAATCCTATTCAACATTCTAGAACCAAGCATATAAACATAAGACATCACTTCATTAGAGATCATGTAGCTTAGAGAGAAATTAAATTGTGTCACATTGCTACGGAGAATCAACTTATAGACATTTTTAAAAAACCATGGGATTTTCACACATTTAGCACTTTAAGGACCACATTAGGTGTGATTGATCTTAATACTTAAATTGAAATTCTGCAAACTCAATTTGTTGTGTAATCATGTGTTATTTATTTTTCTTAGGTTATTTATAAGAGTTTGTATGTTTGTGTGTTTTGCTTTATATATTTTTGTTTATTTTTCTTTTAGTATTTTATCGTTGGCCTTATTTTTCAATGTTTTGCATGTCATTGGATTTAAGGTGATTGGATTTGAAAACATTTTAAGTTTATCATATCTTGTTTTGTAAATGTTCTTTTAATACCGCATGAGATTTTTTGTACTGTATAAATTCTGTAGCATGTACATGATAGGTTTCTAAGTTGAGCACATGAAACTTAGTTTTTCATAGAATTTTGTACTATATGATGACACCATTATACTATATGATACTATAGGAAAATATGCCATTACCGAAAAATGGAATCCATTGGTAACAAATGAATTATGCCGGAAATGTTATCTTTTTGATGCATTTCTGACCTAAAATGGTCCAATGTTCACACGTCAGAAATAAAATACCAACTTAAATTTTTTGTCAGAACTAGTTCTGGCAATTCTTTTGACACAACTTCAGCAAAATAAAGAAGTCCATTTAATGTTAGTTTGTTGCTTTATTCCAGCATAACATGTGTTGGTATTTTTAATAGATAGTAGACGCCGGTATTATCGATGCATCTTACGCTGGGGAATAAAAGATGCTCTATTACTAATGAACCTTACTATCGCAAGCTCTTATGATATTACAAGAATATTTTGTCATTGGGGAAGCTCATTGTAATGTATTATTAGCGAACGTTACCGTCGCATAAGCCGACGGTGTTACCGGTGCACATGGTCACTGGAAAAGCTCTTTGCAACGTATTACCAGCACTATTGTTTTGTGAATTATCTGTCAGAAACCTGTAGCATAAATAAAAAAATAACATTTCACCTTTTAAAAATTTATTTCTATAATTATACATGCATAGAAAATAATACAATAATAACATATATAGCCACTTCAATTCAATAACATCATAAATTACATTATCAAACATAAATATTTAAAGCATAACATAAATGAGATGAGTAATCTCAACAAACATAATATACTAATATATATATATATATAGGTTTATATATATATATATATATATATTTATTTATTTAAAAACATCTAAGGTGACTGATCTATCTAATCTTATCTTCTACTAGTGCTACTCAAACCTTTTCATGTATATGATCATTTCAAATCATGTCACTAAGAGTAATGTCACTCATCTACCTAAGCATCATCATCTCTGGAACACTTAACTTAATATTATGCTTCTCTTTTTATGTCCAACATTCTACATCATAAAGCATTATAGGTCTAACAACCATCATATGGAATTTCCCCTTAAGTTTGAGGGGGGCTTTTATATCACACAAGAAGCCCAACGAATTCCTCTACTTCAACCATCCAACTTGAATTCTACTAATAATATCCCCATCTTGTTCTCTATAACTCTTAATAAAGTGAATTTTTTATTAATGACTTGATCATAAAAAATAACAATTCCATCACTAAAGCAGCTCGCAAACTTGTGCGGAGGGAGACCAATTTTGGGGCATCGGGACTTGAGCTGGGAGAAGGGCAAAATCATGGCACCAACATAGCTCTCAAACGCACAGCAGTTTCTAGAGAATGAAATGAGAGAAAGCTTTTATGGGAGGCTAAAATAGGGCTTTAGCCGATGCAATTTCTGGTGTATTATCCAACGGTTAAAGAACCGGCAGCACAGGCACTAGAAATAGTTCATCGAGTTTAAATAAGTCGGTGCAGGATACATTATTACGTCCATCGGTAGTTACCCACAGATTCTAAATTGGATATAGTTTATTGTGTTTACGTAAGCTAGCAAATGATGCACCGGTTAGTCCGCTAGTTGTTACCGACAGAGAATGCACCAGACATCTATGAAATGTTGATGAAATATGTGCCGGTAACTTTACGTTGGTTATTCTGCCAGATAATGCACTATTAAATTACTAGCAAAATATCCGCCAGTAATAGTGTCAGTATTACAGATGTAAAAATGTCTACTAGTACGTTTGATGATAATGACATATTTTCTTGTAGTGTGATATGTATTATTTTGACTGTATGAGTGGGTATGGTTTTCTAGTTAATGTCATTTATTGATTAAAGATCATACGTATGAATTCAAGTTTTGTATGTACGATCCTATTGTCAACTTCTATGGGGGAAGAACCTAATCACCATTAAATTATCTTTAATATTTTGATTATCTCAGACGAACACATATTCATCTGTATGATCATATGGTTAAAAAGTATGTACTAAAGGAAGCCTAAGACATGATATTTTATAAAAAGCAATTTCATTTTTGGCCATATATGTTTATTTGTACAAAATTATTTTCGTCCCATACCATTTTTAAACCGTACGTATGATCTAAATTTCATATTATATGATAAGTCATTTTTCTTTAAATATAAGGGTCTTTGGATACATTTTTCATCACTTCTCATCTGTTCCAAACCTTCTAGAGCCCACATCTTAGGAATAGCAAGTGGTAATAAATGATCTCGCATATCTAAGGGACCTTTCTCTAGATCTGTTAGGGATGAAAATTTTTTGTCCAAAGAGAATGAAGATGCTTTCTTTTGGTATTCTGTAGCAAAAATTACCCCTTCTTGACTCCTCATTCAGAGTGATATTCATTTCTCTAGCATACCGCTATTCGCCTCAACCTAGTTGTCGTCTATGCTGACTCTCATCTATGCCTACCATAAAGAGGCATTCCTAACTTTTTCGGCTAACTTAAAGGTAAACCAAGAACATAATAGGATTACCTCTTATGTTTTCAAGCTACGGGTAGAAATCACTAAAAAAGACTTAGGCAACTTCCTTCACCTAAGACCCAAGGGATTAGAGCACACACCCTAACCTTTAGAGCTAACTTTGATTGGTCAAAAATAACTCAAACTCTTAGGGGTGTTGCCCAAGTGAGTCTTTTATCTCATGTTTACACTCTCAATCAAAATGCCCAGATTATCCAGCACATTTTGAGAACCTCAGTTATTCTAAAGGCTAGTGATCGCATAAATATAACTCCTCTTTTGTCTACTGTCACTTAGTTGATAATGACTGAAAAACCTTTTGATGAAGCCCAACTTATCATGGATTATATTTACAATCTTTTTGAGATTGGACTTCCTTATCATAAGAGAAAGAAAAATATGGCTTTAGTACATCTAGTTTCATATATCTTATAAAATAAGAACAATCTTATCCATCCTGATCCTCCCACTGAACTCTCTATTTACTTTACTGATGCCTCTTTTTGAGCACTCTTTAGGTGGGGTCAAAATTTTGAGAGTGATTGTTCAAAGGAAGGAGGAGCTCCTTCTCCAGCACCTGTACCAACACCTAGACATGACCATAATTTCTACCAAGAAATGGTCTAGCTCTTTGATAGAATGGAAACTCATTTTGATCAACGCTTTCATCAATTAAAAATCACCTGAATCAGCGGGATGCTAGATATAACGAAGATATGGCTTGGATCTGAGAGAAAATTGACTCAGTTAACACCAATGTAGCTATGATAAATAGTTACTTTTTAAGTGTTCATCTGACCACCTCCTCCAGATCAAGGCCCCTCTGATTACTAGATGTACTTCTATGTTGTTGTTGTTGCATATGAGTATTTGTGTTTATTGTTGAGAGGTATTTCCTATGATTTTAGTAGTTTTTTATATTAGTTATTGATGTGTTGTTTCTGTGTTTCTAAGATTATGTTATGTGTGATAATGTTAAATGAAAAAATGTGGGTATGTATTTTGAATGATCAATGAAATGATGAAATGTGAGTATTAGTGATTGATGTGTTCTTCTAGAAGTCCAATTGATCCCAATTTTTCCAAAGAAGTGGATGAAGAGGTATATCATTACTTTAAGGCTACAAGGATCACCTATCTAAGATCATAAATCAAGAAGTTCTAAACTTCTAAGTACTAAGTCTTTTTGCTCACACCTTCCTTCAATTCATTCAAACTCTAGCATTTCCATTAAACTCTGAGCTCCTCTAAGAATTATTTGCTAGCCTTCAAATCAACGGTAAGAGCATTTCCTTATAATCTTATGTTAAATGGAGGCCCATAGAAATCACATATCAAGATTTCGATGAAATTTTGCACTGGTCTACCATCAGTGAAAAAGTTCACTCTTTAGCCTTTATCCCTAACTATAATGGGATTCTTATCAACATCACCCTTTTGGATTGTTTAGAAAATTTCCACATTCCTATGTTAGCACCATAGTCCAAGATGCCCGGAACATTCAACACATCCTTCAAAATTGAATCATTCAAAAAGCTAGCAAAAGGATAAACATCACTCATCTTCTATCCCTCATTACCGACTTTTTCATGGCTGAAATTATTTTTGATGTAGCTAATCTGATTATTTGATACATTGTAAACCATACCTATATTAAAGATCTAAGAAGAGAAAGCTAAACCTTGTATTAGGTCATATCATTTCCTATGCCCTTAATTCAAAATGCAATCTTTAATTTCTTGCACTACTTAACCATCTTGCAATCTTCTATTCAAACAGCTCCTTCCAAATCCATCATAGTGATGGTCACCAGAATGTTCATTATGTGGACCCCGAGCAAGTAGAGGATGAGGTAGGTCCAACACTAGTCCCAACACCAACACATGTACACAAACCTTCTAATTATGATAAAATTATTCATAGATTTGACCAAATGGAAACTTGCTTCGATGCTTACATCATAGAGAAACATCAAAAGTATGAGACTAATATAGCATGGTTTAAAGAGAATTTTGCATCCCTCTAATGACACTTTCTTCCACCTCCTATAACACCACCACACTTGATAAGGAACCTTCCTATTTTTATCATGGGTCGTTTTAATTTATGACTATGCTTTTTTTTCTTTTCATTACCCTATTTGTATTATTTTTCTTGTTATGCTTACTTTTTCATCATTTTTGGTGAGGTCAAAAGGGGGAGTGGAATTTTATTAATATGATGTATTTTTTGTTTACTATGAATAGTATAGTTTTTTTTTATTTATTAATTATGAGTTATTCTCCCATTCATGATTAGTACTTTCATTCATTGCTTAAAAAAAACTCCATAAATTCAAAAACTCAACTAGTAAGGGAAAGTTTATGTCAAAATAGATTTAATTTGAAATCATCACTAACATTGTTTATCATCATAAAAAAGGGAGATCATCACAAATCTTGACACAGGTCTTGAGATTTTGATGATAACAAAAATTATTGGGTTGTCTACTATGTCATCTCATGTTATTTTTATTATTGGATATTTATTCTTGTGAACTAACATTTCAGGTCCACCATACACCGTGCAAAGCTATTAACTCAATACTAGGTAGAATAAGTTTGAGTGTCTTCAACGGTCTATATTTTTACTTTTATTTAATTATGCATTTCTTAAGTCAAAGTATTATATTTGGTGGATGTTAATTTTGGTGACCATGCGTACACGCATAAGGGAGTGAGATAGTGAGAAAATTAGAAGTGTAATTTTTCTAAACTAAACATATAGTATGATCTATATCGTACTGGACATATTAAAAAAAATCATTTGAAGGGATAATTGGTATAATTAGTAATCTTTTTACTAATCATACTATATGATCCACATCATATAGGACGATCTTTAAAAATCATTATCTTAACTACCAATCATATTTTAGGCAATATTTTGGAATTCAAAATTTATACTAATCATACCATATAATACACATCGTACTATATGATATAAACAAATATTACCTAAACTAAGTATGTAAATAGGGGACCAAGTTTTGATTAATTGATCTAGTTAAATCCTAATTTATGATTTAAACCAATCATAACATACGACCAAATCTTTGGATGGGATGATAATTATTTATCACCAATCATACCAGATAATAATCCAATTTCATTGGAGTAATCATAGATGATACTCTATATCTCACTAGATAATTAGCTCAAATATTTGAGCTAATTATATAATGCCTTATTCTTTATACAGTACTAACAGGGCTATTTTAACAAACTGTATTATACAATCAGGGATTATACTAAACTATCACTATCAACAAAAATTAAATTATCATGGCTTTTTATGAAGCCATAAATTTAAGCTTTCTTAGTAGACTTGTTTTAAGTCTTTGGTTATTTTTTTTCTTATTAGAGAGCTTTGAGAAGAGATCTTTGAGAGCTTTAGGAAGGAGAAAGGAGAGTCT
Source organism: Dendrobium catenatum (assembly GCF_001605985.2). NCBI lineage: Eukaryota > Viridiplantae > Streptophyta > Magnoliopsida > Asparagales > Orchidaceae > Dendrobium > Dendrobium catenatum. Next base: position 14,390,297 of record NW_021318595.1, on the reverse strand, counting down.
GTGTGTGAGGAAGAAGGGGTGTGAGGGGTTTCCATATAATTGCTTTGAGCAAGCTTTTGTCTTATTTCCTATGAGTGTCTTGATTGGTTTCATGATTGGATCTTGGAAGAAAAACGTCAGTCCAAAGATCATTGAGGTTCTCTGCTTTCACCAAGAGGGTGAAAAGCTTTCAAGGCTCTCTACCGCTTTAGATTTTGAGGAGAGACACTAAAGTTTTGCTGCAATATTCAGAGAGGACTCCGAGGAGTGGACGTAGATTATTATTTACCTAAATCATTATTAAATTCTTATATTTTAATTCTGAGTTTTACTTTATGCTATTTATTTTTCTATGCTTTAATTTCTAAAATTTTCATGTTTGAAAATTATATATTTTAATAACTATTAATTTTGATTATCTCATTATAACCATAGTTATAAGTTTTTTTTTCATTAATTTGCTTCCATATTATGTGATAAAATAGTTAATTTTTAAATTATTTAAAAATTAAAAGAAATTGTAAAAGTATTTTTTAAAACATAACCTAATCTCCTCCCCCCTCCCCGCCCCCTCTTGGTGTGTCGAGGGATAGTTCACCAAGTCTTAACATTCTACATCAAACTTTCAAGGTCAAGGTTTTTTTATTCTCAAATGAAGCCTCCTAATACATAGACATCTTCTACAAAGTTTTTTTTTTTAAGATCTTCAAGGAATAAATAGATCAACTAAGCATCCACTAATATACCTTATATTAAGGTAAATTCCAAACTCTAATTCTAGATCGAAGATTTAAGAAACTTCAATGTATTATAGTTCAACATTTCATCCTTTCTTGCATCTTCTCTATCCTCCTACTCTACAGTGCTTTAGCGATTATGGGTTTTCCTATAGCCATTCATGTGATCTTTTCTTTCTCTAGTAAATCTATGATGTTACTTTATTTATTCTCATTTACTTTGGGTCTTAGTGCCTTCTGGCCTTAGGTGGTGTTCCTCTTTTGTTTATGGAGACTACTAGCAAATCCTCTAAGGTTAATCCATGGTGTTTTATCCCAAAAGGTGCACTCATAAAGAAAATTTGCTTTTTTAAACTGAATGGTAATGATTTCACTTCTAGATCCATATCATTTTTTTATATGATTTTTTGTACTTCTTGTTCAAAAGAGCCATCATTTTCTTTGGTTTATTTTTTTAGGAAAGGGTTTCTATCTATTTAGTTGTTTGATGAAGATGTTTTAAAATTAGTGGTTCCATTTCAATTCACTTTGGTTTGAAAATTTTTCATGTGATGACCGAATTTTGAATCCATATGCTCTTTTTTTGATAACTTGAAGCTTTACATTAATTTTTTGTTGTTTTATCACATTGAAGACATTCAACCAAACAATTATGACTTGGATAATAGTAGTGAATTTTCTAAGAAATTCTATTACATTAATAATGGCCAAATGAGAATGCTAAAATGGGATGCTTTCTTAGATGTTAAAGAAGAGTCACTTATCATTCCCATTTTGATTACTTTTCCAAATTTATTCCAACATTTTTTTTTAAGAAACATGTTCTTCATGCTTTGGCTTCAGTTTTTTTAGACCATTGCAAACATATCAGGCTACTACATCAAGGTAAAGTCCTTCGGTAGCAAGGATCTTAGTGGAAATGGATATTACCAAGAAAGATCCAAAGAAAATCTAGCTTGGTTCTAAAATGTTGGGGTATTTAAGAAAATTAAAAAATTGATAATATTCTAGATTTCTATAAAGAATATAAAATTCACATCATTCTATTAATGACCATTTTGTGATGCTCCCTCATCTCAAAAAATAATTGAAAGCTCCAAAAGAGTAAGCTACAATGAATAACGGTGAAAAAAAATTAACACTGTTCGAGCACTCTTGTTTGACCGACCCAAAACGTTGATAATTTCTAGATAGTAGATGATGATATGGAAGTCACTCCTTCTAACTTAGACCCTGACAAGAACATAAAATGGATGCAAAGGAATTTTCTAAGACCACCTCCAAGGAAGGACCATATATGGATATGAATAATGAAGGAAAAGATGTGCTTGTATTGATTGACTCAATAGTTCCCATGGATGATAAAAAATTTAGTGGTAATATCATTAATTGTTTTGATTTGCCTCTTTAAATGTCTCTCTATCTACAAATGTGTGGTGTGATTGTAATGAGGGAACTAAAAAATTATATATTTGTCCTTTGTTCTAGTAAGGTTTTTATTTTTGCTGATTTGAAGAATGGTAGCCACTCTGCTTTTTGGCAGGTTGCTGTTGAGGAAGATGATATTTTTCCTAAATGGAATAATTTATCTCTGGGTCAAGAAGGAAATGGCAAAGGGCTCATATAAATCCAATAAGGAATCTATGGAGGATTTGGATGATCGATTATTAAGGTTACTAAAAAACAAAAATCATAACAACCCTATTGGCCATACCCTAAGGGTAACTCGAGCTTTTGATGCCTTGAATATTATAAATGTTTAAATCTCTCATTTGCAAAATTAGGGGTGTGAGTATATATTATTTTAGAGGCAGGGTAAGTAATTTATATAGGGTTCATAAAATTTATGCGTTGGTGTTAATTTAACCTTTCGCATCTTCTTATTTATATTTAATGAGCAAAAAGCTTAATTTTGGTTTGTCTTTGTGAATTATACCAATAAGATTAGGATTTTTTTTGAATTCTAATATTAAGTTGGAAATTATCTCTAATTTTCCTCAAATTGTTCACAATTAGATTGATTTTTCTTAATTTTCTTGCTTTTCTTTTTTTTTTTTCTTCCTGTTCTAGAGGAACTAGGAGGATTCTTTGGAATAAACTTGTCAATTTTTCTTCTTCTATTATTTCTTGTTGGATGGTTGGTGGTGATTTGAATTATATATCTAAACGAGATGGGGGGGATAGAGTTTATGCTCCTAACCCTCATGCCATGAAAGATTTTGATAACATGGTGTTAAATTGAATTTTTCATGACATTGGTGTTTCTGTGAATCCTTATACTTGGAACAAATCCCATGTGTCAAAGTCTTGATTGTATTTTGTTCAATGATATGTCGATTTCTTTTTGTCTTATGACTCAGACTAACCACTTAAATAGAACTTTATCCTACTACTCACCTCTTTTATTAAATTTTTCTATTTATAACATATCTATTCATCATACTTTTAGGTTTCAAGTTATGTGGCTTTTGCATTTTTCATTTTTACTAATCAAATTAGCATCCTCCTTTATTTCCTGATGATAATATTTGGGGGGCATGGTAAGATTGTTGCTAAAACTCAAAAGGCTTAAACATAAGTTAAATTGGAGAAAAAAATTGCTTCTTTATGGACATTTTTTCTAATATTTTGGAAGCTAAAAAAAAGTAGATAGTGCTGAGAACAACTATATCAATGAACTTTTTATGGATAGCCTTTCTTTATTAAATGAAGCTAAGTTGTCATTCAAAATTCAATAAAAAGCTAAAGTTCTTCGGAGGCAACAAGCTGCTTTAAAGTTTTTTTTTTTTTAAGGTGATTGGAATACTAATTTTTTTCATTATATTGTCAGTCATAAAAAATATTTCTATGAATCCTCATAAAATCTCCATTTTGAATGGCCCAACCATTGAGTTTTCTGATTTGATTCATGATTCGACTATAGATTATTTTCAAAAGGTTTCCAATAGAGATTTTACTTTGAATAAGGATATGGATTAAGATTTTATTCCTCCTTTGATTTCTAAGGAGGTTAATTTGTTTTTGATGTGTGAACTTTTAGAGGATGATATTTGGATTACCCTTAAAAATATTCAATTTGACTCAGTGGCCGGTTAAGATGGTTTCCCTACAAATTTTTCAAGAAATCTTGGACTATTATTAAAAGTGATATAATGGAAGCTATGAGGGATTTCTTTATGGGTAATACATATCTAAAGTTTTTCACTTTTACTACCATTGCATTGGTATCAAAAAAAGATGGTATCAATTTTTTTTATGATGTAGGCCTATTAGCCTTTGCCTTTTCTTTAATAAAATTATTTCTAGGTTACTTATGAGAAGTGTAACTTCTTCTTACCAAACATAATTTAACTTCGGTAAACTAGTTTTGTTATTGGTAGCTTAATTTTTGACAATGATCTTCTTTTTAAGAGCTTATCCATAATCTTGATGCTACTAATTTCGATGATAATATATTTTTTAAATTTGATATTACTAAAGCATAAAATAATTTGAACTAGGATTTCCTTTATAGGATTTTATCTTTATTTTTCTTTAATGATATTTTTATTAGGCTTATCAAAAATAGTATAGATAATTATTCTTTCTCTATTAATATTATTGGTAAATGTCATGATTATTTTAAATCTTCTTAGGGTATTTGATAAGGAGACCCTTTATCTCCTGGTCTTTTTATTACTCTGATGTAGTACCTTTTTAGGGCACTTGATGAGCTTTATAGGAAGCATCCTAATTTGCAGTATCTCACTCTCAGGGGTTCCTCTTTTATCCTTTGAGTTTTGATGATGACTTTCTTATTTTTCCTAATGCATTAGAATGCTTAAAGTCCTTTTTAAGTTTTTGCATACTTTTAAAAGGTTCAATGGCTTAATGATTAATCAAGATAAAAGTTATTTTAAAACTGGAAAATATATTTCTCGATCAAGAATTAATACTATTCATGATAAATTATGTTTTTCATATAAGCTTTTATATTTAAAATATATTGGGTCCCCTCTTTCAGAGGGAATAAATTGTCACACCATTTTGGTGATAACTTTTTAAGCATTGAAAATAAGTTAAATACTTGGGATTTTAATTTTTCCTCTTTTGGTTGTAGACATGTCCTTATTTAAAGCTTTCTTTGTTCTATTCATATTTATTTATGTCATACTTTAAATCCTTCTCATAGTGTTTCTAATACGTTGCGAACGTTAATCTTTTTTTTTTTTTAGGGGCGGGTGGGGAGGTTAGAGGTGATAAATTAGCCATTAGGTGGGGTTCCTTGAATAAATGCACTGGGGTGTTAGATGAAAGGGGGTTAGGTCGAAAGAATATGTTTTATTTAGCTAAATCTTTCTCCCAAAAATGCTGGTATTCTCTTAGATCCAAGAATAGTTTATGGGCTATATTTATGAGTTTCAAATATTATGGTGGTAAACATCCTTTAACCTATCATTTTAGGAAAGGTGATTCCTATAATTGGAAATGCTTTGTAGTATTAAATGGGATGCAAATAAGTGTATGCAATGGAGAATTGGTAAAGGTGATATTTTCCTTTTGTAGGATCAATGGCTGGGCAATTTTTCCTTTAACAGCTTGCTGAATTCTCACTCTAATTTCTATTATTAAAGTTAATAATTTTATCCAAGATGTTATGTGGAAAATGAATGGATTAAAGGATGTGGTACCTGACATTATTGTTGTTCAAATTCTAAAAATTCCCCTTCACTTGGATAATGATGATTGTATGTTATTCACTCATTTGAATGATGCTAAGTTCACTGTTAAAGAGGTTTAGAAAAACTATAAGGAATTGTAGTGGTAAGTCTCCCTTATTCAAGGAAATTGGCATAAGGTTATCCCTATCTCTTTTTATATTTTAATATGGACAATTTTACATAATTATATTCCTATTGATATTTTTCTTATAAAAAGGATTTTAATATTATCTCTAAGTGTCAATTCTATTACCACGTTGCTTCTCTGAATCATGTTTTTATTAATAGTTCTATTGCTTTAAAGCTTTCCATATATTTTGATGAGTTATTTGAGGCACTTTTCTTTAATAGCTATAATAATATTTCTAATGTTCTTTATGCTTGGTTTATTCCTACTAGTGATCATAATAGAAATATTCTTCCTAGTATCATTATCTAGTTTCTATGGAAAAGTAGGAATAAATTTAAGTATGAGGATGTTCATATGGATGAACTAAGTATTATATCTAAAATCAAGGACAAAATTCTTCAGATTTTTAGTTGATAATTTGATTAATGATGCACTATCATACCGTTGGAAAACTGACTGTCAAGAACAACTCCTACAAATTTTTTGTTGCAAACTTCTTTTGAGAGTACACCTAGAGAGCGTTTGGGAGAGTTTTTGTAATTGGAGAGATATATTTCTTAACAGGCAATTATGAGGAGATCCACAAGGTTTCCCAACAATTATTATCTATTGCTTGTTCTTTAAAGGTCTTCCCTTCTCCCTTTAATTTTCTTGGAGGAAGATTTTTGAAGGAGCACCGGAACTCTACTGACACCATGAGGGTGTGAAAGGATGCTGGTTCTCTACCGACACTAGGAGGGTGTGAAAGAATGATAGTACTCTGCTGACACTAGGAGGGTATAAAAGGATGATGGTTCTCTATCGACATCAGGAGGGTGTGAAAGGATGTCGATTGTCTGCCATCACCAAGAGGGTGAAAAAGGATGACGGTACTCAGTTGCATCGGGGATTGGTGGAAGAGAGGATAATTATAAGGGCTTATCCGCCTTGCTGTGGGAGCAAAAGGAGAGTCACTTTGGTATAGTGCAATACCTGAAGAGGGAGTCTCAAGCAAGTGGACATAGCTCTTGTTGGACCGAACCATTATAAATTTTTATGTTTTTTTTTTGTATTCACTTATACTATTTTTATTTTTTGCAAGATAATTTATGGTTAAAAATTTTCATTGTTCTTATAAAATTATAAAAACAGTTTCTCTAATCTACCAAAAAATTTTAAAATTATCAATTCACCCCCCTCTTGGTTAGACTTGGGATAATTGCTTTAGGTCTAACAACCTATTTGGACTTACAACACTCATATATAATATTCAGATTTTAAAGTGCAGAAAAAATAATTCAAATATTTTGCATTCAATTAAGCGAGCTCTATATCCTCATGACTCTATTCAATATATGGGACATAAGTTTTGACTCCATTAATTATTTAAGATGGAAATGAATAACCAGTTTGAATCATATGCCAAATTCTAAAATCAATAGATTGCAAAAATATAGATATGCTAATTTTCTAAAAATTAAAAGGAATATTCTTTAACATAGGTAAGCGGGGTATAGAATAACCTTCTAAAGTATTTCTATTACAAAAATGTGTTATAAGATCTTTATTTCAAAATTTTAAATTATTAATATCAAAACCTCTATGATACATATTGAAAGTTTGATATAAGATGTTATTCCTAAGTAAACTACCCTAGGCGCAATAAGAGGAGGCGGGGGGGGGGGTTGTAGGGTTGGGGAGGGGTTAAATTAGGGGGGGGGTTGTGGGGTTGGGTAGGGGTTAAATTAGTAGTTTTAAAAATCTTATAATAAAAGTCAAAATAATGTTTTAATTTTGGGATTTTTAACAACCTAAATATAATAAAACTTATCACCAAATACATAAGCAAAATTTTGAAACAAAATTTCAATGATGATAATGATTAAAAGATTAAAAAGGTATATTATTAACTATATGATTTCTATAATGCAATATCTAATAAATTAAAATTATATAAAAGGAAATTATAGAAAATTAAAACCATAAAGAACACCCCATACATTTTATGGTGGTCCATAAAACAATGACCTATATCCACTCCCAAGAGTATTTTCTGATTATTGCACAAATCATTATTATCTCTCCTTTAACCCCCACAGCTAGCTTAGAAGCCCTAACTATCTTTCACAAACTTGGGGCGCTAGAACCCTGACATCTTCTTCACCCTCCTTGTAAAGGCAGAGAACCTAGCACTCCTTTTTCACCCTCCTAGTGAAGAAAGAGAACCTTAACATCCTTTTTTACACTCCTAGTAAAAGCAGAGAACCTTGACCTTCTTTTTCAACCTCATGATGAAGGAAAAGAACCTTGTACTCCTTTTTTACCCTCCTAGTGAAGGTAGAGAACCTCAATAGTCTTTGAGCTGATGATCTTCTTCCTAGAGCCACCCAAGAAGCCTAACAAGGCACTTAGAGGAAACAAGTAGATACACTTACTATAATCAACCATGTAAACCCCTCACACTACATCTCCCTCATACAAAGGCTTTCCCTTACACCTTCCTGAAGTTCTCCATGATCTTTTGTCCAAGCTCTCTCTATAGTAAACTTAGAAAGCCAGAGAATTGAAATAAGTCTAATGAGTGAGCTTAAATACAAAACTTTATAAAATGCCCTAAACATTATTTTTTTGAAACTAATCGCACAATACAATCAAGTATCATATAGTATAAATAATTTAAATAACCCTATCAGTTTTGTATGAAGAATAAGGCATTGTAAGATTAGCACAAGAAATTGAGCTGATCGTCTAGTACGACTTGATCATCATCCCACATGATTAGTTAAAATTACTTAGATTATCATCCCATATAATTGGAAATGATAAAATATCACCCAATGCAAAGATGGAGTTGTACATTATGGTTGGTCCAATTGTCCTGTATAATATGATTGGATAAATTAATTCAAAATTATTCCCTAATTACAAGGTTAATTTAGGCAAGATATTATTATTCATTACAATATGATACTTATCATACGACATGAGTAATAAAAAATTTAAATTTTAAAATGTTGCCTAAAGTATGATTGATGGCTGAGATATTGATTTCAACTTATAATATAGTACGATCAATATAATTCAATATAATTAGTTCAAGTAGTTTTAATTACACAATTAACAATTTTAATTATTATCTAAATAGTTGATCATCCAGTATGATATATATTATGCAATATGATTAGTTCAAAAAATCAGACTTCTAGATTTCTCTCTTTCTCACTCCCTTGAGTGTGTGTAAGAATGGTCACAAAGTTTAGCACCCATGAAATACATGACTTGACTTAAGAAATATAGAAATAAATAAAATTAAAAAAAAAAACATACTATTCAAGAAACTTAACCCTATTCTACCCACACTTTAGGTAATCAATTTGCTCAGTATATGTTGGACCTAAATTGTTAGTGCATAAGAAATAAATACACAATAATAATAGTTACAGGAGATAGCATAGTAGAGAATCCATAAATGTTTATTATTATCAAAATCGTAAGACTAGGATTTATATTTGCAATAGGTTATTCTACACCCTTTAATTTTATTAATGGCATCAAAATTGAAGTATCGTATAATGAACTGAGCAACGGGGATAGAGACTTAGCTAACAAACCTAACAATAATTCTTAGCTCATTAATTTTAAAATGAAGTACCATTTAAAAAATGGCATCTCTATTATATTTGATTACTAGCAGACCTGACATTATGTTTAGTGTTTTTCTTTATGCTAGATTTCAAGCTAATCCTAAGGAGTCCCATATGTTGCTATTTAAAGAATTCTTAAATATCTTCTAGGAACCCAAAACCTATGAATCTTATATCCTAGATATAACACATCCTTTAAAATCATAGGAAATTCTAATTAAGATTGTCAATGATATAGGGTTTATAGAAAAAGTACATCTAGAATCTATCAATTCATAAAAAAATCTTTAGTCTCCTCTGGTAGAGAAGAAAATTATGTTGCCCTATCTATTAATGAATCAAAATATATAGCAGTAAAAAGTTGTGTTGGTTTTGTCTTATGTCTTAAGTAATAAATCACTGTCCTTAGACTCCTTGTCAGGACTATTATAATCATGTGCGGTAACACTAGTTCCATTTGTATCTCAAAAAATATAAACCAACACTCCTAGACTAAGCATATAGGCATTAGACACCATGTCATTAGAGTTCATGTAACCAAGGAGGATATAGAACTACGTCATATAACTACTAAAATTTGATTGGCATACATCTTTATAAAACCTCTTTCCTATGATACCTTTAGCCCCTTGAGGTCTAGATTAAGTGTCATCGACATTCATGCTATATTCGGGATGAACTAGAAATTAAAAACCTGAATGTTGTTCTTTTTTATGTGTTTTTATGTAATATTTTTTATTATTATTCATGTTTTTTATTTATATTTTGACCTATTTTGTGTGAATTTTTCTTTTTTTATAAAGATTTCTTGATCATTACACACACAAATTTAAAATTACTCACATCATACTACACAATCATATAACATATTGTATGATCTTCATTAAATGTCGCATCACTGCTCATAGCACATCAAATGATTCTTATTGATCAGTTATTGTTTATTGTAATACATAAACATATCATTCGTACTTCACAATATATGTGGGAACTATTATTGGCTGAATTAAATTTGGTCAATATGATATTTAATATCACATCACACTAATCAAACACTTATTTTTCCTGTATAATATGAACAGTTAAAGATCATTATAGATGTTGCCTTAGGATGACTGTCTTAACACTGATTGTTGAGCATGATTCTGATTATATTATATGATAGGACCAACTTTTTGACTAATTAGACTAAAGAAATTAAATTCATTAGATCATATTATATAATGTCACATTGTACTGTATAATATACATAATTTATTTTTAAAGGGAGGAATTAAAAGTATTCTCTTCACTCCAATCCTTCCTCTCAATCCTTTTCTCTTCCTATACAAATTTCTACTCTTTTTAATGGAGATGGAAAACATTCAAGAGCTCTAGTACGAAGTTCTTCTAGAAGTCTAGTTGATCCCATTTTTCCCAAAGAAGTGGATTAAGAGGTATATCATTACTATAAGGCTGCAAAGATCACCTATTCTAAGATCATAAATCAGGAAGTTCTAAATGTCTAGGTACTTAGTCTATTTGTTCAAACCTTCCTTCAATTCATTCTAACTCTAGCATTTCAATTAAACTCTGAGCTCCTCTAAAAATTATTTGCTAGCCTTCGAATTAATAGTAAGAGCATTGCCTTAAAATCTTATGTTAAATGGAGGCCCATAGAAATCACATATCAAGATTTCAATAAAATTTTGCCCTAGTCTACCATCGGTGAAAAGTTCACTCTTTAACCTTTACCCCTGACTATAATGGGATTCTTATCAACATCACCCTTATGGATTGTTTAGAAAACTGCCACATTCCTATGTTAACCACATAGTCCAAGACGCCCGAAACATTCAACACATCCTTCAAAATTGAATCATTCAAAAAGATGGCAAAAAGATAAACATCACAAATCTTCTATCCCTCATTACCTACTTTTTCCTGGCTAAAATTATTTTTGATGTAGCTAATCTGATTATTTGATACATTAAAAACCATACATATATTAAAGATCCAAGAAGAGAAAGTTAAATTTGTATTAGGTCATATTATTTCCTATGCACTTAATTTAAAATGTAATCTTTAATTCCCTGCACCACTTAACCATCTTCCAATCTTCTATTCAAACAGCTCCTTCCAAATCCATCATACTGATGTTCACCAAAATGTTCATTAGGTGGACCTGAGGCAAAAGAGGATGAGGTAGGTCCAACACTAGTCCCAGCACCAACACCTGTACACAAGCCTTCTAATTATGATACACTTATTCATAGATTTGATCAGATGGAAACTTTCTTCGATGCTTACATCATAGAGAAACATCAAAAGTATGAGACTAATATGGCATAATTTAAAGAGAATTTTGCATCCCTCCAATGACACTTTCTTCCACCTCCTATAACACCACCACACTTGATAAGGAACCTTCCTATTTTTATCATGAGTCGTTTTAATTTATGACTATGATTTTTTTTTTCTTTTCATTACCCTATTTGTTTTATTTTTCTTGTTATGCTTACTTATTCATCATTTTTGGTGATGTCAAAAGGGGGAGTAGAATTTTATTAATATGATGTATTTTTTATTTACTATAATTAGTCTAATTTTTGTTAATTTATTAATTATGCGTTATTCTCCCATTTATGATTAGTACTCTCATTCATTGCTTTAAAAAATACCTCCCTAAGTTCAAAAACTCAACTAGTCAGGGGAAGTTTAGGTCAAAACAAAATTAATTTTAAATAATTACTAACAATGTTTATCATCATAAAAAAGGGAGATCATTAAAAATATAGACACATGTCTTAAGATTTTGTTGATAACAAACATTATTGGGTTGTCTACTATGTCATCTCATGTTATTTTTATTATTGGATATTTATTATTGTGCACTAACATTTCAGGTCAACCATATATCATGCAAAGTGATCAACTCAATACTGAGTAGAATAAGTTTCAGTGTCTTCAACAGTCTATATTTTTACTTTTATTTAATTCTACATTTCTTAAGTCAAAGTATTATATTTGGTGGATACTAATTTTGGTGACCATGTGTACACGCATAGGGGAGTGTGATAGTGAGAAAATTAGAAGTGTAATTTTTCTAAATTAATCTTATAGTACGATCCATATTATACTCGAAATATTCAAAAAATTGTTTGAAGGGCTAATTGGCATAATTAATAATCTTTTTACTATGCATAGTGTATGATCCACATCATATATGACGATCTATAAAAATCATGATCTTAACTACCAATCATATTTTAGGCAATATTTTGGAATTCAAAATTTATACTAATCATACTATATGATACACATTATACTGTATGACATAATCAAATATTACCTAAACTAAGCATGTAAATAGGGGACCAAGTTTTGATGAATTGATCTAGTTAAATCCTAATTTATGATTTAAGCCAATCATAATATACGATCCAATCTTTGGATGGGATTATAATTATTTATCATCAATCATACTAGATAATAATCAAATTTGATTGGAGTAATCATAGATGATGCTCTATATCTCACTAGATAATTAGCTCAAATACTTCGGTTGATTATATAATGCTTTATTATTTATACAGTACTATAAAGGCTATTTGAATTATATTGTACAATCATGAATTATAATATACTATCACTATCGACAAAATCAAATTATTAGGGTTTTTTATGAAGCCATAAATTTAAGCTTTCTTAATAGACTTATTTTAAGTCTTTGGCTATTGTTTTTCTTATGAGAGTGCTTTGAGAAGAGATCTTGGAGAGCTTTAGGAAGGAGAAAGGAGAGTTTGTGTTTGAGGAAGATGGCGTGTGAGGGGTTTTCATATAATTGCTCTGAGCAAGCTTTTGTCTTGTTTCCTATGAGTGTGTTTCTTGGTTTTATGGGTGGCTCTTGGAAGAAGAACATCAGCCAGAAGATCATTGAGGTTCTCTGTCTTCACCAAGAGGGTAAAAAGTTGTCAAGGTTCTCTACCGCTTTAGGTTGGTGTAAAGATTGTAAAACCTTCTACATCAAGATACGGAGGATAAAGGAGAGACACTAAGGTTTTGCTACAATATTCAGAGAGGAGAACTCCGAGGAGGGGACGTAGGTTATTATATACCTGAATCATTATTAAATTCTTATATTTTCATTCTGAGTTTTACTTTATGCTATTTATTTTTCTATGCTTTAATTTTCTAAAATTTTCATGTTTGAAAATTACATATTTTAATAAATATTGATTTTGATTATCTCATTATTACCACAGTTATAAGTTTTGTTTCATTAATTTGCTTCCACATTGTGTGATAAAATAGTTTATTTTTAAATTATTTAAATATTAAAAAAATTGCTAAAGAATTAAAAGAAAACAACCTAATCTCCTCACCACCCCCTCTTGGTGTGTCGAGGGATAGTTCGCCAAGTCTTAACATTCTACATCAAACTTTCATGGTTAAGGTTTTTTTATTCTCAAATGAAGCCTCCCCATACATAGACATCTTCTACAATAGTTTTTCTAAGATATTCAAGGAATAAATAGAGCAACTAAGCAACCACTAAGACACCTTATATTAAGGTAAATTCCAAACTCTAATTCTAAATCAAAGATTTAAGTAACTTCAATATCTTATAGTTCAACATTTCATTCTTTCTTGCATCTTCTCTCTCCTCCTACTATACAGTGCTTTAAGATCATGGGGTTTCCTATAGCCATTCATGTGATCTTTTCTTTCTTTGGTAAATCTATGATGTTATTTTATTTATTCTCATTTACTTCAGGTCTTAGTGCCTTATGGCCTTAGGTGGTGTTCCTCTTTTATTTATAGAGACTACTAGCAGATCCTCTGAGGTTAATTTGTGGTGTTTTATCCCAAAAGGTGCGCTCATAAAGAAAATTGGCTTTTTTAAACTGAATGGTAATGATTTCACTTCTAGATCGATATCATTTTTTGATATGATTTTTTGTGCTTCTTGTTCAAAAGAACCATCTTTTTCTTTGGTTTCTTTTTCTAGGAAAGGGTTTCTATCTATTTAGTTGTTTGATGAAGATGTTTTAAAATTAGTGTTTCCATTTAAATTTACTTTAGTTTGAAAATTTTTCATGTGAAGACCAAATTTTGAATCCAATGGCTCTTTTTTTTTATAACTTAAAGCTTTACATTAATTTTTGGTTGTTTTATCACATGCAAGACACTAAGCCAAATAATTATCAAATGATTTGGACAATAGTTATGAATTTGCTATGAAATTCTATTACATTAATAATTGCCAAATGAGAATGCTAAAATAGACTGCTTTATTTGATGTTAAAGAACAATCACTTATCATTCCCATTTGGATTACTTTTACAAATTTATTCTAACATTTTTTTTAATACACATGTTCTTCACGCTTTGGGTTCAATTTTTGGTAGACCATTGCAAACATATCAGGCTACTACATCAAGGTCAAGTCCTTTGGCAGCAAGGATCATAGTGGAAATGGATATTACCAAGAAAGATCCAAAGAAAATGAGGCTAGGTTCTAAAAAGTTGGGGTATTTATGAAAATTTAAAAATTTAAGAATATTCTAGATTTATGTAAAGATTAAAAAATTCACATCATTCTATTTATGACTATTTTGTGATTCTCCCTCTTCTCAAAAAATAATTGAAAGCTCCAAAAGAGTAAGCTAGAATGAATAACGGTAAAAAAAAATGAACACTGTCCAAGCACTCTTATTTGACCGATCCAAAATGTTGATAAATTCTTTATAGTAGATGATGATATGGAACTTACTCCTTCTAATTAAGACCCTGACAAGAACATAAAAAGGTTGCAAAGGAATTTCATAAGAATACCTCCAAGGAAGGACCAGATATGGATATGAATAATGAAGGAAAAGATTAGCCTATATTGATTGACTCAATAGTTGCCATGGATGATAAAAGAATTTATTGGTAATATCATTGATTGTTTTAATTTTACTCTTTAAATGTCTCTCAATCTATTAATGTGGGGTTTGATTGTAATGAGGGAACTCAAAAATTATATATCTATCCTTTGTTCTAGTAAGGTTGTTATTTTTGCTTATTTTAAGAATGTTAGCCCCTCTGCTTTGCAGCAGGTTATTGTTGAGGAAGATGATATTTTTCCTAAATGGAATAATTTATCTATGGGTTAAGAAGGAAATGGCAAAGGGCTCATATAAATCCAATAAGGAATCTATGGAGGATTTGGATGAGGGATTACTAAGGTTACTGAAAAAAACAAAAATCATTACAACCCTATTGGACATACCCTGAGGGTAACTCGAGCTTTTGATACCTTGAATATTTGGTTAAATCTCTCATTTGAAAAATTATAGGGGTGTGGGTAGATCTAATTTTATAGGTAGGGAAAGTAATTTATATAGGGTTCATAACATTTTTGTGTTGGTGTTAATTTAACCTTTAATCGCATCTTCTAATTTTTATTTAATGGGAAAAAAGCTTAATATTGGTTTGTCATTGTGAATTATACAAATAAGATTTGGATTTTGTTGAATTCGAATATTAAGTTGGAAATTATCTCTAATTTGCCTCAAATTGTTCAAAATTATATTGATCTTTCTTAATTTTCTTGATTTCCTTCTTTTTTTTTTCTTCCTCTTCGAGAGGAACTAGGAGGATTCTTTGGAATAAACTTGTCAATTTTTCTTTTTCTATTATTTCTCCTTGGATGGTTGCTGGTGATATCAGTTCTATTTTAAATGAGATGAGAGGGTTTCAGTTTATCCTCCTAACCCTCATGACATGAAAGATTTTCATAATATGGTGTTGAATTGCAATTTTCATGACATTGGTATTTCTATGAATTCTTATACTTGGAACAAATCCACCATATGGCGAAGGCTTAATTGTATTTTGTTCAATGATATGTGGATTTCTTTTTATCTTATGACTCACACTAACCACTTAAATAAAACTTTATCCTACTACTCACCTCTTTTATTAAACTTTTCGATTTAAAACATATCTATTCATCATACTTTTGTTTGATTGAAAATTGTTATAGTTTTGAAAAAGATTAATTTTCTTTGGGGAAATATTAATTTCTAGAATTTTAAAATTGAACGCGTCATTATGAATAATATATCACATCGGGAGGTGAACATATCATTCCCTAATGGGTTCAAATTATAATTTTTTTTATTCTTCCTAATTAACGTAGTCAAACTTTGGAACGAATCACATTTGACCCTAGAGGGTCAAAATGAAATTTAATCTAGTGTTTGACTATGCTAATCTGGATAAAAGATAAACAAACGCATGATAACAATTGATATATCTCTCCGAAGAAAGAAGATATTAATCACTATCGATCGTTTGAAAATGATGATAATGATCGTCGGGTTTGATTTTTCCCAAAGAGAAATAATTGAGGTTTTGAAAAATTTATTTTAAAAATTTAGATCTGGGTTTCTAAATCTCCTACGAGCGCAAGCCCTCGTAGTTAATTACATCGTAAGGTAAACCAGAGTTTTCCTATGAATACTCTCGTTAAAATAACGGTATGAATTTTATTTAAGAATTTCAAAGCTTGATGTCAAAGAAGGAAATGGTTGGAATTTTCAAATGGAACTGGATCAAAATTGAAGACTTATTTTTGGAGTCAAAGGAAGAAGCATAGGAGGTGTTTTGAGATTCTAAATTACTTCAGAAAACACCTCAGCGTACCCTAAGTGTTGGGCTTGAATTTGATTGAAAGTGATTTAAGTTTAAATAGTCAATTTTATTAGAAATATGGGATTCAATTCCCAAAGGTTGAGGTCTTATAGCCCGAGCTTGCCTCAGAACCTAAGTCTAAATTGGGTACTAAAAATCAGTGACCTGAACCTAGCTAATGCAATGCAAATCTGGACTTACCCTGGCCTGGATTTGGGAGCCAACTAAACCACCTAGGCAAAAACATTAGTCTGGTCATTTAATGTTGAGTGGTAGGGATGTTGTTTAGAAAAGTTTAAAGGAATGGGGTCAACATCTAGAGCAGATCCTTAATTGACCCCTTAACTTATGTCAGGTATTTAATATCTTAATAAATGCAATTAAAATTTAGATTCAATTAAATTTGTATCTAATGCGATGCATGCTAATTGACTCGATTAAATGTTTAAATTTGAAATAAAGAAGTTTTAAAATCAGGCTTAGAAAATAGATTTTTTTCTAAAAGAATGCACAAATTCCCCTTGGACAGGTATGTACCCTCATAGGCTAGATGGTCTGCCAAAACCCGCAGGCGGGGAGGTGCCTAACAAATGAAAAGAAAATGTAGCAATTATCAAATGAGAACTCTCGGTGGTCCCGGACTTCTTAAAATGTTAAAGTTTCTATGTGAGCTTAAATGTTTTAATTTTGTTTAAATAGAAATAATTTTGAATGAGTCCTTAAGAGCCTCCTTAGAACACGTAGCCCCGCAGCCCGGAGTAGTCCAGCCAATAAATTAGATTAATGTGGTTGAATTAAAGATTTTAAATGGTTAAGTAATTAATGATTAATCTATTTTAAGGTTTAACACCCCTTAGAATCCATTCGTGGTGTTGTGCCACCAGGCTCGAGAAACAAGCCTCCTCGGGACATATAGCCCAGCAGCCCGGAGAAGTCCAGCCAATAAACTTCATCTTTAGGATGGTTGTTGTGTTTTAAAATGTTCGTTGAGTGTTTTAAACATTAACTTAATATTTTCTACAATTTGAAATAAAATATTGAATTTGGAAATTTTTGGATTATTTTAATCATTTAATTAAGGGGTCAAAAATTGACTTTTACTTAAGATTATTTTATAAAAAATAATATTTTATTAAAATACTAGACCTTAATACAATCATTTCGACTATAAGTACACTTAAATTGGATTTTTTTGGATTTTATTATGAAGGTTTGAAATTTTAGCTTGATTTTGACTTAAGTTTGACTGATTATTTGACTTTTTGATTTTAATGATTTTCTAGAACTTTAATATTTTTGATAAATATTAGACATTATTATGAGTTGAAAGCAACTGAGTTTGACTGATTTGAATTTTTTCTAGAATTAGTTATGATTTTCAAAGTTTGACTATTTATTGAATTATCTTAAAATTGTTTAATTAAGGGTGTTTTGAGGATTTGAGTCCAAATAATTTCCCAACTCCTTGAAATTATGGACAAAGGTCAAGAATGACCTAAGGAGAGATTCCCAAGTATTTGGAGATTTTTTGGAATTTTAATTATTTTTAATTATTTAAATTAATTAAATATTAAATTTCACTTAAAATTAACTTAAGTCTAGATTTGCTGTCAAATTAAGTTGGTTTTAATTTTCGTTGATTAAGGGTTTGATTCTGGTTAGTTAGAGGTATTTTTTGTACATTTTGGATTTAAATTTGATTTATTATAATTTTTGGAAGATTTTAAGGCTTAATTAATGGATTAATTAATTAAATATTTTAATTATTCCTAAAATCAGAGAAAATGTTTCTAAGGGCTGAAAATGTCACTATGTTTGAAGTGTTTAAGTTTCAAGTTCAAGTGAGGTATATCCTAATCACAATGAACTTTCTAAATTTTCTAATCAAAGTCCTTAATTTTTGTCCTTAATGACACTAGGTTTAATGGGTTCAAATACATATTTTAACTAACCCTCAAACTTAACATATAAGTAAACACATACAATCAAACAAGTCCTTAAATCTAGGAGAACCTAGACTAAGTGGTGTGTGTTTCCTAAACATGCAAAGACTAAAGAAGATACACATAATTAATATAAGATTAGTGAACAATCAAGAAATGATTATTCACTAATAATCCCCATTAATTATATTCATTCAAACTCAATCAAAGCTTAAAATTTCAAAGGGATCTCTCAAAATTAAGGATCTAAATTCATGTAGTTTTAAAATAGATTTTAAAATATATCTATATATGTATACATATAAAGATAAATATATATATATATATATATATATGCCATAAAACAAATTTACTCCATCATAATCGAACCCATCAAAATCATCAAATCCTTGGTTGCCTGCTAATCTTCATGGTAAGACTCAGTCTTTTAAACATGATCTTGTGGGTTGTTCATCTTCTTCCTCCAAAAACATGATTTGGTTCAAACTTCCTTTAAGAGAGTTCCAGCTTTGATGTTCAACAAGAATGTTTTCTCTAAACTGGTTGCTTTATTTGCTTTCGCCTTAGTGGGTAAATTTGTTTTATGGCATCCAAATCTTGATACTATACGCAAGTTTTTTTTCAATCTAAAATTATATGGATCTTTTTTTATTAGAATGATGGAGCCACGTCATATTGCGATACGACTTTTCAATGACGTTGATTATTGACGTATTTTCTCTTGGAGAGCATATTACATTCAAGGTTGTCAAATATAGTTGCTTAAATGGACTCCCGACTTTGATGAGAAAGAGGAATAGCCTATAGCTCCGATTTTGATTTCATTCTCGAATTTGAGGCTTAATTTATTTTATTCCCAAATCTTCTTTGCATCAGCTGCTATCTTTGGAAGACACTTATAGTTGGATAAGGTTATTGCTATTGTATTCCATCCATCCGTGGCTCATATTTTAGTGAAAACGGATGTATCCAAGAAGCACCCTAAGGAAATTTGTCTTGGATCGAAAGATATTTTATATTTCAAAAAAGTTAGACTTTGAAAATTTACCAATTTTTTTGAGCTCATTGTAAAATGATTGGTCCCTATGTCTCTGAATGTTTTATTATGCACCCATAATTAACCCATCAAAATCATCAAATCCTTGGTTGCCTGCTAATCTTCATGGTAAGACTCAGCCTTTTAAACATGATCTTGTGGGTTGTTCATCTTCTTCCTCCAAAAACATGATTTGGTTCAAACTTCCTTTAAGAGAGTTCCAGCTTTGATGTTCAACAAGAATGTTTTCTCTAAACTGGTTGCTTTATTTGCTTTCGCCTTAGTGGGTAAACTTGTTTTATGGCATCCAAATCTTGATACTATACGCAAGTTTTTTTTCAATCTAAAATTCTATGGATCTTTTTTTATTAGAATGATGGAGCCACGTCATATTGCGATACGACTTTTCAATGACGTTGATTATTGTCGTATTTTCTCTTGGAGAGCATATTACATTCAAGTTTGTCAAATATAGTTGCTTAAATGGACTCCCGACTTTGATGAGAAAGAGGAATAGCCTATAGCTTCGATTTTGATTTCATTCTCGAATTTGAGGCTTAATTTATTTTATTCCCAAATCTTCTTTGCATCAGCTGCTATCTTTGGAAGACACTTATAGTTGGATCAGGTTATTGCTATTGTATTCCATCCATCCGTGGCTCATATTTTAGTGAAAACGGATGTATCCAAGAAGCACCCTAAGGAAATTTGTCTTGGATCGAAAGATATTTTATATTTCAAAAAAGTTAGACTTTGAAAATTTACCAATTTTTTTGTGCTCATTGTAAAATGATTGGTCCCTATGTCTCTGAATGTTTTATTATGCACCCATAATTATGCCAGCCAAAGGAAGTTGCTAAAGATTCGAAGGGTAAAAATATTATGGGTGATTCCTTACCTCATTCTCATTCTAACCCAACATAGGAAATTAACACAACACCTCAGATGAATTCTCAACTTGATATTATGGAGATCATGCCACATTCTGTTATGAATGCTAACAAAGTTCTCATGGAAAATTGAGAAGGTGAAAAAGATGGACAAGACAATATGAATGAGGATACCCATCATCTTTATGTTGAGGGAGTGACTCATGATCCGTCTCATACTACTATTGATAATCCTTATAAAGATTATAATTTTCTAATAAATGGGGATGAAAGAATGATGGATTTACTCATGAACATAATAAATTGACTATGAATTCTCATGTATCTTATGTTACTAATAAGAATTTGACTGATTTTGATTTCATGGTTAATAATGTTAAAGATGCTAATATTGAATTTTCCAATCCCATTGAATTTTCCTTCTCAATGGCTTGGCGACTCTAATCCTATTTATCAAGTTATGGATGATTTTAATAATATAATTTTGGATTGTAGGATTGTTGATATTGATTTTACTGGAAATCCTTTTACTTTGAATCGTGGTAATATATGGTAATGTTTAGACTGTGTTATTTTTAATGACTTGTGGATTAACTCTAGCAATAACACCTTTATAGAGCATCTGAGTAAAACTTTCTCTAATGATTCTCCTCTTCTTATTGGGCTCAAGATGAAGTTGTAGGGTATCTATTCTATTTTCAGATTCCAAAATATGTGGATGTTAAATTTTGTTTGGGAAAATTGGCATGCTTCTCTGCATCCTGAGAATTCTATTAGGGGAATGAAAAGGTTGTAGTTTAAAAGACTTAACTTCAAAATTAATTGGTGGAATAGAAATGTCTTCAAAAATATTTTTGAGAATATTCTTACTACTGAAGATAAGGTCAATACTATTGAGCGCATTTGTCAGTCTAATCCTTCTAATGATAATTATAAAAGTCTTCAAGAAGCTAAAGACTTTCACAGTTCAGGAACAAGAGGAAACTTATTGGAAAGAAAAATATGCAACCAAATACTTAATTTAGGGGGAAAATGGTACTAAGTATTTTCGAGCTTTAGTCAGGAAGAATAGAACCAAAAATTTTATTCATAAAATTTTTCTACAGGATGGGACCTCTATTGAGGACTAGGAGGGGATTACTAGGTCTGTCGAAGATCTATTTATCAATTTATTTAACAAAAATTTGGAGCCTAATCCTATTAATCACTCTGACCTCATGCCTTGTATGATTTTTTTTTGAAGAAATGCTAAAAATAGCATTAAAGAAAAGAACAAGCCACCAAACTACAAATCAGAGTAATCCTAAAGCATCACATTCCTCCTTCAAGCAATACAAGAAAGAAGGAGGAATGGAAATATCTTGAAGATTTTCCCAAACAAAAGATCCTTCAATAGCCAAATTAGCACAAATATCAGCTAATTTGTTCCCATTCCTAAAAGAATGAGAAAAAAGAACTTGTTTAAAATCAGTCAAGAAAGATAAATTTTCGTCAATTTGCCTACTAACCTTCCAACCTTTTATCGAACTCTTTAGCAGTTTGATGATATTAAGATTGTCTCCTTCAATGATCACACCTTGAGCTTCTATCATCCATCCTTTGATCATGTTCTTTATGTTGAGAACTGCCAATAACTCTAATTGAGAGATGTCCAAGGGTAGGGAATTATTGCCAAAAGCTAAAAAGAACCTCCCTTTGTCATCACGGATTACTCCACCAATTCCCGCCAAGTGGTTTCTTTTAAGAGCAGCATCAATATTAATTTTAACCCATCCGGAGGGAGGAGGATGCCAAGTTGAATTCAGCCTGAGCTGGTTAGCATCCCAGTGTTCCTTTCGGGTTATAATAAAATTAGTTCTCAATGCAAAGGAGATAGCATTGGCAGCTATGATGAAGTCAGAATTTTCTCCCTTTCCATGAACGAGCATACACCTGCTTTTCCAAACTAAAAAGACTGTGTTGCAAAGGATGTTACCTGAAAGCAAATCTTTCCCCATCTCATGTTGTAGGCTGTTCCGGCAATCTTCAAAACATTGGAAAACTGGGATGTTAAAACCCCAACTTCTCAGAATATTAGTAACTTTTATCATCTTGGAGCATCTCCCAATTATGTGGTTGATATCTTCATTTTCTTTACAACCTCTAGGACAACCCGCACAATCACAGAGTTTCCTATTGAACAAGAAAGCTTTGGAAGGAATTGCATTATGCCGAAGTCTCCACCAAAAGAATTCTAATTTCGGTTTCAATTTAAACTTTTTAAGCCACTCCCAATTATTCACCTCCTCTTCATGGTCTAAAACAGCATCATAAGCCAAAGCCGTGATGGATTTCCCAGAAATTTTGTTCTTCAAGACAACAGAATCATGAATCAAATTAATCTTGATAGGGATTTCAAGAATGGTATTAATAAGATGCTCACCGAAATAAGCTTCCAATTTAGTAGTATCCCAATTGCCATTGGTAATAAAAGAGTCAAGATGGTCTTCATGATTTTTATGTATGTTAATAAAAGTCGGCCAAGATGCCAAACTTTTATCTAAAATCCAAGAGTCATGGATCCAATTGATAGAACAGCCATTAGCAACCTCCCATTTAATGATATTCTTGAGAAATTTAGCCCCCATCAAAATGATTTTCCAAGAAGGAGAAAAACCACTCTTCAACCTTCCATACCATATATCTTTACCATATTTTGCTTTGATAATGGTATTTAACAGGGAATTATGATTTGTTAGAAAATTCCAAGCAAACTTTGCTCTTAAGGGACCAACCATCATGGAA